>NW_023596921.1:24532669-24662669 GCF_011947565.3 Pollicipes pollicipes
TCACAAGTAATTCAAAATATGGAAATGGAAAATGGAAATGCCTACTTTGAATGTATTATCTAGTTATTATCACACAGAACATTGCGCACAAATTGAGGGAAAATGGCGTTTGCATTGTAGTACTATGGTAAGCTACCTACCTACCAATTACCATTGATTAAACTACCATGGCAGATGCACCCCCGACCCCGACCCCCCCCCCCCCTCTCCCTCCCTCCCTGTCCAACTCATCGCCTGGTTTAATCGCACCGCGTACTTGGCGCATGACACCTCAAATATGCCGTGGTTAGCGCCGACAGCGGGCCTTTCGACGACCAACGTGCTTTCTACAGGTGTCTGAGGGGGCAGTGGATCCTAGGGTGGTCGTGTAGGTAGACTACTAGCTACCCACTATCAATACATAAAACCTACTTTCCTAATGACACGGTAACCACACAAACTGGTAACCTTCATTGAATATGCCAGATATCTGCCCTGATTGCATTGGAAACAAAACGTGCCCTACCTCTAGTTTCACAAGCTATTTGAACACAAATAAACGACGGAGGAAGGCTATGTATTTGAAAAAAGAACATCAACACGATAACAGAAAAACACCGTATTTCGCCCCTGGTAATGCCAATAACATTTCAAGTTGCAAGCAGTTTGTATGCTCTTGTCACTGCTAGTTGATGGACCTGATGCGGGCTGTGCGACGCCTGGACCCTGAAACCAGACAGCGTCTACTGTCATTCATTTGCAACCAGAGACTGGACATCAATCGTGGAAGGCATTGCTCTCATCCACATAATCATTAGAGTTACGTATATACTTAACATAATATCTGCAGACCGTTACACGCTACCTACATGTTCAGTTTCTTTGCCGAATATGTGTTGGCTGAACACAGAAGCGCATTCAGCGGTAAGGGGGGGGGGGGCTCAGGAATAACCTTAGAATGCAAAAAGCTTGAACTTTAAATAAAGCAGGAAACAAGCAACTAATGGGGGCTTAAACCTGATAACATTGAGTAATTCCAAAACCCAACAGTGAAATATAAAATTTCGATCTTATAAATACCATGGGAAACCGGTGTCCTGGCCTTCTAGTCCCACATGCAGCTTCAAGAAATCCGTAACCCACAATATCACCGAGGAGCCCTCAGCGAACATTAGGCAAAAGTGATAATAAACAGGGGCACAGCAGGGTTTCGTAAGGGGGAGGGGTGGAGCTCAGTGAGAACGCCAAGCTTTAAGTGAATGGCGTGTGGTTAACCACTAGATATCTGATAGGGGTGGCGGCTGCTCCGCATGAATTGTACGCGGTGACAATATTTTAACATTGTCAATAGCAAAATAAGCTATCAATCCAACGATTGGGGAGTACCCACAGCCTTAGCATGTTCTCATTACATTAAGTGTTATTGCATGCATGGAAATTTGGCAAAGTGGAGGTGGCCGTTGACCTAGCTGCTTTGATCTGAGGGGCAGCCTTTGCCCCCCCCCCCCCCGTCCTCTCCGCTTGGCATGTTGCTATTGTATACCATAATGTGAGCAGTGCAGTTGTACATACGAGGCGCTTCAGCACTTGAGGGCAAATCAGAATGAATGCAACCATTTTTTTTTAGATTTGATCCGAACTCTTTGAATGGATGGATTTCCGGGATCAGAGCTCACGCTAAGCAGTGCTTGTTGTGTGAGCCCTGACCCCCACCATCCGATCGCGCAATTCCAGGCAACGGGCGCAGAATTTGGTGGCGAAAGCTTAACGTGCCGCAATGCTCGGCACGGTCCGTCCTGCCCTCCACTACTAAGCCATGAGTCTCGGTATTGTCACAACTCAGTCAGCACATGGGTGAGAGAGGCTATCTGGTGCGCCAGGGGTTGGGGGGGGGGGGGGAGAGAGGCAACAGGTAACTTTGTCATAGAACCTACTGAAACTATTGCTGTTGCCAAGGAGTGTAGAGGTGAGTGGGCTGGATGGGGTGAGTCTCTCACTAAATACATCATTAACTTCACAGAAAAGTGGCAAACACTTAAGGCCTATGGAGATGCCGTGAAAATCATAATCAGGGATGGAAAAAGCAAATGTCATTTAAGTTGCACATAAAAAGAAGACTTTTAGTCCAGTCTAAACATCTAACATGACTAGTTCAAGGGGCCTGTTTAAGATGCCTATCCCCTGAAGCATTATGTCGTTCCCCCTTTCCATTGCCACCAGAATTACATGAATGCTTCAGGTACTCATTTATGACTTCAGATCACTGGCTACCACCCAAGCGGGGGCGATGAATCGAGGGGGGGGGGGGGCAGGGAGAGCTGTCGGACAAATGAGAGCAACTTTTGACGTCAACCGCCCCCCCCCCCATCTAGCATCTAGAGAGGTTCCACTACTAAGCCCTCCCCCTCCTGTGCATTAGCGTGCTACAAGTAACAAGATGTTGGCTTGTGGGTAAAGCTGTGATGCATCCAGCAATAGTGTAGATATTTATTGATTCAGGCTCACCTGTAAGCTATAGCATGTCGCTGAATCCTGGACAATGTTTCCATCGAATTTCTTTAACGCCTATACTTCCACGTCTCACACGCATGTAATAGAACCAAAGCACTACACAGGCATCCCCCGATTAACCCTGCGGGTCCTAATGAATAGTCCGTTGTAGCCTGATGTTGACTTCGCCATCGACCAAATGGGATCAAAACGATACAAGGTAAGCAATTAAGATGCATGCACCCATAAACTAGGCCTCTGAGCCATTGCAATGCAACTAGGGTGCATTTTCACAAAAGTGCGTCAGCCCTGTTTAAAAATGACATGACGATAAGGTGGAGTTTTTATCGGCCCACTTTCTACAATAAGTGCGTATTTGTCCTTGCACTTCTTGTCGCATATTTTTTTTAGTATAAAGCTCAATGGAAAAGAGGCTCTCCCGACAGTGGAGGATTTTTGTGGAGGAGGATTTTTTGTTCCGAGCTTTATAAAACTCAGAGGAGGAAAGCCTGAAAAATCAATTCGTGGCAATAATCTTTTTTTTAAAACTGGCGCCAGCTCACCAAATTCACCGAGGCTCCAAAACATGGTTCGATTAGTACGCAAATGGTGCGCAAGTAATTGAGAAATCCTGCATAGCCCCAGCTTCATTCAGCGTAGTCACGTGCAATACACAAATCCTTTTGGCGATTTAAAGAAAGCCTCCCGTACGATTTAATTTCGCTCCAAGATGGGCGTGACCAGACCATTCATGAACGAAGTCGCTGATCCGTGTGCCAGCCAGGGAGCTAGAATTGCCTTTGAATCAGGGTGGGAGTGAAAAATTCCATCGCAAAAAGACCGTGCAGGAGTGAAAAAACCAGTTGGCAAAATATGGAGCTTATTAGATTGTGACTGATGCTTCAGCAAACAAAGACATCTATTTCAAGTTGGCGTAGACGTAATATCATAAGCCTAACAAAACTTTTTGGTTTTCAACATATTGAACCGTTTAAGTGAAACAGAATACATTAAAGCATAGTAGTTTCCTGACAGTGTAATGAGCATAAACAATGATTAACACCAATAATTGGATGCTGTACTTTGCACTTCCTTCCACAGGACTTAAACACTTAAAACACTCAAGCAAAAAAAAAAGTTGGACTCCTACACATCAGCCCATCACCAAGTGAAACACAATAGACATACCTCTGGCTTTTGTTAAGATGGGGTCAGGGAAAACAAATATTTTGTCACTGTTTCTTACAAAATACCAATGCTTATTCCATGAAAGTAGCCTAACTAAGCCTAACGGAAAGAGGTCTTGCTTCATCTCATCCTATCTAACCTGTTTGTATCACAGCAACAGTTGTGAGTTTCTGATTCTTGCACAATTTCTATTGCCACTTGCCATGTACTTAACCAACTTAACCTAGCTTAGAGAAGCCCATATGTTGTACACCATCTCAACTCACCTATCTGTTGGCAGCAGCACGTGCGATAAAAACATGATATAGCCAAGTTTTGGCTGGTTTCAACTTGCATTTTTATTCAGTTCATTTGTGTCTGCTTGTTGACATCAGACAAAGTTGGCAGCACACAAATCAAAACATTTGAAATCACTTTGAGCAACTTATTTTGATTGCCATGGTTAACCTTTGTCAAGGGCAATAATAGGTATGCTCCACAAAACAATCTCTCTTCTCCAAAAGTAACATAACCTTTAGATGACCATTCCAGTATTGCCGCTTACCTTTTCAGTTGCAGCAAAGGCATCTAATTAGACTTGTTTATTCATATTTAATGCCGAAGTTTGACATGTTGGCTTCAAATTATAAATGGAATGGTCTGACTATTTGTTACATACTAATATTGAACTCATAATACGATTGCTATGCTTCCCTGTGTTAGAAATGTAGTGCATAGATGCAGTACAGTCATTTGCCAGCCAGCAAACCATGACAACTATAGGGAACATCTGGTTAAAGCAACCATGAGGGACCACTTCCAAAAATTTAGGACAAATGATCAAGAATATGGAACAAAATAAGCCCACTGCATGCCTTGTGGCATCGTAATTTGTCTTATGACAAAACTCGATTGATTGAAACAGAAAATGGCTAACTCTGGTTACCAATCATGTGTTGAAGCAGGTAAGGTAAGCAGTTGCTTGGCTCACAGGAGGCTTACTGGCTTCTTCCTGCTCCCCCAAGACAAAAAGCCAGTACCTTCTGCATGGTCTGCTGGCAGACAGAGTCATCCCACTCACCCCCCAAATATAAATATCAATCACGCGCACCAACGTACGAGATTAAAATGCGAAACAAGTAAGAGGTGTGCATGATAAACATCTCCAGAGGGAAGAATTTCGCCATCAAACACTTCTGTATTAGCCGCGTCAGGTCTGTCCCAAAGCTCTGTATGACAACATTAGGATGGCCTTGTCAGGTAGCCTGTTAAGTTAGACACTCGAAAAGCTTGGATTTATCATTATTGAGCACTGCCATGAGCCAATAAAATGGTTAAACGAGGGTTTAACAGGGCAAAAATGGCGGTAAAAATAAGTTCCGTGCTTCAGTTGTCTCCTTCACTCCCTGTGAATTGTTTACTCTTGGGTGCAATCAGACATGTTAGGGCGGCAGGCGAATTAATGCAATTTATGTATGAAATACGTACAGGTTTACAGTTGGAGAATCTTGCAGAGAACTTGGTCTACACTTTAAGCAACAGATGGTACCTCTAAATGCAATCCAAAAGAAAGGAAGACTAAGTGGTACCACACTCGTATGATACCAATAAAAATAAAAGCAGTTAAATAAATGCAAAGACCAATACTTTTCCGACAAAATTTTGTCACAAACTGATTGGACTAAAAATCTGTTAAATCAAGTGCTCAAATGGTGATATTCATCTTGTAAATTTAATTTGGAAGACATTCCTTGAAACCTTTACTCCTGCATTTCGGGAGTGATGCAATTTAGTGGTCAAGTTTCCTCGAGAAAAAAGAAATACGTGTGGTAAAATTATCTACCAGGCCTTGCTGGTGTTTGCACCAGGCTCTGCTTTCGTGGTGTGGTGGTGAGACGAAAAAATAAGGGATGCGTGAAAACCTTGCATTTGGCATACAGGTGCCGATTGTAATGCATTTTGTAGACAAACCAAACTTAATGTGTGCAAGCGGCTGGAGTCGCTGGGGTTCTTGGGTTTGGAGGTACCTGGCGCACTTGCTCCTTGCATGCATAGACATGATTCAGATGTAGGTGAGGCAGGACATAGCCATAGGTGTCCAGGTTCTGTGGAGCCTTGCTTATGCTTGGTGGTTTCAAGTGAGCTCGGTTTTGGATGACATTTGAGAACCTCAGAAAGGGAAATAGGGGTTTGACATGTGCGATTAGACAATGTCAGGCGGGAGTGAAAAATTAACATAAAATATGGGGAAAAAGAGTGAAAAATTCCTTCTCATAGGGTGCTGCTTTACACCCAAAGCCGGCAATTCTAGGACACTGGTGCCAGCTTCGCGCGGTCTGCCCTTGCCACGTGTCTGAGCAGAGCTGGCCGAGCCAGGCCACCGCCGTCTGTCTGCACAGGCCGCGGCGAAGGAGATCATTGATTGGCCGGCCGCCGCGCCGCGTAGCCGAGTGTACAGTCGGCCGGGGCACCCCGGACGGGTGACCCGGCGGGACAGGTGACGGACGACCCACTTCCCCGGGCGTCGGAACAGGCCTGCTGCAGCGGTCAGGGAGAGTCTAGCAGTGCCGACCTACCTGGCACGTCGCCGACAGGCTGCTGCGGGTGCCCGCCGCGAGCCATAGGTGAACCGGGTTTGGACATGATGCCGTTAATGCCACTACTTCCCACGCTGGCTTTGAATGCAGTGTGTTGTGGCCTCAGCGGATACAGCTCGAGTCTGAAAACTACAGAGACGCACAGCTCAGTCTATTGCCACCAATATGCACCCAAACTACCAGCCCCCCCCCCCCCCCCATCTCACCACACCCATCCAATACTTACGCTCGCCACGGTCGTCCAAGACGTTAACAATTCGAATTATTTATTACGTTGATTAAAATTGTCATTCCTTAACAATATTTCAGTCGTATAAATTTGGTGTGCGAATTATAAACACCAACGCACGCAAGGATTCAAAGTTCATGTAAGAAGACTTTTCCAATGCACCGGCAAATGTTACCCACCAGACTTTCCAGAGGAGACGGGAGCCATTCACTCCTATCTGGGTATCAGTTGCACGTGACAATCACGTCTGTTATTACCTCGTTCGTCACGCGTCACAAAGGTCATCTTACTGGTAAAATATATTTCATATTTGACATCGCATATGTTTCGTTGGGAGCTTTCAAAATCTTCTCCACCCTTTCATTGGACGAATTCCTGGGATAAGCGCGCGCTGAGCAGTGCTTGTCGGCCCTTTGAAGTCGTAATTGCGCATTACGGAAATTCAGGTGTGGATGGGTGTTCGGGGCGGCGTGCGTGCTTTGGTGGCTTGTTGGGATTTGACGGAAACTAGGACAAGGGCAGAGAGATGGTTTGGTGAAGGGTATTTGGAAAATTGTGAACACGACGATCGCAGGGCTGTCAAAAAGTTGACATAAACATGGATTTGAATAGCTTTCTATTGATTTCAAATGGTAAGAAAAGGCCTGAATTATCAAATATTGAGCTTCATTGCGTCTAAATACGCGTGTGCAAGCCATTGGATTTCTATGTTGATCTAGCGGAAACAAGATGTCCTTTTCTGTTACTGTTCGTGTTATTGCTGCGTTCCTGTTTGTCCCATTAGCAAACTGTTGCGCACTGGATCTGAACATGAGGCAGAAGTGCAAGTCTCGCTTGTGGTATTTGCGTGGAACGGAGGCCTGATCCTCTTCTATCTACGCGTAAACATGACATGACAAACATTTTGCGGTGAGTGTCGCAAGTACCACTGCTATCATGCTTAGTTGTGGTTGGGTAACTTTATTTTTGGAACACCTCATGCGTTCTTGTATGAGACATGGCAATTCTGCATGACTGCTTGCACTTCCTAATGCTAACAGTACGTCGATCGTCGGTCGCATAGCTCTAAAGATCTGAGAGAGATTAAAGCGATCGCATTTCCATGCAACTCACGCAAAATTTGAAGCACGAAAACACCATACTTAAATCAAATCATTCAAATTTTAGCCCAGATATGCTATTTTATGACAGCCACGATGCATACGAACGTACTCGAGATCGATGATAACTGTATTGTTGCATCATCAGTTCAGAAATGAATAAGAAATTCAGTCTTCTCTGTGACCAGTCGTTCTTGCAGCAACCATGACCGGCCAAAGCCTTGCTTACTTAGCGTATATGAATGTCAAACTAGCATGAAAGCTAGCAGAGTAATAATGCACACTAACCACCGTTAACGTGTCTCGAAGGTCATGATGCGTTCATAACACAGATAGCCTCCAATCACTCTGGTTCCGAATGGCCTCACATTAGCAAAACTGAACAATGACCGACCTGTTTGTATGAAAGGCCTCTAGACACACTAGAAATCTGTCGTTGGACGTACGACGTCTGGTTGGAGAAATATAGACACTGATCGGCATGGTGGCTTTGAAACGCAGCCGGTATGACGTCAGAGTGCCGCCAGTAGACAGCGGACGCCGCCGTGCTGCAGCGTTTAACACGGCGGAACAAAACCCCGCGGTGTCCGGGCTGTGGAGTCCGAACCGTTCCAAATCGGGCTCTGAAAGCTGGAGGTCGTTACCAGAGTGCGTTATTACACGTGCTTGCCACAGTACAAAACCTCAGAGCGACTCCAGATGGTGTTAAAGCGGAACAAGTCCCTGCCCAGCGCTACGCTGCGCCGCTGTAAAGTCAAAAGTCACATGAAAGGTAGCGTTCTGGCAGCGGCCATCTTTATTGATGTCAAGAGGCTGACATCAGTGACATTACCCGCCGGCCGCTCACTGTTGCGGCTCCTGCGGTTCCGTCCGACACTTGCTTGGTGGATTTGTAAGGTTTTCAGTGACAATGAACATCGTGAAAACCTCATCATTTCAGATGTGCTTATCTAGGCTGCTGTTATTTCCCCCGTCAGTGGCATATTGCTCCTCGTGTGGGTAGCGGCGCGCAGGATCTAATCCTGGGTCCTCACGCACTGCCCTAAAACATTTGCATGATTAATGTTTTGATCCTCTCCTTTGAAACGGCCTGACACACAGTCGGGTCCTTTTCCATTAAAAGGTAATGTATCTTCGAAAATCTCGAGTTTTAACCGCTCGCGTCTAAGAATGTCGCAAATTTTAATTATTATCAAATGTTATCAGTCGTTTTTGACAATTCGCTTCAAATTCCCTTGTCGGTGTGGTGTGCCCTAATCAAAGTTGTCTTTTGTTTATACTTTAAATATTTTCTGCACTGCCATTTCTTATGAAGTATAAAAACGGTGCTGTTACTTTCGGTTGCAACGCAATGCACTGCGTGGACATTTGCTTAGTTATCGTGTGTAGGATGTTGAAATTTATTCATCCATCCAAAAGTGATCCATCATCTGTGACATTGAGATACTCTCCATCACCGTGAAAGTCACTGTTGGTAATGATAGCAGTTTACAGTGATCGCATCTGTGACAAATTATCGGCTGTGAAATCGGATGTTCATGCCGGATTGCATTACATGTTGTATGCTTGTCAATATAAGGCAATTGCTCAAACAGGTCGGAAGTAACCAATCAACCAATCTCAGTAGAGCGAGGAATGATATCGATAATGATATAAAGATATCAAATATTGCTCCGATGTGGCTGTTCTCAAGGCTACCATACCGTCATATGCAATATAGTAGCTTGGTACGATTCGTGCTGAAGCGCCCATGTTATTAAAGAGAGTATGCCACCTTCCTGTACTTTTCATTTATTGTTAGATCAGACGTGTCCTATTTGATTGGTAATACGAGGTGTTTCGAAATCCGCCTGAATAGCTCAGCATTTCGATTAGAATTAGTCGCGCCGGTGGGCGAAATCTCGCTGGACTTCCTGTTCACTACTATGAAAAAAGTGTTCACTGCGATGTTCACTACCCTCCACTTGCCTTGCCTTCTGCAACTTGTGTGTTCTGTATCGTCGTTGCAAAACACTTAGTTGAAATACTTGTGTCATACATGGCACGACAATTTGAAACAATATCTTTAGGGAGAAATATATCCAAACATGAAACATTTATCACACGATATCAACGAAGCGTTCCCTATGACTTTGATCTGTACATTATGGCGTTTAGCACAGTGGCTATTTTCGAAGCGCACTTTGGCCTTAGGAAACATAGTATCACATGGTCTGCAGTGACGCACTGGTTCAAACTTCATCTAATGCGCTTCCTGGTAAATGGCGTTTGCCGCCCGCTGACCTTATAAAAAGCGTTTATTTGTACCGACGCCATTCCCAGCAGAAGAGCTGACACTTTTAAGCCCTCAGGCCTGCAATGTGCGCATTAAACCGGCTCAAACGCGATACCTCTGATGTGTAACAGCTGATGACGGCTCTCGGCAAAATGTACCGTCGGCATGACGACGGCAAGAACGAGAAAGGGCTAAGAGAGGGCTATCAAGAAAAACGAAGTGTAGTACTGTGACTTAACGTTTACCGCGTAAGTTGGGCTCGAAAATGATTTAAAATGCCCACATCATATCTTGATGGTGCTGCAGTGGCACTACCCGGTGCTATTATTAGACGTCACTGGTTTTGAGGTTTCACTAGAATATGTTTTCGACGGATGCCCCAAAGGTGGGCACTCCCTTTAAAGGGAGTGTTCTACATTTGCATGGGTCTTGAACTGAGGTGGCTATTTTGAGGAATATTCTGTACATTTGACAGTCACTATTGCCCTTTTACGACGCAGCTCGATGTCCGCGAAATTGTGCAGTTGGTTTTGTGCAGACAATATCCGGGTCATCCGGACATGCATGACGCTTTAGAAACGTGAAGAGAATGTGACCGCCACATTGGTCATGCAGTGCTCAACGTCAAGACCAATATTACCGTTGAATCAGCCATGTCTGGTTTACGCCAGCGCAATTTGCGGCATTAACAGACATCACTTGGCCCTGCAGCCAATTGAAGGCGATGAGTGCAAGTATTGAAAGAGAATCATAATTTGTGCTACATAGTACAGGAATTTGGGCAGGGGTGACTATGTGGCTATGACGTAACTAAGACTGGAATAAGATTTCTTAAGAAAGGTGCCTTTACCAAGAAAGGAAGTACGAATTATGCTGAGGTGAGGCCATGATAATGCGATTTAAAATGTGGTAAAATGACTCGCATGAAATAAGTTGAATAATGATGTCAATAAACCAGAAATGATAAATCATAAGCAAATCAAGAATAAAACCAACGGCAAATATTGAAGAAGATCACAATGAAGGACCAAAATACGCGGATAAAATGTTATTCGGGTTCTGTAAATATGCACCGATTAACATACCGACTTTCGGCAAGTTGAAGAACTACAAGTGAGTCAATCCATCCGCTATGGTGGCAAGTACGCACGGCCAACCTGTCACCTACGCTCACGTCATACAAACAGTTCACGGCGTAATCAAAAGTTGACATATTTACAAGCATATTTACTACATAGTGAAATTGTGTTGTATGCAGCCGTCTTTTACGTTTGAAAGCATGCCAAGAGAGCTAGATAGAACGATAGAATTGCTTATAAATTGATAACTCATTTGCCTTATCCTACCTAATTATACCATCAAATCCACGTTTCAATGCCTTCAAGTTTGAAACACTCTCAAATGCTCGCAGGTGGAGCGCCATTTGTCGCACATTACCTCAGAGGGCTTAAATCTTAATGGACACGGTCTGTTTTTGGCGTCATAACTTCGGTGAGTTATTGTTGTCTTGATACATTTCAGAAATATTTTATGCCGAGCATTACGGAAGTTTTCCGCAATATGATAACCGTTTATCACCTTATACAAACGAGAACGTTACCGGGCAGAGTACTGACTGGTCCTACTAACCCGCATTACACCCAAGCGCTGCGGAACCCGTCAGGAGTATGGTGGCACGGCGCGGCGGTCAGGCTCGCGCGCGCATCAATACTTGTCGAATCGATTGATAGCTTACTTCGCTTATGAAGTGGGCACTGCTAAACGTGTTCCACGTCCTCGCCCCCGTTGGAATTCGGTGACGCCAGTGAAAATGTGTGGTTCATTGCGTATTGCGTGAGGTGCGAATGGTAAGGTTGTTTGATCGCCGTAATAGTTGCCGTCTTATGCCGCGCGGATTGACATGAGCCTCATCACCTCGCAAACGACAAGCCCGTGTACGCGTGCGGCTCATGCTATCACCATGCGTTTGAGAACATTTGCATTCGAAATGTGCGCATGTCGCATTAATCCATATTAATGGTGACGATTCCCGTAGCAATGTACCATCACGGTAAGGACAACAGCCGCGACGTACAAAGCCGGTCAGGGCAGCACGGCAATGGATATTGCATGTGTCTCCCACTCGTGCAAGCGCTGGGCGTTGGGCTGTTTGCCGTCCGCTGATGTTCATCGAAATATCTGGCGGATATTGAGTGACGTCATAAACGTGTAATGAAGCGTAATAGCGTAGTTGTAATGAAAAGTACATGCAAGTTGTTGGGTCGTGACAAACATTGCTGACGAAAGAGCGTGAATTGGCGCTAATGCCCCACACGTTACGCAGAAGCGTGTCCCGCAAAATACGACAAAAAAATCAGGTGACATTGATGACAATCAAACCGTGCGGTGGCGCTAATAGCGTTATGTTTGCCTTCATCAGAGGGTCTTCATGAATGCCGACGAAGTGTGCGCTTTGGTTATGGGAGTGGTTTCGATTCTTCGATTCCAGTTCCTCCACCTTGAATACGCCGCTGGCACCGCCAGTGTCGTGAAGTTATGTCGCAAGATCTGGCTACAAGAGCAAGGCTAACGCAGCGGACAGGAGTGAGATTTAGCTGACAGAAAGGTAGCTCAAGGAGCTGGGAAATGGAGGACTTCATCCGCGGCGGCCCGCACATGGCTCCCGTCCTCGCCAGATCCCTCGCCAGGTCCCAAGTCGGCGTCGTCGAGATCAAACCCCCATCCCTGCTGGTCGCCCTGCGTCGGCATATTAGGAGCCGCTCTTGGGCGGCGCCCGAACTGTTGACAGCCTGGTCGCCGTCGCGCCATTTCGTCTGAGCCGGCGGTGTGAATACGTAATCTTCGATAGCTCGGCGCTCGGTGTGATCGAATTGGCGCGGCTGTCGTGGCGCGGGTGCCCGGCGGCTGTCGTGGTGCGGGTGCCCGGCGGCTGCTGTGCTTCCCATCTCGGTGCGGCCGGCCAGTCCTGCGCCTTCGGGCACGCCGGCCCACTTATGCAAACACGACGGCTGAGAGTGGTATGTGACGTCACGACCGAATATGCCCGGCACGCCTATGGGGCCGGCGAGCGGGTATCAAAGAGGAGCACTCCCGGCACGGGCTCACGTCACTGGGACGGGCGAGAAATGGACGCTGATGGAGTAGGCAAGCAAACTTCTAGCTCACGAGGGCCCAATTTTTGATTAACGTGTGCTGCTGGACTCTGAGAAGCGCTATGGAGCTGTGCTGGCGGGCACAGTGCGAAGCAATGCTTGCGATCAGCCGAGTCTGCAATGCAAATGTTCCGAAGTTTCTGATGACATCTCTGAAAGCCTCGGTGTGACATGCCTGATACGCTCTTGGTGACACCCAACGCGTGCAGGATTACTTGTCTTCGGGGAACGCAACTGACACAGACTGATGAAGAAAAACATTGATGCATTATAAGGGACCTTAGGGTATAGCAGCATGTTATGGTAAGCTGATAAACACAGCATCGATCACGTTGACGTAGTTTCAGACCGCTGGTCGTAGATAACAAGTCACTTGATCAGAGCAGTCTGAGGAATGCTTGACAAAGCTAATACAGATGCACTTCCTTTCTGACTTTTGGAGAGAAAAAAATTAATCGTATGCTCGACGGCTGAAAATTGGATTTAAAATAGTGCAAAAATGGCAAAAGCGTCCTTGAATTAGCATGAATCTAAGGTTTATCGGCTCTCTATTGTTGTGACGTCCTTTCGACATTAACCACATTTAATTAGGAGAAAATACGTTCAAGCGTTCCACAATGGAACCCCCAGGTACAAATGGCTGCTGTTGCAGGCGGTATTGTAGGCTGTTTTGTAGGCCATTGCAGGCTAGAATTGCCGACTTTGGGTGTAAAGCAGCATCCTATGAGGAGGAATTGCTCCCTCCTTTTTCCCATATTTCATGTGAATTTTTCACTCCTGCCTGGCATGGTCTGATCGCAATGCCAAACCCATATATCTCTTTCTGAGGCTTTCAGATGTCATCCAAAACCGAGCTCACTTGAAACCACCAAGCATAAACAAGGTTCCACAGAACCTGGATACCTATGGCTGTGTCCTGCCTCACCCACATCTGATTATGTCTATGTGTGCACGGAGCAAGGGCGCCAGGTGCCTTCAAGCCCAAGACCCCCAGCGACTCCAACTGCTTGCACGCGTCAAGTTTGGTTTGTTTACAAAATGCATCACAATCGGCAGCAGTGTGCCAAATACAAGTTTTTCACGCATCCCCAATTGTTTTGTCTCACCACCACACCACGAAAGCAGAGCCAGCAAGGCCTGTTAGAGAATTTTGCTCTACGTATTTCTTTTATCCGAAATAATCTGATCATTAAATTGCATTACTCCCGAAACGCAGGAGTGAAAATTCAAGAAATGTCTTGTAAATAAATTTTACAAGATGAATATTACCATTTGAACATCTATTTTACCAGATTTTAGGTCAAATCAGCTGTTAACCATTTTTTCTCAAAGAGTATCATTATTTATATTTATTTAACTACTTTTGTTTTTCTCGGTATCATACCAGTGTGATATCACTTTATTCTTCCCTCCTTTCTCATTGCCTTCAGAGGTGCCACCTGTTGCTCAAAATATTGACCAATTTCTCTGCAAGATGTTCCAACTGCAAGCTTTCACGTATTTTACACATAAATTGGATTAATTCGCCAGCCGCCCAAACATGTTTGACATGCACCCAAGAGTGAACAATTTACAGGGAATGAAGGAGACAATTTGAAGCACGGAACGTTTTTTGACGCCCTTTTTGCCCTGTTAAACCCTCGGTTTGACATTTTTGGGGAGTTCATGGTGGTACCCGATAATGATAAATCTAAGCCTTTCGAGTGTCTAACTTACCAGGCTACCTGGTAACGCTGTCCTTATGCTGCCATATCGAGCTTTGGGACAGACCTGACGCAGCTAATACAGAAGTGTTTGATGGCGAAATTCTACACTCCGGAAATGTTGATCATGCACACCTCTTACTTGTTGGGCGTTTTAATCTTGTAGGTTAGGTGGACGTGATTGATATTTATATTTGGGAGGTGAGTGAGATGACTCTGTCTGTCGGCAAACTGTGCAAACTGGGGTACTGACTTTTTGTTTTGGGGGACCAGCAAGAGGCGTGCCCTGAAAAAGGCAGTAAGCCTCTTGTGGACCAAGTAATTGGTTACCTTGCCTGTTTTCAACGCACGATTTGTGACCAGAGTTAGCCATTTTCGGTTTTAATCCATCGAGTTTTGTCATAAGACAAATTGTGATGCCACAAGGCAAGCAATAGGCTTATTTTGTTCCATATTCTCGATTATTTGCCCACAATTTTTTAAAGTAGTCCATCATGGCTGCTTGAACTAGATGTTTTCCATAGTTGTCCTGGTTTGATGACTGGCAAATGACTCTGCTGTATATGCACTATATAACACTGGGCTACTTTACGCTGCATAGCAATGATAATATGAGTTAAATAGTAGTATGTAACAAATAGTCAGACCATCCCATTTAAAATGTGAAGCCAACATCTCAAACTATGTCATTAAATATGAATAAATAGGCCTAAATAGATGCATTTGCTGCAGCTGAAAAGGCAAGCAGCAAAACTGGCATGGCATCTAAAAGTTATGTTACTTTAGGAGAAGAGCGGTTGTTTTGTGTAGCATACCCATTACTGCCCTTGACAGAGGTTAACCATGGCAATCAGAATAAGTTGTTCAAAGTGATTTAAAATGTTTTCATCTGTGTTGTCAACCATGTCTGATGTCAACAAGCATACACAAATGAAATGAACAAAAATGCAAGTTGAAACCAGCCAAAAAATGAGCTTTATCTTGTTTTTAATATAAGTGCTGCTGTCAACAGGTAGGTGACTTGAGATGACGTTCAACATATGGGCTACTCTAGGTTAGGTTAAGTTGGTAAAGTGCATGGCAAGTGACAGAAGTTAGACAGAAGAATTAGATGAAGTAAGACCTCTTTAGGTTAGGCATAGTTAGGCTACCTTCATGGAAATAAGCATTGGTATTTTGCAAGAAAAAGTGACAAAATGCTTGTTTTCCCTGGCCCTATCATACCAGAAGTCGGAGGCATGTGTACTGTGTCTGACTTGGTGATGGGCTGATGTGTAGGAGTCCAAGGTTTTTTTGTTTGAGTGCTTCATGCTTGTTTAATTTTTTGTTGTTATGTTGTTATTGATTTCCTTTGCTTTGTTTTGTATTAAAAATACTGTGGAAGGGAAGTGCAAAATGCAGTATCAAGATATTGGTGTCGCTTAATTTTTTATGCTCATTGCACTGTCATGAAGTTGCCATGCTTTAATGTATTCTGTTTCACTTTAATGGCCTAAGATGTTCAAAACAAATAATTTTGTCACGTTTAAGATGCTACGTCCATGCCAGCTTAAAATAAATGTCTTTGTTTGTTGAAGCATCAGTCACTAGCATATAAGTTCCATCTTTTGTAACTTGAATTTTTCATTCCCGGACGGTCTTTTTGCAGTGAAATTGTTCACTCCCACCCTAGTTCAAAAGCGATTCTAGCCCACTGGTTGCAGGAGCTCCCAGGTGTGTTCCCGCACGACCACCAGCTGCAGCAAGCATCTTCCTCATCGGCGACCGTAACGGATAGGGCTGAAACAGGCCACGGGTGACCAAAGTCAATCTGATGCTCTGGGCTTATGATCTTAACTTTAAGTACGGCTCGGACTGTGAGAAGCTCATTGCTGTTTATTCCCATAACTGCTATGATTTATTTTGTCTGGCCTGACGGATAAAAGCCATGTTTAATAGCGGTGGGTTGCTCTGTTATTGCTGAGTGGACTGTTATGTACGGTAAGCACGCGTTTCTATGGGTGAACATCTCACTACGGTAGGCCTTAAAGCGTTGGCCCATCCCTACGATAGGCCAAGCTTATCTTCAATCTGAATGCCTCAAGCACTCAGACTCTTTCAAATGATAAAGCCTACTGCCTCACCACCATTACATTACCTGGCTTGAAGTAGCGGAATCAAGCCATGCAAGCATATTCAGAAAACATGGATGCAGTAATGAAAAGGACTGAATATTTCTGGACTGAATATCAAGGGACCCCGGACCATAAGCCCAGCTTAGCATAGAAGGTAAGCCTCAATTAAGAACAGCTCAGTTTTGGACCACGTTATTTTAGGCGGGTGGGGGGGGGGGGGGACTTTTGATCACAATGTTTCAAAACACTTCATTTCACAGATCATCCAGACAAATGCAGTATGCAGACTACAGCATACTTGGAAGCCTGTCGCACATTTGACTAGCCAAAGATGCGAGGAATTTTGGGCCAAACTTTATCAGTCGCTGTTTGGGTAGTGACCTGACACATGAGTCCACCAACTTAACGCAACCTTACTGTGGCTGATTCCAGTCATCCCCATCACCATTTCCACACATACGATGAACTTGTCGCTTGCTGCTACGCTGAAGGCCAGAGGCGGGATGTCTTAATTTTGTATATTCTGAAGCATCTGCCACCGTTTCAACAACAGAGCAACATACGCTTCTTTCTTTGATTCAATCTAGGTCGTACAAAAATCGTGTCGAAACAGTTGCATAAACTGCTCTTTTGAGCAGCTTTTCTTACCCGCATTTGTCTGTGCCGAAAGCACGCGGGAATTGTAATGAATAGTATAAGTAGTAAAGGTATCGCTTTGAATTGCACAATTATGTCTGTGTTATTCAGACTGGAAATGTACAGTCCATGGTAATGGTATACCGTTTCAAGTGGTCCGTAACATATGACAATCCTATTTGACCGCGCCGGGATTCTCCTGGTCGATTCAGGGCCCAGCCGTATGGTAGTCAGGGGTCAAGTGTATCCAGAGAGTCATGAACGTCTGTGAAGAGCGCTCTGAGTGCCTCAGGAGGCCCTGAATGACCCTGAATATCCAGACGGGCATCTTAATAGACAGGTGGCTCTTCGCGGGCCAGAGCGGCCCGCCAGTAGCCAGTAAGTCCTTTGGGTAGCTAAAAGGGCCTCTGAGTGACCCTTTTAAATAAAAGGACCCTAGGTGGCCTCTGAGGGCGCGTCTTAGTGATGGAAGGCCCCGCACCGGGCCAGAAGGACTGTTGGGCGGAAAGGGGAACTTAAGGGCAGCCAAATGAGTCCTAAGAAGAAAGGAGGGCATCTAGATGGTCGTGAGGTTACAGGTGAGGGGCTCTCGGCTGACGAAACGGGTCGCCTGAAGGGCCAGTAGGCACAGTGGCAAAAAAATCCCTCAAGTGGCCGGACGGACTCCTGGGCAGCTACAATCCTCTAAGCGACTCGAACAGCTGACAGATATGACAGGCTTTTCCCCTTGCGGAGAAACTGTGAGAAAAAAACGCGGAGAAGGTGCTACGCAGCTGATAGTGGCTAGCGTTCGGCGCAAAAATTTTTAGGAGAGGATTTGTGCGTTATAATCCTTTTCACGCCAGCATTTTTATATAGCGGTATTATTAAATGAACAAAAAATAGGGCTAGAGAGAGTTCAAGTGGTTTGCCGTCTGGTTTATCAGAGTGGCTACAAGCTTTTATTCAGAATTCGTTTTGTTTCATCCTTTCGCGTCTACGTTATTGACGGCTTCGTTCCATGGAACCAAATTCTGAAACGTAAACAGACAATACGAAAGTTCATAGGACGACACGAAAGCACTTCTTGAGTGCACTGTACCGGTAATTTTGATTGGTGTGAAGCCAAAATGTGTCGCCGTTTACCTCTGATATGTTTATCTTTTTTGATTAACTTTGATGCCATAGGCCATGCTTTGTATCAATTTAGGTCCCCGTGAAGCAACACTAGCGTTGAACTGGCCAGTACTCTCGGTTCGCTATTTTCAAGAAACGGGCCCGTGTTCTCGGTTTGCTATTTTCACGGCGTTCCAAAGGGAGTGTTCCACTTTTTTTGTTTTGAACTAAAATAGCCACATTGAAGATCATTCGGTGCAGTTCACAGCCCTGTCCTTCCTTAAACTGCCCTTCCTGGCCTTCCTTCCTTAAACCTAAACCTCTCTAGGTTCTGAGCTACACACCCGCGAAGATGTGCAGACCATTTCGGGGAGACTTTGTCAAAGTTACCCGGGCATCCATGACACCATAATTACGCCCTAAAATTCTGTCCATATAGCGGACGTCAGTTGGCTCTCAATCAACGTTGTGCCAGGTGCGGTGACGTAATAAAAACTTACGTATTGAGGAACGTATTTACTTCTCAAAGAAACTGTGCTGCCGAGAACAGTATTTTCCTTTTTGAAGTATTCCAACAGTTAGAGGGGAGCATATTTCATCATATCTGATTATTGCTTCAATATCTCCAAGTGTAAACACTTTCTTCAATAACTGGGCAAGTTCATTTATAAGACTGCTCTTTATGGCTTCACCAGAAAGCGCGTGCATGCGTTGGACACGTCCGCGTTTCTCGAGAGTCATGGGCGTGGGCGTAGTTTTTCAAAATAAGTGGAAGGGGGGATGGGCCAAACAGTAAAAAAATACGCAACCGCCCGCCATGATACGCCAACAAACGGGCTTCTCCTCACATTTGGCCTACTTTCTCCTCAAAGTTGGGGGACTGGAGTGTAAGTTGCAGACAGGGGGCTACGCCACCACCTCAGCTGAATAGGAAACTACATTCAAGCGGACAGCCTCCCACGTTCTGAATGCTATGGGTGCCGTGTCTCCCACGGTGTGTGGGCCCCGACAACGACCTATCGCGAGCCACGGCATCAGGGAGGGGACCTGACTATCGTCATCCCTCCCTAACCTCGCGAACCTGGCGTTGCCGCCCAGCCCGGCCGAGATACGGCCGCTTTACGACCACCTGCCACCGGATCGTTTTCTGGTATCTCTAGCCGCGGATGGAGCCGCCGCGGCCCGTGGCCGCCAGGCGGCCCGATGGCCTTGTGCCGGAGAGAGGAGAGGGGCGGGCGAAGGGTGGGCGGTGGTCGCTGACCGCCGAGCCTCGGGAGCTAGCCGACAGGCGAGCGGGTGTGGCGCGTTAGATTACGGTTGAACTTGGGCTGTGCTTCAGACCAAGTTCAGAGTGGTCAACTGGATCAGCGCAGCGATTTTTCTGGGAATTATTGACGGAAGTGTTCCACATTTATATGGGTTTTGAACTGAAGTAGCCATCTTGAAGACCCTTCACCACACTGTCGTTCTTAAGACCCAGTCCCCTCCAGTTTCTTAACTCCCCTTCCGCGAAAATAGGGAGAGCATTTTGGGAACAATATTTCAGTCATCTTGACATTTATGACGTCGTAATCATGGCTGTCAATTGGCTCTCAATCAATGTTGTGCAGGGTACGATGACATAATCATGGCTGTCAATTGGCTCTCAGTCAATGTTGTGCAAGGCACGATGACATAATCATGGCTGTCAATTGGCTCTCAGTCAATGTTGTGCAAGGTACGATGACATAATCATGGCGGTCAATTGGCTCTCAGTCAATGTTATGTAGGGTGCGATGTCATAATCAAGCCCTGACGCCTTAAGGGGTATATTTACTTGACAGAGTTAGGCTGTTTAGAGCAGTCGTTTCCACCTAACAAGTATACCAATAGTTATAAGTAAGCTTGTTTCATGTCATCCGATGCTTGGTTCATTACCTTTCAAATGAAGAACATTACCTTTAATGGTAGCGACTGTGCAGAGACAGGCCGTGCCGTCGGATGTGCGAGAGAAGCCAGACCTTAACGTGTAGTTATATTTATGGCAAGCACTTAGGTTTGGATGTGATTGGGGTTTCCAAGATTGTCACCAGTGTTTTGGGCCAAAGGGAAGCAATCGTCTTTTGCTAGCAACGATCCAACAGTTCTGAAGCGAGTGTTTAATTAATCTGGCTGGTTAGGATCATACTACCACAATCTTAAAATGGCACTCAGCTGCGTGTTCTAAAAAGCTATTGCCACCAAAGATGAAAGTTATCTATGCTAGGCTGTGCCACCGAAACCAAGGTGTAGTGCCGGGGCCTGCGGCTGCTGGACGAGGAGTGCGGTGCCGGCTCTGCCACTGCCCAAGGAGACGAGAGCGGCGCCCCGGTCCGCCGCTTCTGGGGAGTGTGAGCGCGCCGCTCGAGTTTGTCGCCACCTGCCACCTGAGTCTGCCGTTGCCTGAGGATAGTGTAACTGCCCGGTGTTCCGATACCCTGCCCGGAGGGGGAGGGTGCGGTACTATAGTTTTTGTGCTGCATAAATCTGTCGCTGATTCAGCCGTTGCTGAAGTTGGAGAGTTCGGCACCTGCGTATACCGCTGCTGGAGGGGAATGCCACTGTCCGCCACTGGGGTCTGCCGCTGCTGGGAAGGAGAGCACCACACTCCGGTTCCCCGGGGCTCGTGGGTGACCTCTCGATCACCGGACCTGCCATACCGCCCAGAGAAGTTCTTAACTCGTGCTGTTGGGAGAGGTATCTGCTGTGCAGTCAGTGGCCGTTCTGGCCCAGGCGCGGGCGGTCCGTGGTCCTGCGCGACTGACCGGGCGACGGTGTCTTGTCTGGATGGCTGGACTAGGCCGCCGGACGTTTGCCCATGGTCTGCTGAAGCTGCGCCACACGACGCGCAGATGGCCCCGGTCTAGTGTTGTACGGTGCGGTCGGCCGTGCCGGTACACCGCCGGATGCTCGCTGATGTATGACGGCGGGCTGGATACACACGACCAGACAGCAGCTGAGTTCTGGTCCGGTCCCGCTTCAGCCGAGCCTGCTGTACTCCTGTGAGAGGTGTCTTGACTCGCTCTGGTGCTGGAAAGGTGCCTTTTCTACCCGTCCCACGGCTCGGAGGTGTCTCGTCTTGCCTCGCTGCTTGGAGATGTCAGGCCTGCTGCGCTACGCCCTTGTTCGAATCTGCTACACTGCCTAGAAGGTACTGAACCCGCCACGCTGCCTGCAAGGTAACTGAGCCTGCCACTCCGCCTAGAAGGTACCTGAATCTGCTACTCTACCTTGAAGGTAACTGAATCTGCCGCGATACTTGAGGAGCTGTACTGCCGTATTAAACAATGCCGGCATTGATTCGCTGTGATTGTAGCGTATGACTCCAAAAATATTGCATCTTGTGTGTGTCTTTACCTTGCATCATTGCTTAGCATCCATGTGAATATGTCATGTGTTATAATCGGGGACATCTCTACCGCCGCAAAGACAGCGGTTGTTGTGCTTCAAGATATTTCCAAAGTTAAAGTCGAATGGAAAAAAGACGAGTAGGAAAAGTTGATCGAAAAAAAACCGGCACGGAATAAGTCGAAAGGGGAAAAGAATCAAACCGGAGCATACCGGAATCAAAGTCGATGGGAATAAAACTTGAGATGGAAAAGTCGAAAGAAATGGTCAAAAGTGATGTAAGTCGAACAAGATTAATAATCGAATCATGAAAGTCGGAAGACGAAGCATTAATGGGGTCAGCGGCGACGAGGATGAAAGTGGACATGAGTTAAAGTCAGCTTGGGAAAAATGCAGGGTATGCAAAGAAAGCCTACTTAAAAGCTGCTTGCTTCAGAGTTAACAGACGAGTGGTCAAAACAATTACACTACAGAAAGTTATCAAGATTGACGTCTGGAGTTAGCGAGAATTTCACCCGGGCGCACGTAGATGCAGCCCGAGGATGCAACGAACTTCACTACCACCGCATGCCGGCGCTTTTGACACCGGGCCCGCTGGGCGCACGCCGGGTAAACGCCTCTCGGTGGCAGGCCACTCCTCTGCGCATTCCATTCACCACCCGAACCCGCGCGCGCGGAACGCGCCCTTAGGGCATCAGGTGACGCAACGTGCCCTGAGGACAATCAGCTGGCCAACGTGGCCCTGGAGGACATCATGGTGACCAAGCGTGCCCTGAAGGACAATCAGGTGACCAACGTGCCCTGAGGACACCAGGGTGACCAACGTGGCTCTGAGGACATCAGGTGACAACGTGCCCTGAGGACATCAGGTGACCACGTGCCCTGAGGACATCAGTCTGACCAACGTGCCCTGAGGACATCAGGTGGCCGATTTACGTGCCCTGAGGACATCAGCTGGCCGATTTACGTGCCCTGAGGACATCAGGTGGCCGATCTGTTATGAGCACCTTGCTCGCCTCCGTCTATGCTCCTGAAAGTTCGCTCCCTGTCCGTTAGCTGGAATTTTTCTTTGGTTGGTTTGGATCACACTTGTCTACGTCAGTATTGACCACTCCAGGATTTTGAGATGAAGGAGAGTGAATAATGGAGGCATAGCCCGCATATGGGTGTACCACCGCACTGTGCGGTGTGTGTGCTCGGTGCTCGGTCGGGGTTGCCACTGGGGCGGGGAGGGGGGGGGGGGGCCTTAAGCCTTCTCACGACTGGTGCATGCAGCTTTCTCCGGGCAAACGGGGCATCGCGATGATGCATAATTAAGCGGCAATAAGAAAAGAAGGGCTGATGCGCGCTAGCTGGAAAGGAGGCCATCAACCGGGACGCCCGTGGCAGGAGAAGGCTTACAGCAGCGCCGAATCCCTTTCGTTCTCGTTAGTCCTGGCCCTGGACCGAGACACACCTGATTCTCAATGTTGGTTCACTCTTCTCCCTCTTAAAAGCAAAAATATTGGATCCTGGTTCAGCTGATTCTTATAAGCCACAAACCCTGGTTCCAGAATCCCATTGAATGCCTGCCAACACGATGCTGCAGTTCCCGGTCCGCCATGGTTATTTCGCGAATGAAAACGGGATCCTTAGTTCCCACTTATCCTTTCACAAAACCAGAATATGTTTACTATTAGCTCACCCAAACAAAAAATACTGGTTCCTGGTTCCTGCTAGCTTTTTCATGACACCGGGCCTCGCTTCGTCATCTTCGCCAATTATTTCACAGACCAGACCCTGGTTCACGGTTGCCATTAGTCTCCCACAAACACCAATCCTGGTTTCTGGTTCCCCGTGGGTTACTTAGAAAAAAAAACTGATCCCAGTTTATGCCTCTCATTAGTTCGGTCGTAAATACCAGCTCGTAAATGCCACCATTCGACAGTTGCTTTGCACAGAGGGCATATCGCGGGTAGCAAAATATATATTGCATATAACCCCGTAATATTTGCAGGTGGAACGATGTAAGTGCAATGGTTTTGAAGTGCGCTGCACCCACTGGCTTTTCACAATAATTCCAGGTAACTTCCAGTCTGGACTCGTTCTTGGCTTATTTGATACCACATCTCAGGCTGAATATTGCTGATTGTTCTCGTTGGCAGCACAATTATAGACTGCGTCTTTGTTTTGTGGGATTCCTGTGCCGGATTCCAAGCCGGATCTGGGCTCTTGCAGCGTTAGTTGGCTTAGTATCAAGTTGGGTCCTGTCTTGTGCTGGTTCTCTCAGCCTAATGCGGTCTTGGTGGAACCCCGCTTTAATTGCGGCCTGTTCACTAGGTTTTCCCGGTCCTAGAACCAGAAGTTGGTTCCCAAAACAGATATTACGAAGTGAACACAGGTCTGCTGACGGGGCAAACCTGTGACGGCCAAGCCACTTTTGATGCATATCCATACATTCCGTTCTGTACTGTCCTTTCATGCATGCCATAGATGCCTATAATCTATGGTTGGATCGACCATTACGTTAGAAACACCATGCCAGAATGTGTTGCATGTATTATCAGAAGTTTATGAACAGCGCAATTATGTTAATGCCTTTGAATCAAGTTCCACCAAGCGATAGGCCATGTTTTGACTATGTTGCTTGACGCTTTTTAATTTGGCTCCCATCTCTGTCAGCTTTTGTCCCTTTTACTCGAGTATTTTGGCTTATCTACTTCACTCTTTCCTTTTCGAATTATTTCAGCATCGCTGTCGCCTTCTATTGTAATAAAATTGTTGTTTGTCGGATTTTATAAGTCGACTTTATCACTCCTTAACTTTACATTCCTGCCGTCTTTTTTCTTTCGACTTAACCGATTCCACTTTCATTGCTATGGGGTCTTACGCCTTTTGACGTTTGAACCTTCGATATTTTCCCATTTCTGAGTCTATTCCTTTCGTTTCCTTGACTTTTTGCCGCAACGTTTTTTCGCTCGATTTTTTCCAGCCGACTTTTTCCATTCGGCTGCTTGTTCAGACACCAGTTATGACGGCCGAACCTGCTGCAAGTGGGCAGTAAGATGGACAGGGCGTAGGCTGGACTAAACTCTGTCGATGCTACCATGGTCTGCAGGTGGACAAAATTCCCGGCGTGTGGCGCATATTATCATTGGCAACTTATCACATGTTTGGAACTTAAAAGAACAGTGTCTGACATAGCCATTTCGTTCTACTAGAACAGTGATATCTACTCAGTTACTTATCATGCGGAGAGTTGGGTTGACTACGCCATACGTCATCGCAGGTCAACCATCATCGTGATTCTAAGTACATTGCAATTAGGAAAAACAGGATGTGGAGGTGGCGGCTAGTATGCATAGTGACTGAATCTTAATGCTTCACTGACAAAGCAGACACCTCTTAGTACTACAAATGCATCATCAATGATCAAAGCCGGTATGGGCACATATTTAATGCTGGGATATCACTCCATTGTCCGTGAGCAAGGAAAAGGTATGGCATTCACTATCTTTTGGGCAACGCTATGCGTTAAAGGTAAAGAACATAAAATTAGGGAACGTTTGTTCCAATTTGGAGGATATTTAAGCAAGCACCGTATGTGATAGAATGAGCCCAACTGATAACCGTTTGTGTATATTGCTCTAGACAACACAATTTCTCCATTTAGTTAACATTATTGTAGGTATGTTGTTTGATTTCGTCGTCGTACATTGATTAAGAGCCAATTGAACGGCTATTACATCTAGAAATCGTGCTCCCGAACAGCAGATGTGAACGACTCAACAATTATATTTTGCTTAGCAATGGTCGCCACGTGGCCAATGGAATGGCAGGACTTGAATGACGCTGTTGCAGCGTCATGGATGCATGGATGACCTTGAAATAGTCTCCCCGAAGCGTCTGCACGTCTTCACGGGCGTGTAGCTCAGGAGCTAGAATGGTTTAGGTCTGAAGAAGGAGAGAGCTGTGAACTGCACGGAATGTTTTTCAAGATGAATATTTCAGTTTAATGCCTCAGTACAAATTAGGAGCACTCCCTTTAAGGCAGCACCACACAACCAAAGACTGACTTTTAACTCATCCAAAAGCTTTGGGAAATCGACGTTTATTGCTGTTGATCTTTTGTCCATTGACTTTTCCAACTATATTTTTTTATTATCAACTGTTGTCCTTGTCGACTTTGGTCGTCCGACTATTTGTTCGACTGCGTCCGTACTTTGCTCCAAACAGACATGTGGCCGACTCAAACTTTCGAGAATCAGTTCACTATAAACTATTTACCCTTGTTGATCGGTTTAGATCTGAGTCAAATAATGGTTTTGTCTTGTGCGAATGGGTTCGTTGTTAGTTTACATCACATTCAGTGGCTCTGTTTCAATGCACATAATGATTTCGCAGTGTGCGAATCGATTCAGTATTCATTCATCCCTCACTCCCATTTTACCTGCTGATTTGAATGTGTTTCAATAGATAAATCATCATTTAGATAAACTATGACTCACAAAGTCGTGCTTCAGGTGGTGACACATATTGCGATCCGGAATTGATGAAAGCTAGCCAAGAACCAATCTAGGCAAAAGGCAAGCACAGATCTCTAACCCGGTCATTTATCTCAAACGCCAATGTTAATTTACAAAAAGAACAACCTGAATCAGTCGCAAGCTATTCCATTTCGGCTTAAAACAAACAAATGATATGGTCCCTCCATGCTTCACCTCACCTTGATCTGGTTACCTGGTACGTAAGTGACAACTGGCAAGCAACCCCGGCCATCTGGGTATGTCATCTAGACATGGGTAGGCAGCGCGGTAATGCGAATACCTATTAAGCCGTAGAACTGTACCCATTCGGCTGTTAGTGGATGTGGTCATATGGTGATAAGGGGAAACTGCAATGCGTGTAAAGATGACTTGATATGTAAAGGTTGTGTTAGTACTTAAGTCAGGCCACAGGTGAGCTGTTGTGCACCTGTGGTGTGCAGTTTTTCGGTTTTTACAGTCGCATGCGTCCCAGACGCATTCATACCTTGAGCATATCACCGTTGTTTGGAATGTTGAGGATCCACGTACCACGCCAACGATGCGTGGCTGGCAAAATCACATCTCGTCCTTTGCGCAACTCTGTACTGCATGGACATCCGTGTTTTATTGCCATGATAAATCATATGAACGAGCCGAATGTAAGGAACATCCGGTATTCTGAATAAATGGGTTGGGTGCTGCAGATAAAGATATTGAGCACCGCAAGTCACCGGATCGCCCAGCGAAAATATCATGTGAACACGCCTAGAGCGTAACGCCATTACGCTATTTCTTTTACCAAATACCTCATTATTTATTTATGTGCTGTCCGCGGATCTAACCTGATGCGCCTCACAGTGCTTCACTGGATCCGGACTAGCGCTCTGGTGCGCTTCTCAGTGCTTCCCTGGATCCGGACTATCGCTCTGGCTCGCGTCGTGCGGGGCCGCTGAAGGCGCTCGTCTTTCTTTACGACACGACGCATCGTACCATCGCGATGGTGTCATTGGATCCAAATCCGATGAATCATCATTGCAGACCTCTACAGAGATCCTCAGCAAAGGTGGTGGGTGTAGCTCTCCCTTCCAACGTCATCGTGGAACACCTCCCAACGTGACGCTGACAGCAGACAGAAGTGGCATGTCAAACCAAGCATGCGCAGCAGACATCAATGCATTTTGAGGTAACATGGAACTCATTAGTTAATCAAACGGAGGGAAACTGTCAACACTCATCTAGGTGCAATGAAATCAAACGTCACAGGATTGTACTTTTCTGGACAGAAGAGCAACATGTTTGCGACGTCTTTGTCCAAGGACAGTCCAAAGCGGACATTGCCGTTTTCGAATGTGATGGACCAAACGTAAGGAGGGGCTCACAGCTGGGTCTGCTGTTTGTTCGAAATGTGACAACAACCGCTGGTTCATCAGCCCGCGTGTCAGTTGTATGCCAACAGACTCAATCTCGGAGAAATGGGCTTGCAGTTGGACAGTGCAGCCATCAGCACTGAGCCAGCAAGAAGTCGTTGTCTGGACCGGTCGAACTCTGCTAGTTTTCGGGCAGCAGGCCACCCCAGGGAACATTAACAAAATACTCGTTAAGGTCTTTGCCAGTCTTGGCCTAGCAGGAACCGAAGACATCTCTACGGGCTGGCACTCGGTGTGCAAGCAGGCAGTCTGCCCTCAAATCACTGGAGGCAAGATCGGTCAGCTATGAAGCAATCATGGCAGCGGGCTGGCGCCGCTGCATTGCGGCTTACACATCAGCTGCATGGCGTTTCTACGTATCCTTTGACCAGACATAATAAATTCTGCTCAAGGTCATAGATTACATTGTCCAGCACTATATACCAATCAGGTGTTGCATCAAACAGCACTGGAGGTGTCGATCTGGTCCACCTGGCGTCACACATGGCGTTCGCCCGCTGAAGCGATGCGCTCCGGGCTAGCTACAGCGGCGGGGCAAGTGATGCCGCGAAACAACGGTCGGCGCTGGCCGGAAATCCTGCTGTTGCCGACGTTGGCACACACAGACAAAGGAAGAAGCGAGTCAAAGCTATCCATCACATGGAGTATCACCATTATCAGCAGCCCTGAGATGGCGGGTGGAGGTCTGCCCGGTCCGCCTCCCGCAATAGGTCTGCCCGGTCCACCTTCCCTAATGAGGAGGTCTGTCCGGTCGCCCCCCCCCCCCTACCCCACAAGTGAACACACATACTACCACCTACTCGGAACTCATAAACTGGATGGTGAGATGGTTAACAAATTTATTAAATATCTTTAACGGCGGCCTCGTGGGATGCCGTAGATTTGTGTTTGCCACATTTTGGTCGGCATTGAACACCGTCATCTCGTTATTCTGCGTGTGCCTGCAACACGATGGCACATAGTTTGATTACAGACAACTTAATGATAGCTCATGTGCTTACGTGTTTCACGCAATTAACTGCTTGCCAATAATTGCTCCCCAATGCTAACGGTAAGCGCATTCCAGTTCATTTTGGGTATCTAAAAATCGGATGTAAGAATGACCATACCTGGATTATTCCGGCGTAACCTGGCAGAGCCTGTTCACCTCTTCCGCCCATTCAGCCAGACGAAGAGAGGTTGTCGTCCATGGAAGACTGATGCCGACCTTGTTGGCTTGCGTCAATGATTTGTTAACCTGAATGCTTACGAGCCTGGAATTTTGTTAATTTTCAGAGCTTATTTGTAATCGGGCACTGATCGGCAAGGTCTTGTTTTTTCTTCTGATATGTTGTCCGCAGTCGTCACTGGAGCCGATGAAGTCAGCTGACGTATGCCGAAAGGGTGCTCGGACAGCTGAGCGGAAATGCGACCGCGTTCAGAGCATCCGTCAAACTTGAGTCGATACTGGATACATCGTTATGCTGTGCCAGGAATCGAGTCAAGTGACTAGTGCAGATAGTCGCCGGTCAGCATTTCCGACTGTGCGCCAACAGTTTCGTTGTTACAGGGAATCGTGACAGCCCCAATTATGCGGAGCCTCCTGTGAAGCATGCCATTTGATATGCCGTTTTTAGGAATTCCAGACGTTTACTTCTTCGTAAATGAAGAAGAGTGTGTGATATCTTCGACGGCTTCTGTGACAACCTTTCCGTGGCAAGGCATCCCGCCATATACGAGGATTACCAACACCATTGGTGGAACTTTTCGAAATGATTGAGTGGCGCATTGAAGTAAGTCAATTACAATCATTATTTCGTGATCGGCTCCATGTTTTCGGCAACGTCGAATGCAGTGGAGTCTTTTTCTTATATTTGCTCTACCGTAAATCTCTCAGATCAGTGCTTGATAAACCACCTAACTCACTGCAACAATGCGTACTTAATGGTGAGCGCGGCCCAAAATATCGAGTGCTCTCAATAAATCATTACTTCGCATTACAACGTCGTTTGAACAGCACCTCCCGCTATATTGAAGGCCGTTGACTCGACATGATAATTAGCAACTCATGGTCCATTATGTCCATGTCCATTCCGACTCAAACACGTTTGCAGGTCAAGACTTCGGGTTTCCAGGCTAGGACTTCCAGCTTTGCCAGCCCAGTGTCCAGATCTCGGGCAGTCATGCCAGTATGGAGATTTCGCCGTAATTACGTGCACTGTGTTGCATTTACGAGTGAAACTGATGCTTCCAGTGAAAAGCACTGTTTCAACATATGTGTTGGGTCACAATATAGCAATATTAGCGCGGAAGTGCTGGCTGCAGAGCTAGAAAAGGGAAGTTTTCAAATGGAGTGAAATGGATTGCGAACCGCCAATGCGCTTCTGGGAGCGATAGTTGTCGGCATCGTAATGCAACGCTTTGCACACCAGGCAATGTTGACCAGCATGTGATTGATATGTACGACGACAAATGCGTGCTCAGATTTGGAGAAAGGGTGTGTGAGGGAACACAGCCTAAGTCAGGAACAAGGGGAAAAAGAAGGCACAAGCCTATGCCAGCGCTCTGGTTCTATGGACGGAAAAGGTAGTGAAATAACCGCGCGTGTGAGGCTGACAGAAGGTTGTGTTTGGACGGAGGCTCCGAAGATGCGAGTAAGGAGTTCATATTATCTGAAACATGAAGGCCTTAAATGCAATGTTGCGCTCCGTCCACACCTCTGTGCAGCAGCACCTTAACAGCATTTTAAAGAAATATGCCAGAGGCAAATCCAGCAGCAAAAACAGGTGTGCGGGATTGCAGCACATGGAGGCAGTGCACAGGGCCCCGCTGTTGGTGGCCCACTGTCGGGCCCGTCAGCTGGCGGCCGCACGGAGGCGCTGGACACGGCCCGCTGTTGGTGGCCCACTGTCGAGGCCCGTCAGCTGGCGGCCGCACGGAGGCGCTGGACACGGCCCGCTGTTGGTGGCCCACTGTCGAGGCCCGTCAGCTGGTGGCCGCACGGAGGCACTGGACAAGGTCCGCTGTTGGTGACCCACTGTCGAGGCCCGTCAGCTGGTGGCCGCACGGAGGCACTGGACAAGGTCCGCTGTTGGTGGCCCACTGTCGAGGCCCGTCAGCTGGTGGCCGCACGGAGGCACTGGGCAGGGTCCGCTGTTGGTGGCCCGCTGTCGGGGCCCGTCAGCTGGTGGCCGCACGGAGGCACTGGGCACGGCCCGCTGTTGGTGGCCCACTGTCGAGGCCCGTCAGCTGGCGGCCACACGGAGGCACTGGACAGGGCCCGCTGTTGGTGGCCCGCTGTCGGGCCCCGTCAGCTGGCAGCTGTGGCAATGGACCATACTTCAGGCACGTATCCCTCTACTTCTTTCCTTTGGAAAGCTGGACACATCCATGCCACTCACCTACGTATGCTGCTTGGGCACCGCACCTCACTTACAGCGCATAGCAGTATTGTAGCCGACAATATTAGCTGTTTCTGATATGGCCTACTCTTTTCCCACTCAGAAGATAGGTACCCTGGCTACGTATGTCGAAATTTTGGCTCATACCTATCTATATTTCTCACAAAAAAGCAAAAGACTATCCCAATGGCCACTTACATGCTTCATCATCTACCCGCTTCGCTATTGTTTGCGACCAACCCGTGTCGCACCTCCCAACGGGGGTTTGGTTTCTTATTCGGTTGGGAGGGGTTGTAGGGGCCATAATCAAAGAGAGCCCCGTTTTGGCTATTTAGATTGTAGGTTGCGCCATTTTCATTGCTCAGCTGCCCAACGACATAAGACATCGATCTGAATACCATTACCTAGCGATCTGCGTTGGTTCCGTCCAGTTGGATTGAAGGGGTTTTACTGAATATAAAGTGAAGATAACCGGACGTCATGAAGGTAAGTATCATATACGATGAAGACGCACAATGAAGACAATAAATACATGAAGATTACTGGTTATGATGAAAAAATGTTTTCAAGTGTTTTTCCTCCGGTCGCTACCGTATCAGGTACTGTTGGCCTTTTCCTTTTTAGAGATGCAGATATTGTGGAGAGCAATCAAATGCCGTCTGATTTTTCAACATCGGTCCAGCAGTTCCCGAGATCTCATGAAAGAAGGGAGGAATCCGCCACCCCTTCGCCCGGAATGGGGGCAACGGGGACCCGCCCGGAATACCGTTGTGTTCAATGAAGCTATATATGAGAGAAGCCGGCTGAGATGAAAGCTCGATGCCGCTCCAGCTACTCTGTATGGGTGCTTAAGGGCCTATGAAGTCAATATCACTCGGTGATGGAGACACGAGGACATGAATGGGGGACGCGTGGGAGCGGCGGCGGGAGCCCGGGCAGTGGCTCAGTGTCGCCAGGGAGGAGTCATCAGCGGGGGGGGGGGACGCGTGGGAGCGGCGGCGGGAGCCCGGGCAGTGGCTCAGTGTCGCCAGGGAGGAGTCATCAGCGGGGGGGGGACGCGTGGGAGCGGCGGCGGGAGCCCGGGCAGTGGCTCAGTGTCGCCAGGGAGGAGTCATCAGCAGGGGGGGGGGGGGGGGGGGGGACGCGTGGTAGCGGCAGCGGGAGCCAGGCCAGTGGCTCAGTGTCGCCAGGGAGGAGTCATCAGCGGGGGGGGGGGGACGCGTGGGAGCGGCAGCGGGAGCCAGGCCAGTGGCTCAGTGTCGCCAGGGAGGAGTCACCAGCGGGGGGGGGGGGGGACGCGTGGGAGCGGCAGCGGGAGCCAGGCCAGTGGCTCAGTGTCGCCGGGGAGGAGTCATCAGCAGGGGGGGGGGGGGGGAGACGCGTGGGAGCGGCGGCGGGAGCCAGGCCAGTGGCTCAGTGTCGCCAGGGAGGAGTCATCAGCGGGCGACGCCTCGTCAGCGCAGCGAGACAATAGGGCCGAGACGGCGCCGTGTCGTCGGCTCTCTCCTATGCCGCCTCCCGCGGGCGGTAATTGGTCCCGGCTGATTAATTGCGGCCATTAGTCGCTCGGACGGCCGGCGCCCGCTGCGCCGTGACACTGCGCGTCGCGTCGGCGCCGACGCCGCGACCGACGAGGCCCAGACGCCGCCGGCACTCTGCTAGGCCACACCGCCGCTCACAGCCGGCGACGCAGCCAGGCTGCCCGGGTCTTGTCCAGCGATCGCGCCGGAAAAATGAGCCGGTAAAGAAGCTGCCTGTTGTTTGCACCGGGCAAATTACTGGGTTTAGCGTGATCGCCTTACCGACAGTTATGGTACCACGTCTAAGAGACATTAGCTTTCCGGCCCCCTGGAGTACCAAACAGGCTGAGCTGCGCTGCTGCGCGTAAAGCGCGCTGTTGTCGGCGCCGTCAGCGGTCGGGGGTCGGGGGTCGTCAGCGATCGGGGGGTCGGGGGGGTCGTCAGCGGTCGGGGGGGTCGGGGGTCGGGGGGTCCTCAGCGGTCGGGGGGGGGGGGGAGATCGTCAGCGGTCGGGGGTCGGGAGCCCCGTTTGATGTGAAACAGAGCCCGGCTGCTGCGATCCGACCTTTTTCTTTCGTTTTGCTGGGACTTGCGGAGTAAGGTGGAATCCTCTGATGGTATGGTCCAAAGTCAGTCAGTTGTAAGGTAAACCTGATGCCACTTATATGCTCTCACGCTGATTGTTTTGCTGTCCACTGATGGGAGTGAAATGCCATTTTGGCCAATGTTTTCGTGTTGTGGTTTGTCTTTTCTTCCCAAATCGATTCACCGCGTTCTGAGCACATGGATTCATGCGTCGGTGCATGCGTGGACGTTTATCAATGAAGCGGTATGCACATATTGTATATTGACAAAGTTTATTGCAAATTTTCCTTCCGAGTGATAAACATCACCGCGTATCCGTAGAACCCAATGATTTGCCGCCAAAGCTATCGACGGTAAATTGCGAAGACCATAATTGCAATGTTTCAACCTGCCGCTCGTCCGTCCAAAGTTGATATCTCTGCCAATGCACCATGGAACCCAATCACGCGCCAAAGTTTAGCCCGTTTAGGTCGAAGTTGATAATGTGTCATGAACTCGTTACCCGGGCGTAATGACCTTAATACGACCAATTGTGGGATGCACCATCGTCGATGCCGACGACGCGGTGGTTCATCGCGGGCGACAACACATCCCGGGCCTGGCACGCCCTGCCGATGGCTTCCTACCGACTGATGGGGCGGGGCGTCGCGAGTGGCCAGCGTGCCGTCCCGGTAAAATGTCACCACTCGCCGCCTAGAAGCAGCGAGCTGCGCCCACCTGCTACCGAAACAATCACCATCGGCACATCGATCCGGTGAAACATTGATACGGAGTTCGCGGCGGCCCCGTGCCGGCCGACGGTGTGGCAAGGAGCTGACCGGCAGTGTGATGCAGAGCCGGCCGGTACCTTGATACAGAGCTCACTATTGCCCGGGGCCGGTCGGCAGTGTGATGCAGAGCCGGCTGGTAGCTTGATACAGAGCTCGCGGATGCCCGGTGCCGATCGGCAGTGTGATACGGAGCTGACTAGTAGCTTGATGCATAGCCCGTTGTAGCCTGGTGCCGGCCGACGGTGTGCAAGGAGCTGACCGGCAGTGTGATACAGAGCCGGCCGGTACCTTGATACAGAGCTCACTGTGGCCCGGTGCCGGTCGGCAGTGCGATGCAGAGCCGGCTGGTAGCTTGATACAGAGCTCGTTGTGGCCTGGTGCCGGTCGGCAGTGTGATACAGAGCCCACCGGTAGCTTGATACAGAGCTCACTGTGACCCGGTGCCGGTCGGCAGTGTGATACAGAGCCCACCGGTAGCTTGATACAGAGCTCACTGTGGCCCGGTGCCGGTCGGCAGTGTGATGCAGAGCCGGCTGGTAGCTTGATACAGAGCCCGTTGTGGCCTGGTGCCGGTCGGCAGTGTGATACAGAGCCCACCGGTAGCTTGATACAGAGCTCACTGTGACCCGGTGCCTGTCGGCAGTGTGATACAGAGCCGGCCGGTAGCTTGATACAGAGCTCACTGTGGCCCGGTGCCGGTCGGCAGTGTGATACAGAGCCCACCGGTAGCTTGATACAGAGCTCACTGTGGCCCGGTGCCGGTCGGCAGTGTGATGCAGAGCCGGCTGGTAGCTTGATACAGAGCCCGTTGTGGCCTGGTGCCGGTCGGCAGTGTGATACAGAGCCCACCGGTAGCTTGATACAGAGCTCACTGTGACCCGGTGCCTGTCGGCAGTGTGATACAGAGCCGGCCGGTAGCTTGATACAGAGCTCGCTGTGGCCCGGTGCCGGCTGACGATGTGGTAAGGAGCTGACCGGCACGGGACCGCTCGCGGCGGCCCCGTGCTGCGGTGCAGCCCGCAGGTCGGCAGCGGTGCAGTCTGCCGATCGGCAGCGGTGCAGCCCGCAGGTCGGCAGCGGTGCAGTCTGCCGATCGGCAGCGGTGCAGCCCGCAGGCCGGCAGCGGTGCAGCCCGCAGGTCGGCAGCGGTGTCATTTCGGCCCGGTCGGCTTGAGTCAGCCCAGTCTAGACCGTCAGCAGTTTGTGGCTCCAGGCTGAGCCGTTGGGTCGATCCCAGCATATTTTATATGATGCATTTTATCTTTATTTGCCGATGCACGCACTAAGACAGTGACTTTTCTGGTGCCCATCGAAATGCACATAAGTATGCATGTAAAGGTGGCGGGTGGGCAAGATGTGACAGAGAGAGGATAAGAATGAAGACGGGATGTAGGGTGGTACAGGAAGGGCTTACGACAAGTATGGGGAAGGGATGTAACAACCAGGAGCTTGTCAGTGAGTGATGCGCCAAGTTCGACTGACCAAGGGATAAAGTTTTAGTATAAAGGGAGATGAGAAGCCGGTGATAATGCAAAAAACAAAACACAGTCGGGCCTGTGCTAGATCAACAGCTGACTCCGTGACCTCTCTCCGAGTAATGGAGCCCGCTGCAACGGAGACCTCGTCCGGTCAACGATCGACTTTCACGGGTGCCGTACCAGGTCACCGGTCGGCTGTCACGGTTGCCGTACCAGGTCACCGGTCGGCTGCGACGGGAGCCGATCAGTTCACCGGTCGGCTGCGACGGGAGCCGATCAGGTCACCGTCGGCTGTCACGGGTGCCGTACCAGGTCACCGATCAATTGTCGCGGGTGCCGTGCCAGGTCACCGTCGGCTGTCACGGGTGCCGTACCAGGTCACCGATCAATTGTCGCGGGTGCCGTGCCAGGTCACCGTCGGCTGTCACGGGTGCCGTACCAGGTCACCGATCAACTGTCGCGGGCGCCGTGCCAGGTCACCGATCAACTGTCGCGGGTGCCGTGCCAGGTCACCGATCAACTGTCACGGGTGCCGTACCAGGTCACCGATCAACTGTCACGGGTGCCGCACCAGGTCACCGATCGGCTGTCACGGGTGTCGTTCCAGGTCACCGTCGGCTGCGACGGGAGCCGATGAGGTCACTGGTCGGCTGTGGCGGATGCCGTGTGAGGTCAGCGGTCCACTGTGATAGATATGTGTCAGGTCAGCGGTCCACTGTGACAGATATGTGTCAGGTCAGCGGTCCACTATGACAGATATGTGTCAGTTCAGCGGTCCACTGTGACAGATATGTGTCAGTTCAGCGGTCCACTGTGACAGATATGTGTCAGGTCAGCGGTCCACTGTGACCGGCACCGTACTAGGTCGGCGCTTGGCTGTACTGGATATCGTGTCAAGTCAGAGGTTGACTTGGTGCATGCATAGTTCTGTGTATCCAGTTACAGGTGCTCAGTGACACCGATGCACGATAATCCTGCTTGTGGTGGGACCAAAGCCCTTAGTTGTAGTGTTGACAAGCTTACATCGTGCAGAAAACAGAGCTTCACTGCTGTTGAGACTACTATTTCGGGAGGGTAGAGAAAATCACAGCACAAATGGAAACTTTGGTTGTGTTGTGACATAACCAACCACGCCCGGATATCCGAGTTGGAGTGCTCACCGGACGAATTCGCGGGAACCCTTGGGCACGCCCTTGGATGAATAGATGTAGTTGCTGCCACTATCAAGGTTGTCTGATAAAGGTTCACCATGACATGAACACTGGTAAGCAGGACCTCGGAGCCATTGGGTGACATGACAACCAGTTATTTGGGCCATTGATATCGAAACAGCCCGGGATAAAGACATTTGCTTCATTTGCATGATGTTCCGCTCCAGCTTTGTTGAGCCTCCATGACTAATTGTCGGGCACTCAACGCGAGGCTCTTTCCGCAGCCGATACTTGTATCAAACGTTAGCTACATTAGATAATCACCGCACAAGATCTTGTTTTCTGTGAGGCGCAACCGTGCACAGCCCGGAGAGGAACTCAGTGACCATAGCTGCACGGGTAATGGACATTAAGTGCAAGTTCTCCAGCTTTCAGCACGCGAAGCTCGTCAAAAATGTCCCGCTGGTGGGGTAGTCGTTTGGGCAGTTTGAGCACGTTAAGAAGTCGTTTTCATGGAGCCTGAAGGACATGGAGGGCTTGCCATTTTCACCATGGTCTGCCAGTTATTTGGGTTATGGGATCTGGCGACAGCATATATCCTTGCAGCATCATAGACTGAACTGAACACTGAGCATCGCTGCTTTGATTCCCTGGCACGTTTGCGTACACACTAGCCCCGCAACGGGCTGATGTGGCACGGAGGAGCTGACGATAACGGGGGGCGACAGTCCACGAGCTTCTTTTTTACCACAAAAATTATGTCAGGATGTCAGGCCCTCTCCATACTGTCCTTGTGTCGTTCACTTGTTCCAGCAATCATAGAGGATAGCCCTGGCCACGTGTCCCGTTCCTTGGCAACTAACTCAGCATTGCCAGCCCGTTCTCTGGTGCAACTTTGCTCAGATCATTTCTCAACTGTCACTTCCCATGGCACTGCGTTTCTGGTTAGGCTGTTGATCCCATTGTTTTTAAGGTATTATTGTTTAGAATTGGTGTGTTCCTGGTGGTTCTCGTGAACAGAGAATATAATGAAGCACTTGGAGCTGCCAGGCTCATATCACCTCCAGTCCTTCACTGCATCCGCCGTCTTCGGACCGCCAATGCCGTATTGATCCGATCGCCCATGGCCCATCTCTTCGCCGACGAGCGGCTCCATGGCGATCAACTGCACGTGGCAGCCGTGCGTCGAGTACAGTCGGCGAATTTCGAGCCGCCGCGCCCAGTTACGCAGTATGTATTTAGCAGGGGCTCTAATGGCGTCATCTATCACCAGCAGCGGTGGGCCTTATCATATTCAGATGCTGGTCCGACCGGGGCACACGGGCCAGATTTATGGCGCCGACTCCGCTTCCAGCTCCGAGCTTCAGCCGTCGGAGAAGGTCGGTAACCCAATTCGAGCTCGAGTTAGACTGGTGAGATGGGGGTGGGGGAGGGGGAGGCACCACACCTCGCTACGGTCGCTTCGCCGCATACGTGATGAGCGCGAGGCGGCCACGACAAACAGTGTGCCGGCTCACCTGCGTCGCTCAGTCTCGTAGAGGTTTAAGTCCGGGCGTGATGTGTTGTGGGCCAGGCCATCACTCACCTGATGTGCCCGGAAATGTTCATCACATAAGTCTTGGTCTTTCATATGAATGTGGCGGGCCGCTGGCATTCATACATTCATTCATTCTCGCATGGCGCCAAGAGGGCTTTCCTTTGTGCCCGAGGCGCGGCAGCTGGCGGACTAGCTCGTCGCACCCGCGTACGCCAGTGCAGCAGATCACGATTATGCTGATGAGGGGAATGGGGTGCGAGCAAAGCCATCGTGGCAGCACTTGACCCCAGCGTGATGAGACAAGAGGATTACAGAAGCGCGCTGTTTAGTGGCGAAGCTTCGCTTGGGGATGAGCACGGTAAAAAGTATGCCAAACAGCCGCGCAAAACGTCCGTGGAAGGTAGGCTGCCGACATAAGCAGGATTCGTCAGCGCATGAAGGCATAAGTGGGTGCGTTTGATCGAGAAAGTGACACTCCACATAATCACAACACTCAATGTTTCGCGGCAAATGTGACCTCCCCCAAGTGGCGCTCTCAGCCTGCATCGATCCAGTCGTCCAGCCCGTGTAATCCAGCCGTTGTCGGTGTGCCAGCGGTGTCGGCGCCTGCTGACCTTGTAGGTCACCTCGTGGGACAGTCGGCGGGCCCGGCGCTCGGCCGGTGCCCATCCGTCTTGGTGGCGGACGGCGGCGGCGTCGGCCGGTCTGTGGCGCGCCGGGGCTGGCCAGCATCCCCCGCCGTCCCCGCGCCGATCGGCCGGCCTGTGGCGCGCCGGGGCTGCCCAGCATCCTCCGCCGCCCCCGCGCTGATCGGCCGGCCTGTGGCGCGCCGGGGCTGGTCAGCATCCCCCGCCGCCCCCGCGCCGATCGGCCGGCCGCCGTGTGATGGATCGCCGGCCGCACCTCAGCGCCGCGGCCGCCCATGACGGAGTGCTGACCACACGCTGCTGACGTCAGTGCTGCCATATCTCACGGTTGGCTGCCACCGAAGACTGGCTCCGCCGCGGCTGTCTGAGACCGGGCCACACCGGCGGGAACAGAGCAGGGTGCCGTGGAGCAGGGCATCGTGGGTCACAACATCGCTGAAACACTGCCCGTCCGACGATGAACCTCCCACGGGGACAGCTGTGGATTTATGCGAGTTTAAATGACGTTAACGATGACGGAAGCGAGTAACTAGATCTATGGTGTAGGTGAAGTTGGCTTAAAGGGGAGCCAAAACCCGTGTCCGTAGTTCGCCGCGAGCTATCGTTCTTAAGTGTCAGATCAACGCCGTACCGCTTTGCCCCGAGACACAGTAAGTTATGGCTGCTCTGATGGGGCAGCCCCAGGACGGCAACCGGGCTCCTCATAGTCACGCGAGCAACCCCTGGTAGACGGAGTGCAGACTCTGAGAGGTATGGGCTGTCAGGGGGGCAGTGTTTAAACTGCGCGTCCAGATAACCTGAGATACGGGCTTCGATTCCCCGCGGTGCTCATCCTTCCTGCCATGGTGAAAGGCAAGTAGTGTCATGAAGGCTCAGCAGCTGAGTGCGTCGTGAACATCCAGTGGTAATAACAACACGCGTGATGTTATCCAGTTTGACTCCACGGGCTTGGATGAATCCATGAGTCCATGCGTAGAAGTGAGGGTCTGTGTAAGATGTTGATGGATCGTCAGGTGGGGTATTCAAGAAATAATACGCAACGCTACTTCTCGCGTTTTTTTTTTGTTTGTTTGCTTTTTGTTTTTGGTCATGTATAGCTCCATTCACCCTATTTCCGCACTCGCCAATGTAAAACAGTGAGTTTAGGCACTACCTTTCTCCAAACATTTCCATGATTTAGAACTGAAGTGCTGGATGAATCAAAACGGCAAGGAAATGGTTGGGTATGACTGATTAGGGATGTGCAGGGGTTGGTATGGCCATAAGCCCAAGGGCGACGGTTGGATAAGATAAGATAAATTGGGGTTTACCAGCAGTGCAGTGGTTAAGCTGTGCGTCTGTGGAGCCAGAGGTGCAGTTTGATTGTCGCGGCCCCATCCTCCGTGCCATGGAGAGGGGCGCGCATGGTAAGGTCCAAATAAAGGAATTTTTACCAGTGAATGCATTTAGCGGCTGTCTCCTCAAATCTCGGAGTTGATTCTGGAATGAGTCAATTTACGGCGAGTCAGAGCGAAATGGATCATTAAAAAAATGCACGAGTCAGAGTTGGAAATGAGGCAACCGTATTGCCAACGAATAATTGATGCGTCGATTCGGACAGAACTGCAAATAATAAAAGAAATGATCTCCTGGCGGTTCCCTGTGGCAAGGCCGGCAAATGAACCCCGCATGTTTTTATCTTCTGTCACTGAAGTTCATATTCAATGCGTGCTATTTGTAGCCCACGGAGCGGCGCGTATGCGGTGCGCATGCTTGCCCGTTACCAACGGAATCGGCTCCTCAGAATAGGCCCGGAACCATGCCACATCATCCTGAATCGGTAACGGAGTCTATCGCAAGGTAGGTTCAGCTGCTGGGGGTCAGAGAAGGAATCAACCCAACGCGCCGCAAGTCAAACGAGTCAGGCCCGATCGAAGGGGGCAAACGCGCACGCTGACGCGGTGTCCAGCACCGAGGTCTCGGATCGTTGTAATGCGTCCAATGTGAGCTAGTACCTGGGACTTTGATTTAGGCTCTGGACGTCGGATCAGACGGGCATTTTTCAAAGAGACCCACGCCTTGTTCGTGGGTTCGTGAGACCCATGAGACCCATGCGTGGCTCTGGTCACTGGCACTATGTCCGAGACTGTCTCGCGCCACGGCGTACTTGGCTGCGCCTCCGATGCCGTCGCGTGCCCCCTTGGCACTCGCAAGGGCACCGCGAAGAGTGCCGGGTGGTGTCACACGCTGTGAAGAATGCCGGGTGGTGTCACATGCTGGGAAGAGTGCTGAGTGGTGTCACACGCTGGGAAGCTACACTCAGTTTTACTCTACACGGCGCTGCGTACCGCGAACGGAATAATCTCTAAACAGCAGTTACTTATGTGCGGATAGCTGGCATCAGCAGTTCTAGAAGCCGTGCGCCATGACAGTATTCTACTTCTGCGCCGAATGTTAAGAATTTCGAGCGAATGCTTGCACATGTTCTACGGCCTACAGCCTCCCTCGTTGAACTCGTCCGGTTTAAAACCACCCTCGTAGTAACATTTTTCCGGGAGATAGTTCTGCCAGGTAAGTGGTCTTTGGAATGAGTGGTTCATAGAAATGCAATGCGGAGCCTTGAACCCCTGGTGACCGACACCGATGCCGTCTGTGCTGGGTGCTGCATCACTGCCAGCGTTGCGTGCCTTCCCAGCCGCCACCACAGCCGTATTTCTTCGCATGCAAATTTGTGTGGGCGCAAAGCTCTGTAAATGCACAAGTTTGCTAGGACGAACCTTCTAAACGCAAATGCACAGTTCCATGTACACTTCCTGTTTGGCTGCATCGCGACAGCCTAAGATCGCTTAGCCTTAACTGGGCGCGTTTGAGAGGCTCTGCACATTCCGCGTGGAGGACTTAAGACTCGGCCAGCAGCCTGAGTAGCTCACCGGCTTATTGCGCTGCTGTCGGGCTCGGCTGCAGCACATTCTCACCATTACCGGCCGGAATATCTCTTTCGGAGGCGCATGCCAAAGTGTCAGTCCGGCGCCTCAGGTGTTGTCCCTCAGCCGGCATCTCAGCGCACTTATTGTTGGCGAAACCGCAACAGTCTTCAATTGGCTCTAACTGGTAACCGATCGGGGTACTTTTACATTTGCTTTTTACTTTTACTGGACGGGATACACCTTGCAAGATTCGAGGAGAAAACCGCCATATCGCCAAAACCACCTTTGTGATAACTTCTCAGCAGGTCGAAGTCTTGCTTTAGAAGGGCTGTCTCCACCAGGCCCAGTACATAAATCTCATCCGATTGGCGGGCATATCACTTTCAGTATAAATAAAATAGCTTCGTCCTTCATCATTGCCTCTGCTCTCAAAATCTCACATTTCATGCAAATGACTGCATACGCGAAACAAATGCGATGTGGAAAAAGCTGTGAGCAAAAAAGGTTATACGAAGCCAAGTGCGATACGGAGAATCGCCCATACGAAGGAATGCGAAACAAAAAAGGCGCACGCCAAGAAGTGCGATTTGAAGACGTGTGTTTGCGAAGAAATACGACACGAAGAAATACGGTACAAATAAATGCAATAAGACGGACGGAGAATGCGAAGGAATACGTGTACCAAGAAACGCGTGTTCGAAGAACTGGTACGTAGGAAAGAGATAAAAAACCTGCCTGCGTGGCTACAACTAGATGACTGCACGTCATGCTTTAAGAGACACCCACTAAATTGCCCCGATTTTGCCCATCAGTCACAGTGCTGGCAACGCACGAAAGACCTTAATCCAAGCTTGCGACCAGCCGCCCTCACCTTTTAAGGTCTGACACCAGTCCCGTCTACCAGAGAGACTTCCACTGACGGATACATCCGGTCGATACCGGTGGTGTTCCGCCAAGCGGCCCCGCCGCACCCCGCTGGGTTCGCGCTCCTATAACTGTGTCGTACCCCGCCCTCCACTGATCCTGTGCCTTCAGTGACCGTAGCAATCCTGCTGGCCTGGCGTCTCAGTGACCAGAGCAATCCTACTGGATTGGTGTCTGCAACGACCGTAGCAATCCTGCTGGCCTGGCGTCTCAGTGACCGTGGCAATCCCGCTGGGCTGGGGTCTCCAGTGACCAGAGCAATCCTGCTGGATTGGCGTCTGCAACGACCGTGACAATCCTGCTGGCCTGGCGTCTGCAACGACCGTGACAATCCTGCTGGCCTGGCGTCTCAGTGACCGTGGCAATCCTGCGGGGCTGGCTCCTCAGTGACCGTGGCAATCCCGCTGGGCTGGGGTCTCCAGTGACCAGAGCAATCCTACTGGATTGGTGTCTGCAACGACCGTAGCAATCCTGCTGGCCTGGCGTCTCAGTGACCGTGGCAATCCTGCGGGGCTGGCTCCTCTAGTGACCGGAGCAGCCGTGCTGGACAGGTACCTCCACTTACCGTGTCGCAATGGCGTGCCTTCCAGCCGTGCCGTACCCCGAACCGTTCCACACCGTGCTGGTCTGGTGTCCGCAGGGGCTGTCCTGCGTCCGCTTCTATGCTGGTGCAGCGGTCACGCCCGCGTGGTCCTGCGCCTCAGTAACAGCCGTCCCCTCTGTTCACAGTTGTTTTGCAGAGCTACCGTGTTACGGCGCGAGACGGCCGGGCCCCTCCGGGACAGAGCGCTCTGCTCACCTGCCACGTGCCGGACCACGTGCGCGCCACGGTCCAGATCACCTCTTGGAGTGTCAATGGGGCGCTCAACGTCTACCCAACGCTGATGGGAGGTAGGTTTTGCCCTTGGAGCCAGGATGGCCACGTAAAAAAACTCACAGATGCTGCATTGCATCAAATTTGGCCGCAAACATGGGCCCTGTAAAAGATAAAGCACATCTACCCTACGCCGACTTGATACCCAATACTTGTTTCAGGCAGTTAGCATACACAACATTACCATGTGGTGATAATGACGCGCCGTTGCCTACGTCGGATGATGATAGCCTTGCTGCTGTCCGGTGCTTGGCCGCACCTGGCCCGGAATGGTTCAGCACTCACTTCTGGCGTTGTCATGCAAAATATGCATGTCGAACCCCTGTAACTACCGGCCACTGTAACAAACTGCTAGCTGCATTTGGCGCCAGTGGCCCAGCTCTCCCAGCCCGCAGTTAGTGGAGGTGGTTAATAACATTATTCCAGCGGATCGCACAGATAGTGCTTAATTACTACAGGGGATTTCGCCAGCTCGTAACTGCGAGATCCCTGTGAGGTCTCTGAGCAGTTAAGCAGTGGGGCGTGCCATGTCTTTGATCACAGGCAACCCAGCGTTTTTTTTTCTGACAGGCGGAACGATGCGAACTTAACTTATTCGGGACGGCTTTGGATATGTCATCTAGCACGCCGCTAAAATTTATAAAATTATTTTGCTTACTTCGGAGACGAATGAGTCACTCTATTGCTTAATTTTATATTGTGGTGCATCTCTGTTTTAGCATGCTCTGGTCGACAGATCCTTTGGCCCGAGTTTACTAGCGTCCTGTTTGAATTGCCTTTTGCTACCTTTTGTACTCTTCACGCACTAAAAGATCCGCGATACGAATAGTTAACTGAATATTTTCTACTTCTGTTAAGAACATCGTCGACCTAGCAGTTTTATAGCGACAGAGCACATCGCACCAAACAAAGCTAATCCAGTGGGATAATGGGAGACGTACTCGCCTCCACCCTCAACATCGAGCCGCCTGCCCTTGTTTTTCCACTACAGGACGCTTTATGGCGGACGGGCCGGTTTTTAGGGACGCAATTCCGTGCGGAAACTGGAGCGCAGCCGCCAATTGCCGCTCGGTTACTGTGGGCGCCGCGGCGGCGGTGCCAGCTTCCGCCGACACCACCAGTCTGCCGACTTTGATGCCACTGTCGGGGCTTGGGCGGTGAGTCGACTCAGCTCGGCTGGCCTCCCCCCCGGGACGAAACAATATCAGAAGCCGGCAACTCGGCCGCCGCCGCCGCCGGCGCCGACTGCGACAAACACGGCGAGCGGCGTCCGGACGGCGCGCGCGTGCCCGGCGTGCGGGACCGCCAGCGAGACGGATTGGTTAAGCCTTGGGCGAGCGGCCACGGCCACGGCCGCCGCGGCTGACCCCACGTGGGAAATGGGCCGGAAAAATCCGACCGATGTGTCCCGAGCTCGCGGAGAATATACAGTCTGTACGCGGCCGCTCTGCGGCCGCCCATCGTGGCCTGGCACAGTTCAAACGGCGCCGGAAGAAGGAAGGAAGGCGCCAAGGAAAAGGAAGTGGTGTCGCTGTTCAGGACACAGCTCACACGGTGCTGTAGGCGTCGTGGCGTTTCAATGGTGTTCTGGCTTATCTCAATCCAGGGGTGTCACTTTTTTAATGGGTTGGGGGGTGGGCTGAGTCGATAAAGTTTACCTAACCTATCTGCAATTCTTCATTTCACCCCGGGTTCCGTCCAGTTTAATTTGCGCTCCAGATGTGACAGCTAAAAAAGGTTGTTTAATATTAAGTCCGTTCCAAGATTAATGGAACGGACCGAAGCGCGCTAATAACACGCTCGGGTGGGGGGTCAAATTAACCCACTCGAAGGTTTTTTCAGGTTGGTTTCCGAACTGCGCGGCACAGCCGCGCCAAAGGATGCATAGCTGCAGGCAATTGAACAGTGGGTCATTTGGTATTAACAATTTAGATGTATCTTGTAAGGTTGCTGACCAACAGCAGCTCCAAGACAGGCCACGGATTCTGCGGAGTCAATTTCTAGGGAATCGTTCGATCTGATGTAACAACGGAGAGTTGTTGCATCGCGGTTGCACCATACATCGCTGAGGTGCTTTCTTAGTCAACGCAACATTTAAATGAACTAATCCCATTGACCTAAGGTCAGTTTCGAAGGTCAGACCACAGTCAAAGCCAATCCGCTTTTTTGCTCTTGGGCTTGCTGTATGAGGTAGTGTCTGGTGCTCATTTCGAATTTATTGATAACAAGAACCGCATTATACATCTTCCATGCACTTCTCAGGGGTCCGAATAGGTCACTGCCCCAGAATGACCCGGATCAACATTTTGTTTTTAGGAACATATTGTGTTAGAAAAACTCACTGAACACACACTTGTAATTCCTGATTTCTCTGACCAGCCCCTCCCTCTCCTCGGGCGGGGCATCTGACCGTTCGGGTGAACCGCCCGCTGGCTACTACAAAATGTCGGACCGCCACCGGCCTCCTATAACACTGCTTAGCATCGAAGAAAATCTACTGCTAACTGAAAATCCCCAACATCCTCCCCGCCTTTGGATTGACACGGCAATGCTTAACAAACAAGGCACTGCGTTACACAAAACTTGGCCCGGCGGAGAAGGGGGGGGGGGGGGGAGTGGTGAACGGCTTCAATGATCGTTACACAGTTCCAAGTCTCACAGCCGCTTGACTGCCCGGGTCCTCAGCTGGCCCCCTTTAGTTCGGACCTCAGCTGACCTAGTGACACCGTCCCTGCCTGAGTACAGCTTGGTGACTACCCCGATCACCCACTTCATCCTAGGGGCTTGGTCCTCCCTGATCAGGACCACTGACCCCAGCCTCAGCTTACCGTGGGACCTGAACTCGCGGACCGACGGAGGGAGGGTCCGCAGATACTTATTCCTCCACACGGACCAGAATCGGTTCAGCCGTCTCTCCCGCACAGGAGCTCTGTCGGACAGCATCTTACTGCTCACGGACTCTGCATCCTCCAGCACCCTGGCTTGGAAGCTGGCGCCACGTCCCGCCAGGAAATGACTGGGCGTCAGCGGGTTCTCGCTGTCCACCGAGTCAGTCACCTGCGTCAGCGGTCGCGAGTTGACACATGACTCCACCTCCATCAGCACAGTCTCCAACTCTACTCGAGTGAGACATCTGGTGCCCAGCGACTTTCGCAGTCCTACCTTTACAGAGCGCACCAGTCGCTCCCACCAGCCGCCCCACCACGGTGAACGCCGCACGATAAACTTCCACTGAGGAGCCAGATGTCCGAAGTATCGGGTCATCATCACGTCAGCTCCCAAGAACGTCCGTGCGTTATCTGAGCACATCACGGACGGGAGACCTCTCCTGGCCGCGAACCGTCTGTCTGGTCGTCCTGCGACAACGACCCCGTCAACTTGAGGTGCACCGCGCGCGTCACAGCATAAGTGAAAAGGCACACGTATAGCTTCTGGCGGGGACAGTCCAGAGCGAAAACCGGCCACGCGAAATCCACACCAGTGACCACGAACGATGGGGCTCGCGTCACCCTGTCGCGCGGCAGCGGTGCTGCCGGCTCGTTGCAGGCTTGAGCGTCCTGCCTCTAACATCTTGCACAGAGACGCTTTACTCGCTTTGCGAGGCAACGTAAGCCCACAACTCAGCACGCTGCTCGGACTGCAGTCATGAGCGTCGACACACCGCAGTGGCTCATGAGCCGATGCTGGTCCCGAACCAACAACTCAGCGACCCGGCCCTTCGGAAGCAGAACCGGGTGCCGCTCCTCATGCGATAGCTCAGACTGCTGCAGTCTACCCTTGATTCTCAGGCGCCCATCCTCACCTATGAACGGAGTCAGCCTGTACGAGCTGGAACTCCTCGGAAGCTCCTTGCCCTCCTGCAACGCTCTCAGCTCTGCTGCGAACGCCTGTCGCTGCTCCTCTCTCAGGAGCACGTGCTGGGCTGACACGATCTCGTCGGAAGACAGGTCAGCGAGGGTGCATTTCTGACGCGCGCTCCGCCCGTTGTTAGAAAATTAGCGCACCCAGCCCACAGCTCTGACAGCCTTCGACAGAGACGACCAGCAGGCGGTGTCAAACGCTGGCTGATCACCCGCACCAGCCACCAGACAGGGGCCGTCGTCACCTTCGACTGACGACGAACCATTCTCTACTGCCGCGCCTGTCAGCTGAACTGACTCAGGCAGCTCGCCACGAGGCAACGGCGCCTCGCAAGCGCCGGGCCAACCGTGGGGCGAGGCGAGCCAGCTCGGACCACTGAACCACAGCTGCGATCCCACCAGCTCCTCTGCTGACAGCCCGCGGGCTGTCTGGTCGGCCGGGTTCTCCTCACCTGGACAGTGCGACCAGTCTGACGGAGCCGTCAAACTCTGTATCTCTGTCACTCGGTTAGCGAGAAATTGCTTCCACCGCTGAGGCTCACCGCGGATCCATCCCAGCGCGATCATCGAGCTGGTCCAGCACCGAGTCACCGTGTCCTCGGGAAGCCGCAGAGCCTGCCGCACGAGTGCGGCCAGGCGCGCGGCCAAGAGGCCCCCCAGAAGCTCGAGCCGCGGCAGTGTAACCCGCTTCAGCGGGGCGAGCCGTGCCTTAGCCAACGCCAGCGAGACCTCACCGAAGCCGTCTGGCCGGGCGGTACGAAGATACACCGCCGCTCCGTACCCCTTTGGAGACGCGTCACCGAAGACGTGCAGCGACACGTCCTCACCGAAACGCCAGCCGCGGCTCGAGTAGCAGCGCGGGATCCACAGCTGTTTCAGCGCCCCACTACCGCTCAGCCAGCTCGAGAAGACCAGGCTGCAGTCCGCCGAGAGAGCATCGTTCCAGGCGACCCCCAGCTGCCGCAGCTCGTGGAACAGGCTCTTCGCCACAATCACGAACGGCGCCACGAACCCTAGCGGATCGAACAGCCGAGCTGCGCAGCTCAGCACCACTCGTTTGGTCGGAGTCACGTCAGCAAGAACCGCCAGGCCGTCAAACGAGAAAGCGCCCCCGCCTGGGTTCCACATAACCCCCAAAACCTTGGCACTCTCTCGCTCGCCGATTCCGGTGGCTGCGTGGGTCCTGTCAAATACTACCGCGCTGTACTACCGAGTTGCACTTGGTCAGTGTCATTCCCGCGCCAGACATCACGACCTGGGACTCAGTCAATAGAGAGCTGGCCTCCTCCTCCGAATCCGCACCTGAGAGGTCATCCACGTAAAAGTTCTCGGCCATCCCAGTTATCGCACGGGACGGAGCACACGTGGACAGGTGATGCCGGATCGTGGCGCTTAACAGGGGCGGACTGCTGCTGACGCCGAACGTCACCCTCCGAAAGCGCATCACACGTTTCCGACCGTCATGGATCCACAGAAACCTGTGGACGTCCCTGTCTTCTCTCCTGAGACTGACCTGAAGGAAGGCTTTGCTGATGTCGGCTGTCACTGCGACCCGCCAACACCTAAATCTCAGCAGCACATCTACCAGACTCAGGATGAGACACGGTCCCACCTCCAGGCAGTCATTGAGCGAGACGCCATTGGGACCGGTGGCGGATGCATCGAAGACCGGCCTCACCCGTGTCGACTCACTGGACTCCTTCACGACAGGATCACGGGGCAGGCAGAACCTCGGGTGCGGACCATCTAGCTCGTGGCTGTGAACCTCCTCAATCACACCCGCCTGCTCCATCCCTTGGAGCGCCACTGAATAGGCCGCTCCCGGGTCTCTCGCCAACCGGCGAGACAGACCCGTCAGACGCGCCTCAGCGGCAAGTCTGTTGTCCGTCAGCTGACCAGCGCCGCCTGCCTTCCACGGCAGGGCGACCTCATACCTGCCATTAGCCCTTACCACTAAGGCGCTGAACTCCTCTATCACCTCCGAGTCCCCCACCTCTGGATCACTAACACCGATGCCCTCAAGTGACGGCGACCTGCGGAGAGACTGCTCATGGATATCTCCAAGGCAGAGCAGCTGACTGGTGGCGCCAGCTGTCAGCAGCGCACTTATCTTTCCGGAGGCAACCCACCCCAGGGAGGTTTCTTGTGCCACGGGTCCCCCGTCGAGCCTCATCTCACCTTGTTTCATAAGATCCCATTAGCAGTCCAGCCCCACCAGCATGTCCACCGTCAGCTGTCTGAGGTCGGGTCAGCCAGCTCCAAGTGGCTGAAGAACTGAAGGACTCCAGCTGGCAAGACAGGGCGCTGGAGAGGGGTGCAGATCACAAGGATCCTGATGGCCTTGATGGAAAGGACAGAGGGTGAGGCCATGTTAGAGCCGAACATGTCGACACGGTACACATCTCTGTGCTCAGCTGATGAGCCAGTTCCCCCAAGCGCGGCATACAAGACACTTTCAGATCCTACCTACAAAGGCTCTGCTCGTTTCACGAGCCTCTTACTGGCATAGGTTCTGTCACTGTTCACGCCAAACAGCACTGTGGCCTCTACACGCTGTCCTTCTTGACCCATTACAGTCACACGAGCAGTTGGCAGCACTGTACATCTCCTTTCAGGACCACCATTCTTACAGGACAATGGCGGACACTGTGCTGGGCCCGAGTCACTGCTGGGGGTTCCCTGCTTGGTGCCTCCTGTGACACCCTGAACACTCTGTCCCCTGCCACCAAGCAGTTTTAGGCAGCACACAACACTATGACGTCCTCCACACTCAGCACACACTTTGTCATACCTGCGAGCCACATTTCCACTTCTCAGGCACCGAAAGTACAGCCCAGCCTGCCTGATAGCATCTCTGCGTTCTGGTACTGACAGGGGCTTTAGCTTCAGACCCACCTCAGGCTGGTGTGTCCGCCCACAGAAGCCACACCCTGGCCTTGCTCCTGACTGCAGAGCTGCTGCTGCTGCTGTTCTCCGCTGTTGCTCCCTCTTCTTCCCTTGTCAAGGGCCGCTTGTGGCCCTGTGTCGCTCTTCATCAGCTGGGGCAGCCAGCTGCTGACCTGCAGCCCCCTGTACCTGAACAGAGTCATAGGCACTGAAACGTTCCCTGCGCTCCATCTCAGCCGCCAGGAAGCTCATCAGCCATGCCAGGTCCGCTTCCTTGCCTGCTCCCTCAGCGAGCCCACTCCAGCCTGATGTCAGGGGACAGCTTAGACAGGATAAGAGGGACAAGGATTACACCATACCTGTCACCTCCCACACCAAGTGACTTCAGCCGCTGCGGATGTGGGTTAGGAGGCGGTCCTGCAGCTCTCTCAGGGACTGATGGCTGCTGGATCTGGCCGGTGGAAGTGAAAGAAGCTGCTGGATGTGGGAAAAGGTTATCACTTCCTTCCTCCCACACCTGTTCATGAGGAGGTCACATGCACTAACATAGCTGGCACCAGTCAGGGAAAGACCCGTCACACAGTCCTTTGCCTCCTTTTCCAGCACGGACCTAAGATAAGCAAACTTAGTCACATCAGGCAGCTCCGAACCATCGAGGACACCTCAAAACTCTCCCAAAGGGACTGCCATTTGAGGACATCCCGCTGAATCTCGGGAGCACCAACTTTGGAATCCTCAGATGCCCCTCCCTGCTCAGTGAGCCCGCTGAACCAGCCCCATAGTCCGGCTTCAGGGCTCCACCAGCCTTATCCAGAACCAACATCAGCCCGTCTCTCAGGTCGGCTGCACTCTCACAATATCAGTAAATATCTCACACTCTGTCTGGAAACATAGCTCAACCTCACACTGGGCCTCATCCAGAATCTGGAGCCTCTTCTCGCAGCCAAGTCTAGCGGCTTGAAGAGCATCTTGATCTGGTTGTTTATCTTCCAGAATTATCTCCAGTTTCCTCACTGACCTGGTCAGCCAACCTTTGGCTGCTGTTCGCTTCTTGAAAGCATCCGGGATTACACTCATCTTGACAGAGGCACTCAGAACAATTCAGCAAAAATAGGCAGTGCGTGTACACCCTCCAAATCGAAGAGCGGTTACGCACCGGGCTTATACACCCTCAAAAACGATCCTCAACGACTCTGTTGAGTGTGAACACCCCTTGACATAAGAATATATGCTTCTGTCCGGTATGAAAAGCCCAAGTTAAAATCTATTCCGCTTAGCGGTGAAGCGAATTGGCGTCATCACGCCACGCCGATAAACCATGAAGCCACCCACTCAACAGCGGTCGTCGTCGAGACTCAAAGCCGGGCCAACCGCGTGCGAGACCAGCACGCTGACCACCCAATCACTGGGGATGCTGGGCCCGGCGGCCGAAAATTCGTGAACATAAAAGAACTGACTCAGCGTGGGTTGATGGGTTTCGTGATCGCCTCACGCGTGTGGCGTATTGAGCCGACTTTTCACACGACAATTGAAATGCAAACCTCAAAGCAGTCTTGTATGATTCTGGTCAGGATAACTTTCGAAAAGTCAAACAAGGTCACTGACCTTAAATGGTCATGTGACCCTTTTCTTAGAACAGGTATCTAGGTTCTGGGGACACTTTGGAGACCAACCTGAACATTGGCCTTGTTTAACCTGATTTGAACCCAAGGTCATGACTTAGGAACATCAAACTTTGACCTGGGTAAGTTCAGATACCGGCCAACACACTCTGTGATTTGGTGTCTAGATTTTTTAGTTCCTGAGATCTGAGAGGGTCAAATTGCCCCCCCCCCCACCACCCGAACGAAGGGTATCTAACCGGCTACCCGGGCACGTGACAAAAAAAATAATACCCCCCCCCCCCCCGATCATAACGCATTACAATTGGGGATCTAAAAAGTCTTTTTAAAAGCCAGTCCTTGTACCAGTAATGCGGAAAGCAGTGTGTATTTTATGGTCCCTAGTTGTGTGAACTTAATGGTGCTAAAATATCCCTTATTTTCCTTGCACCAAACACTCAGAGACTGCGTGAGATCTCCCGATTGTGCAGCAAATATCAGCAAATATAAATATCAAGTATGAATGTAACAGTACCAGGTTCGCAAAGAAGTTGCGCAAAGATGAAACAGTCCGTTTCTATGTGAAACTACCGCTTGTTCAAGGTGGTCCGGATAAAAGTTAACGCTCGTTTTACTCAAAAGTGACAAGGGTATTTCCCGCATAACAAAAACTGCGGGGCATTCGAATCACTATTTGCAATGTCAAAACATGAATAAAAACAATGGCAGTCATCACTGATCTTACAGTTGTCAAATCCTGACTCTGCAGAAGATCTCGTCAACATCACCTCATCAGGATCCCGATCAGGATCCCGTCAACACCTCCTCAGAGCGCTAAATCGTTAACGCTTCAATATCCTTCTGGGCGGCTCTGGGTCGGTCTACTTCGCCGGATCGATTGGGACGAGGAGTGGCCCAGAGGGACGGGGTGATAGTGCACGGGGCACGAAGCGCTTGAAAGAGCAGCTTTCTGAAATGAACTTCAGCTTATGATTGTCGTGGAGCGGCTTCGCACTCGCTCCACCTTTCTCCGCTGGACTTAACGCGCGCTCGGGTGGGGGGGGGGGGGTCAAATTGACCATCCTCCTGAAGTTTTTTCCAAAGTGGTTTCCGAACGGCGCGGCGTAGCCGCGCCAAATTTTGCATAGCTGTAGACAATTGAATAGCGGATTGCTTGACAAAAAACATATTTACCTGGTAAGGTTGCTGACCTATGGAGGTCAAAGTCAGGCCATGGTTTCAGCGAAGGCAATTTCTAGGGAATCGTCCAATCTGATACAATAACGGAGTGTTCGATGAAGCCATGCATCTCTGAGATGCTTTCTTAGGGACTACAAATATGGAATGAGCAAGTTACGTTGACTTAAGGTCAGTATGAGGGTCAGACCAAGGTCGCAACCAACCTAATTTAGTACTCTAGGGCTTGCTGTACGGGATAGTTTTGTGGTGCCCATTTCTAATTTATTGATATCAGGAACGGTACCATGCATCTTCCATTGACTTTTTAGAGGTCAGAAAAGGTCATTGACTTAAGATGACCGGGGTCGACATTCTGTTTTATGAACATGCTACCTAGCGTAATCTTTATCGCTTATTCAAATGCAAAACTCAGAGCAATTTATATTATTTTTGTCACCATGACATTCAAGAGGTCAAACAAGGTCACTGACCTCAAATGGGCCCTTGATCTTCTGCTTAGAAATGGCTTCCTAGGTTCTGGGGGCACTTTGGTGACCAACTTGGAATATGACCTTCTGTGACCTTATTGGACCTGAAGGTCATGATCTAGGAAGCTCAAAATTTGACCTAAGTGAGTTCACGTGCAGTTCAAAGCACCCTCCAAATTTGGTGTCTCTATCGTTCTTAGTACCCGAGATCTCAGGGCGGGGTCAAATTGACCCCTCCCCCCACCCGAGCGAAGGGTATCTACCCGGGCACCCGGGCGCGTGTTAATGATGTGGGCTAACTTAAACAACCATGTTCACGTGGACAAGCCAGCGAACTTTCAAGGCTTCAGGCTGCCCTCAGGCTTCATATGGGATGCATCCCGGTCGACAAAACCGGCCGGCCGACCGACCATATGCAGGAGGTTCATCGGTTGCGTATCGTGGCTGCTTCTGGGCCATCTCGAGCAGCGTCTGTAGTCACTGTGGATGTGGAACTCTTACAACCAATGTTGCTGCTCTGTGCCGTTGCTGTTTTGCCGTTAAATTCGCGGTCAAATGTCACCGCAGTTTTGGTTGTACAATACATCACTTGCGATTATTAAGGACGACGTCAGTCAACTTTTATCTGGACCAACATGTACTTAAAAAAGCTTTCGCAGTTGCGGTTCAGTTGCTTTGTCCTGATCCACCTGTCTTATCTAATGAAAATCCGGCCAACTCCCGTGGATTGGAACATACGATACGAACTGGCTGGAATGATAAAGACACTAAGCATCTACAGGATGCTATATGGCACAAAATAAGCATGATATTAATAGTGATGCGTTAAAGTACGTAGGGTATCAGCAGTTCAAAAGAGATTGACTGGTGTTCACTCGCTGAACATTCCGTTTTTGTTTACATGCAAGAGAAAGGGGATCAGAAGAGTATTGGGCGCTCGAGTCAGCATTGGGAGAGGGACAGCCCCTCCGAAAGTATACGAGGTGACCTTCATCATCTGTGCACTTTTTTTTCTAGCTCGTAACGACATTTGCCCGCCTTGTGAAGGACAGGGGCGCAGCCAGGGAGGCGCCCCTTAGGTCAACCATTTTTCCATTTTAGATGGCTCCTGAGAGAACATTCAAATCAGCTCGATATACTCTCATCGAGACACGTCATCCCATCTTCACCCCCACGTTCAAATCGGCTCGATATACTCTCATCGAGAAACGTCATCCCAACTTCACCCCCACGTTCGAATCGGCTCGATATACTCTCATCGAGAAACGTCACCCTATCTTCACTCCCACGTTCAAATCGGCTCGATATACTCTCGTTGAGAAACGTCACCCCATCTTCATCCCCACGTTCAAATCGGCTCGATATACTCTCGTCGAGAAACGTCACCCCATCTTCATCCCCACGTTCAAATCGGCTCGATATACTCTCGTCGAGACACCTCACCCTATCTTCACCCCCACCCCGAGCCCGCTCTTAAAAAATTCTGGCTGCGCTCCTGATGAGGACACTAGGCAGAACACTTAACACTAGGCGTCTCAAATATTTTGCATTGTGATGTGTAAAATTAAAATCGAGAGAGCTAAATTTCAGGCAGGGTAGAGCTGGGGATGCAATGAGGGGCTAGATCCCGGAACGGAATTCTCTTCTTGCGGATCTTATATGATTTTTGTGTATGACTGGGAAAGCAAGTACACAATTAGAAACGTCCAAAAACTTCGCTTTTACTCCCGAGCAAAATTTGCCAAAATTGTACAACTGATAGCTGTAGCGGCGTAGCTTTGCGGGTATCCTTAACATGCCTGCTCGAAGCAAGCTGACCCACATTTTGCATCAACTACGCGATGTAGAATTGACGTTACTAACAATTAGGCGTTTGAAAAATAATTTAAGCATTTTAATTTCCCCGATTGCCTATTTTCCCATCAAATCACACTTAAACTGCGTTTAAGCGATAACATTTGTTTTAGCTGTGCGCAGCTCTTCGTATTGGGCGTGCAAAAACAATAAGCAAAGCGAAGCACGAAATAAAGCAATAAGTAAACATTCACACAATCCCGGCCAGGGGCATGGTGGAAGAGTACAGCACTGAAAACCCCATAACAAACTTCTCGCTGGGTCTCTGCAAAGAGCTTATGTTATTCGACGGGACAACATGAAACGCTCTTGTCATCACCTCAACTTCAAGTTATGGCTTTCAAAATAACTGCTATTGCCATTTGTAAACATTCACGACGTATTCACCTGATTTGTGTATATCTTTCTCAACTGTCATGAGTGGGTCCACCCGCCCCGGAGGAGGGGGATAACTGGGATGATCTGTAAGTGGTTCCGAGGCATTGGGCTGTGAGCCGCTTCAGCAACGTCGTCGCTTTTAGCTGGCTTTCCGACTGTGTGCAGACATTGTCGGCCGCTGGGTTACAGCACACGGTGGAACTGTGTGCTGACATTGTCGGCCGCTGGGCTTCAGCACACAGTGGACTTCCACTCGCATGTGTGTTCCACGAGTCAGGATGGGACAGGTAAGCAAGTTTTAGTTGTATGCTTCTTGCGCCCATTACGCAGGTAGCAGTCCTTAAGGTAAACGAAGCGATTTAAATTTGAAATGAAACAGATTTTTTTCACTTTGGGCACATACAGACTGGAATAATTGCATGGCAAGTTCGCAAGGCCTATTTTTAGATGTCTTTGTTTGCCACGGCCCCATAACGCAACATTCCACTCGACCGAGAGGATTACACTCGACGTTTTATGGGGAAAATGTGGTCCAGGTAGAAGCTGTAGCACGTGGTAGGCTGTTGCATCACACGTTTCGTTGACCAATGGCAGGCTCGGCTCCATGGCGAATTGTGACAAAATACAAATCCTGCCACAAGAGATTACAGCGCCTCCGCGATGGACACAGGGGGGCAGCAGATAACTAGGCTTTGTCGCAGCGGCGGCGGCGAGATGATGGCGGGCCGGGGCCACTAACTTAGCCGTAAGCGCCGCGCCCGTCCGCCGCCTTGTGAAACCGAGCACGACCGCCACTGATTACCGACAGCACCGGTCGTCTGCCTCATCTACGCCAACAACTGGACGACCACTGGGGGGCAGCGGTGGCTGGAGTTGGGCAAGAACAGAATAAGCGTTAACTCAACGCCAACGGCTCAAAACAATTTTCGTTGTTTACGTTTCCTGGGGAATGGATGACGCGAGGACAAAATAATGCGATTAGCTGCCTCGCTGCTTACCTCGCTCGCAATCGGGCAGAGGCGTTTTCGTCGGGGTTGTGAGCGAAAACGATTACGGCCCATTATGTAAATGTGTATGATCAGAGGCTGGAGATGGCCATTTCGTGCTCCGAGATACGCGATAAATAGCCACCATATTCCTGGTGATGTAGACTGCGCCTTCGAATAATTTTCAATGGGTACCTTTGGAAGCTGGCAAACCTTTCACACTTGTATTGCAAACCGTTAGCATCCTTCATAACCACCAATTCACATGCTACAAAATACGTGCTTTCAGTCACAGGTTCAGCTTTCAACCTTTTAACCGGAAAACACTGGTGCATACCATCCCCCGCCCTCCTATCCAATACATGAATACCGAGTGGTCCAATCGTTTTTATGCGCCTTCAAAGACCATTCCGAGTCAGTCATGGTTGGTCTGTACGGTCGATGATTTTACTCTAATCATCCGTTAGTTAATTACCTGAACGACGCACGTGTCGAAGCTGCGTGTGTATTGCTAGAGGCCGATATCTCAATGAAACGTTTGGTTTCCGAAAATACCTGAAGAAGTCTGATTAAATACAAGATGGAGATAGCCCGTGGGGTACGTCTTGTGGACTGAGCTTAGCAGTGCGTCACAAACAATGTGCGGGGAGTGTAAGAGGGGTGTCATGACAACAAAAGTAAAGCCGAGATAAGTAAGCATGCATTCGTAAATATCTGCAACCGATCGATGAATGCCAGGAGCAGCTGCTGCACGGGAGTGTGACTGGAGCCAGCGCTCCACGGTGCAGACGATCTATGGAGGTCAGGAGCAGCGGATGCATAGGCATTTGACTGGAGCAAGCACTCCACGGTACAGATGGTCAGGAGCAGCTGATGCATAGGCATTTGACTGGAGCCAGCACTCCACGGTACAGACGATCTATGTAGGTCAGGAGCAGCGGCTGCACAGGCGTGTGACTGGAGCCAGCACTCCACGGTACAGACGATCCATGGAGGTCAGGAGCAGCTGCTGCACAGGTGTGTGACTGGAGCAAGCATCCACGGTACAGACGATCCATGGAGGTCAGGAGCAGCTGCTGCACGGGCGTGCGACTGGAGCCAGCACTCCACGGTACAGACGATCCATGGAGGTCAGGAGCAGCTGCTGCACAGGTGTGTGATTGGAGCAAGCACTCCACGGTGCAGACGATCCATGGAGGTCAGGAGCAGCTGCTGCACAGGCGTGGACTGGAGCCAGCACTCCACGGTACAGACGATCTATGTAGGTCAGGAGCAGCTGCTGCACAGGCGTGTGACTGGAGCCAGCACTCCACGGTACAGACGATCCATGGAGGTCAGGAGCAGCTGCTGCACAGGGTGTGACTGGAGCAAGCACTCCACGGCACAGACGATCCATGGAGGTCAGGAGCAGCTGCTGACGGGCGTGCGACTGGAGCCAGCACTCCACGGTACAGACGATCTATGTAGGTCAGGAGCAGCTGATGCATAGGCATTTGACTGGAGCCAGCGCTCCACGGTACAGACGATCTATGGAGGTCAGGAGGCTGCTGCACGGGCGTGTGACTGGAGTCAGCACTCCACGGTACACAGGCTCACGAAGATCTATGTAGGTCAGGAGCAGCTGCTGCACGGGGCGTGTGACTGGAGCCAGCACTCCACGGTACAGACGATACATGGGGTCAGGAGCAGCTGCTGCACGGGCGTTGTGACTGGAGCCTGCACTCCACGGTACTGACGATCTATGGAGGTCAGGAGCAGCTGATGCATAGGCATTTGACTAGAGCCAGCGCTCCACGGTACAGACGATACATAGAGACCAGGAGCAGCTGCTGCACGGGCGTGTGACTGGAGCTAGCACTCCAGGGTACAGCCTATCATTCGCCGTGATGCGGCCCATGCTATGTTTCCGGCTCGCAGGCCGTCGGTCTGTTGACGTTTGCGGATCTCGTAATTTGCTTCTTTGCGGGTGTGTAGGCAAGGGTTTCATCATACCGGGTGTGAGGAGTATTTTTGAGCCCAGTTTGAACTGACTGTTCGGTCTCGTCGGGCAGCGATCTCGGCTGGCTGACAGGAATGCCCTAGTCAAAATCAGGCCTCGGATTTAGTGCCGTTCTTGACCTAACGCAAAACCAGATGGATGTCGGGATAATGTGTCTATGTGTGAGCCAGCGTCTGTGTTCAGGCCTATGTCCGTGGACCCGTGCCATTGGCTATGTCGATTTGTGTTTCTATGCAGGTTTGGGACTGTGTTTTTCAAGCCTTTTTATAAATATTTTTAAACCCTATAGCCTGATGCCGTTGGCACATTCCTAGACACATAGCATGCCCGCCTGAGTTTTGCACCTCTAGCTCATTTAGGGCACAGACGGAGGTTACTTTTTGGGGGCGTTACAAAGACCAACAAAACGAAATGGATTGGGTTTTCGCCCTTCGAAACAAGTGCATAACCACATGGGGGTGAGGTTGCAAATTTCCAAGAATGCATAACGTAAGTTTTGGAAAGCCCATAGTTTCTATCGGTTCGTTAAATGATGTGCTATGTATTCAGAGGCACAGCAAGAAGTTGCGCCGGAGGTGCACATGCTTTTTTAGGGCCGAGTCCCATCCCCATTCACAGCACCCGCGCACCGTGAGCACGCTGCAAATACCACAAGCACTACTGGTACAGTGGCTAGCGTGTCAGTTGACCGCTGAGTGTTGACGTTCCCCGGCGCCGAAATTAATTGGTTCGCAAGCGTATCTTGCATATCCACTCAATAGTCTGACAACCTAAATTGCTGCTGTCGAGCGCGGCACACGACTTCTATCCATGGTACTCAATGATATACGTAATTATTTATAACAATTCCCAATTCACAAGAAAAAACATCAGCTCACAAGATGCAAGCAAGAACACTATAATTTTGCTGAGCATTGGGCTGTGTAATGATGCGCAATAACATCGCAGTAAAATGCGCTCGATCCTGACGAGGCAGGGGGGGGGGGGCGGAGCGGGGACCGGGAAGGATGAGGTCTGAGGCTCCACGCGCCCGCGGCCCCTTGGTTGCACTTCTTTGTGCGCCTGAATCCATGGCGAAGCTTCTGCTGGTCTCTTATGCGCCCTGGCGTGTGCTCCAGCCCATAGTTGAGTTTCTGGCAACCTGTCATGTGGCATGACCTGTACCAGACCTGTACCCCTGTCAGGCGGCTGACGTCTGAGAATGTGGCGGGATATCCTACCCAATCGTGGTGGCCTGCCAACTTGTGGGGTCGTGCCAGCTTGTGGTGTCCCGCCGACTTGTGGTGTTCTTTGTGGTGTCCTGCCAGTCTGTTACGTGGCCTGTACCCGAATGACCAGTGGAGCCCTTGCCAGTCTGTTATGCGGCCTGCACCCGAATGTCCAGCGAAGTCCTTGCCAGCCTTTTCCGTAGCCTGTACCTGAATGTCCAGTGGAGCCCTTGCCAGTCTGTTACGTGGCCTGCACCCGAATGTCCAGTGGAGCCCTTGCCAGTCTGTTACGTGGCCTGCACCCGAATGTCCAGTGGAGTCCTTGCAAGTCTGTAACGTGTCCTGTTCCGGAATGGTTAGTGGAGCCTCTGCCAGCCTGTTACGTGACTGTGGCTGGCGGTCGCCGCCGGCCAGCCACCAGCCTGCCACGGAAGATTCATCGGCGGGATGTGCTGCCGGTGGCAGCTCCCGGTGGCACTTCATTACCCGGCGAGATATGAGCCTGCCCAGAGAGGAGCAGGCTCGGAGGGCGTACGGGCGGCGTGGCCCGACCATGATCAGCTGGACAGGACAGTGCCTTGATGTTCCTTATCCCGACGGGGGGGGAGGGGCGGGGAGGAGGGGAGGTGCAGCTCTGTGGGGCGGCACGAACCCGGCTGTCGACTGCTGGGTGTTAGTGCCACTGACACAAGTTGCTGTGCGCCTCTGACAAGATGAGCGCGTGAAAATCTTGCACTGTGTTTGATCTTAAAATGCTTGCATTTATCGTGGTCAGGCGTTGGTCGTATATCAGATAGCAGAGTAAGTCTTCGAAAACCACATAATGCAACGTCTGGGCGTGATTTTTTCACGGTGCCGCACATCTCTCTGCCAGCCCGTCTTGGAAAACGTATCGGCTGGCTTACCTCGGGATGACTTGTAAAGAAGCCGTCTGTCTTTCCGATTCCAGTCCGTTCGAGATTAGGCTGAGGCCGGTATCCGCCACCGGATATACGACTCTCATATCCCCGGCAATGAATTCAGTGCTGCGTGGCATGCATTGGCCGTACACAACCTCCATATCTTATTTGATTTCTAATCGACGATATACTATCGACGCAATTTTGTCTTCAGTCCCACCAGTCCGGGATCCCCTGGCTCTGATTCTGACGTGCTATGCGAACAATGCTCACACATGGCCTGGACCGATTCGTTTCCTTTTGATATCGACATCCACATTTTTCCCTATCACATTCCATCTTCATTCTTCATTACCCAAGGTAATGAAGAATGAAGATGGATGAATATTACCCTCTCAAACACCTTACGGCGTTTCTCCACTTCTGAAATCACCGTGGTGTCCCTGCATCCCCTCCTTCGCCTCTTCAACAACAGCAGCGTCCAGAGGTCCCTCACACAATTCTTCGCCCATCGCCAGCATCTCGGGAACCTTGCCACCCCCTTCCCTGCCGCCGCCGGTGTCCCGGGATCCCGTGTCCGGATGCGAGGAAGAGTGACACGGCCCGGCGGCGGCGGTGACCGTATCTCATCGTCGACGTGCGCCGCCATTTGTCTGTTCGCCACCGACGGGCCGCCGCCCCGTCCAACTTATTTCCTCCGGTGTAAATGGTGGGACGACGGCCGTATATTGCGCCCGATGTCTATTGAACGGCGCCCGGTGTGGCAGACGGCGGCGGCGGCGCGGGCCGCCCTGCAGAGCCCAAACTATTCGGGGGGGCAGGGGTCGGCAGCTGGCCAAGCGGCGTCATGGAACACCAGCGACTGTCCTGTGTTAGTTGTTTGGGACCCGGAGAGAAGCGGGGCTGCATACGAACTCCAACGTTCTCTTTGCGTATGGTTCTGGCTCTTGGCAGCGTGAGTTCGCATGCAACCCGTTGACTTGCGCCTTTGCGGAGCCATCGATGGATGGTCAGTATCCATTTTCATGAATCGAAGTTACGATTTTACATGCCACTCACGCCGATTCATTGCCAGACAAGGGGGATGTTCCGTTGGTCGATTGTCTGTGGTTCTAAATCCATAGACAGTCCGTGGGCCGGCACTCGAGCTGAGGCCGAAAATATCGTAATCTGGTGGCTTGTCCGGCCACAAATCGCTGCCAATGGTCTCAGACTGTCTCCGTAAGTCAGACAGTGCCTGCAATCTGCCGTGGGTGATTGACGTTTGATTTAAAGTATGGCTCCAAATAATCGGCGGCGCCACGTGTTTCAATTAGAAACGTCGTCGGAGCACTTCGAGAGGAAGCCATTCATCAATGAGATTGACGGGCGTTCCTGAAAATTGAGAGTGAAATGAAAAAAAATGAAACGTCCTCACGCCGAATGCGTCTTCTCTGCGGCAGATGACAAGTACCACATGCTGCCGTCTGGGGAGCTGATCGTCCGTGACGTCACCCACGATGACGTCATGGGCCGCTACTTGTGCAGGACGGTTCATATGATGACGGATGAACACGTCATTAGCGAACGACTGGCCACCGTTATTGTCGAAGGTACGCATTTCTCTGTTATGCTGTGTCAACCTGCAGTCATGCTTCCCTTACCGTCTGGCTTTTGGTGACAAGTGTGAATCTGTTGCGGCTAATTGAACATGGAATGGTTGGACACCTTGATTGTGCAATGTGCATAATTGGAATGACAACTAAGCGTTGACACGTGCTGAGTCGGGTGTCAGTTTGAACCCACCACGGTCTTCTTCCTGAATAATTTTCCAGCAATGTGGCGTTGTAACGCCAACTTTTGTATTGCTTTAGACAACTGAGTAGCTGACGTTTTGGTTGACAATTGAATATAGCCCTAGGACCTATGACCTGCAACAGGTCGGAGTCAGACACGGTTGTTGGATGAGGCCATTGTGGGGAAATACATATACTAATCTCTAGTACAACTATATCATACAGACAAATACAAATAGATACTAGATAGAGAACAACTAATCATTTTAACTGGATCAGACATGAAAGTCAGGTCAAGGTCAAAATCAGGGTTTCCTTCTGGCAAAACTTGCTTTGTGGGGTAGTTCTTAACGCACGATTCGAAGTCCTTGATCACAGGGAAGTGCAACGGACTGAGTAACCTTCTGAAGGTCAGATATCACTAAACTGAGATGACCTCGAGTGACGTTTGTTTAGAAAAGGTAACTTCATTGAAGCTGGTTGCATGAGGAGGTCTGGGGACACTTCAGACACCAATATCAAGTTTGGACTTGTTCGATCGTGTTTGACCTGAAGGACAATACCTAGTGATCTTAATATTTGAGATAAATGCATTTTTGTAGAGATCTACATGAGCTTTTAAAGTTCGTCCCTTTAGTTCTCTTAGTTTTGTATATCTCAGAGGACCAAATTCCCCCTCATCCTCCTCCACCCTGACCACCCGGACTTGTGGATTAATGTGGACCACCCGAGTGGATTAATTACAAACCTTTAGACATGCTATACGTATTTAGAGACAGACAGATGCCAATGTATCGAACAAGTACACTGACCCAAATCTTTCAACGTCTTCCTGACCTCATTTAAGGCTCATTGGCCGAGTAAGGCGTAGTTAGATAAAGCCATCTACGAATGTCCCTTTTTCCTCCAGCTAGATTTTGCCGGTAACTAGCAAGGGGCACTAATTAGATTTTCCCGGAACCAGCTTGTTTGCTTATCCCTGTTGTGAAATATCCTCCGGGAATGGTGACACGAAATTTTTAAGCTCAGCTTGTTTGCATTGCTTAGAATGTTGCAAGATAGCTGCAGCTGCAGCAACTTGCAGCAGCAGCGGCTGCCACACTTGCAAAGCTAGGCTTTGATACCTTGGGATCTCCAGATCAGTCGAGGTTTATTGTATTGGGCAAAGGAATAATGTGCCTGACACACCCAGTTCTGTTTCCCTTGTTTGCACCATATAGGAACCGTTTCTGCTCTCGGACCCCTAGGCGGACCCAGGTTTGTGTCTTTCCTGCGAATCCCATCACACTAGCGTGCTACGGCCGTACAATCGGCTTGCTGCCTTTGGTGGGCTGAGGTGGCAGGGAAGCCCAATTGAATTAAGGGCACATCCTCATTTGGAGTCGCGCGTCACAGTGCGAACGTTTGTGACAGAGACCACGGCCGTCTGGCTCGCAGGGACGGCTTTTTTGGTCGGTAGTTCGCCTCTTCCCCGATAGATGCAGCTTGCAGTTCTTAACGGGCTCACTCGCGAGTTATGAGGGGTCTGCTGCCATACAGATGGTCCACCGTGAAAACTCGGGACGGAGGAGCAGACCATTTAAACGGCTCTCGGATCACTAAATGATGCATGGCGGCGAGTGTGGACGTGGGTGGGGCGGGAAAGGTCACGTCAGGTCACCTTCCCCTTCATCTGCCCGCGCTCACGTACCACCTGCCCGCTCTCACATACCACCTGCCCGCGCTCACATACCAGCTGCCCGCGCTCACATACCAGCTGCCGCGCTCACATGCTGCTTACCCGCGCTCACATGCTGCCTACCCACGCTCGCATACCGCCTGCCCACGCTCACATACCGTCTGTCTGCGCTCACATGATGACCACCCGCGCTCACACACCGTCTGTCTGCGCTCAACCTGCTCGCGTTTAGAGATCTGCTGCCCGCGCTCACATATCTGCGGTCCGCGCTCACATATCTGCCGCTCGCGCTCACATATTTGCTGCCCGCGCTCACATACCATCTGCCCACGCTCAAATACCACCTACCCACACTCACATACCACCTGCCCACGCTCACCGTCTGGCGCTGACATGCCGCCTGTCCGCGCTCACGCGCTGTTTGGCGCCGACATGCCGTCTGCCCGCGCTCACACACCGTCTGGTGCTGTCGTGCTGTTTGCCCGCGTTCACATACCGTCTGCCCGCGCTCACATACCGTCTGCCCGCGCTCACATACCGTCTGGTGCTGACATGCGGTCTGCCCGCACTCAAAACACCGTCGGTTCGCACTCACAAACCGCCTGCTCGCGCTCTCATAGAGCCTAACGGCGTTTGTCCAACCTGATGCCTGACATATTATTGGGCATCTGGCGTTTCACAAGCCTCCATGGTAAGCACAGGCAATGTTTCAATATTATCTGCTGTGTTGATCATTCTGGTTCGGCACGGATGCTAATTGGACACTTCGTGATATAGCGATTTAACAATACATTCGCAATATGGATTGCAAAATGCCGATTTATATCCCAATTCCAACGGTTCAACGTCCAGGTGATCTCCCTGACATGGATATATCCCGCAACGCTCGATACATTTGGCGGTTGTGTCATATTTACCAAACGGATGTTATGAAGCCATCTCCTCAATACAGCAGGCAGCGAACTATACGTATAACCTTTCCGCCAAGTCGGAACCAAGTAACGTTTATTTCTGCTTCCTAAAAGAATTGGTGTTACTATTAAAAAGTTTTCTTGCTTTATGTTTCTCAGAACGAGTCAAAAAAAATTGTCTTCCAACTTCTTCTCAAGAAATCACAAAGATTCAGTTTTTTGGACGTTGTTGCCGACCTGTTTGTAAAACGCAAGATACTGAATGGATAGGTAAAATATTATTTGTCTTTATTTCAGTAGCAATTTTTGGTGGATGCAATCGCTGTGATATGGCGACCAAAAATTATTGGTTGCATTTGTTCACTTACCATTGTAGTGAAAGATAGCTGTTCGCCTATTGCTGTAACGGGATCCACGCTTTCCTTTTTTTAGTGCTATTGCACCTAACCAAACTGCGCGGACGTGCTATCGCTGACAACACAAAGGATTCATCAAACATGCTGAGTGACCCACTTTCGTCACCTTAAGTCCTGTCCCATTTTATTACCACACTTGCTCCGGCTTTGGCTACATGCCGCCTTCCCGTCTCATGCCGGCCTGTTGCAGAGCCAAAGCCGGCCGGCCGCCCGCCACGGATCGTGGCCTCGTCGGCGGCGCTGCACGTGCGGGAGACGGATGATGCAGTTCTTTTCTGCGTGGGCCACGCTTCCCCAACCGCTCCCGTGATCAGGTGAGTTCACCAGCGTTCTGTGACGCCTTTTCGCCCTCTTCTGTGTGGGCCACGCTTCCCCGACCGCTCCTATGATCAGGTGAGTTACCCAGCCATCTGTGACGTCTTCTCACTCTCCTCTGTGTGAGCCACGCTTCCCCGCCGCTGACGTCATCAGGTGAGTTCTCCAGCTATTTGTGACGCCCTCTTACTCTTTTCTGTGTGGGCCACGCTTCCCCGACCGCTCCAGTGATCAGGTGATTTCTCAAGCCATTTGTGACGCCCTCTCTTCTCTGTGGGCCACGTTTCCCGGACCGCTCCTGTGATCAGGTGAGTTCTCCAGCGATCTGTGACGCCTCCTTGCCTCTCGGCGTGAGCTGATGCTGGGGCCAGAGTGGGCGGCCAGTGTGAAATGAAGACTGGTGTTGCGAACACCTCGTAGGCAAATATGTACGGCGCTTCAGTCTTAGACATCTCACAGTAAATTAGCTCATGGCTTCTGCACTTTGATTATGTGTTGGATGCCGCCACTTATGCCGGGATTTGAGTGCCGCACACTTGACCAAGTCCTATTTCACTCCCGATATTGCATTAGCATCGACGACAATTTTTCTGCAATATCATACATGCATTTTGCATAACGTCATATCCAGAGTTGCATCGAAATGTTGAAAGCGTCTTTGCATGAATTATCATAGCCAATCGTCGAAGCTTCCAAAAGCTAGTGAGGCGTACAACTCTTTTCTTTTCCTCTGTCATCTGTAATGAAGTGCATGTTCCATTGTATACACCCAGCATGTTGAAATAAAATATTAAATCCTTAGAGACTGCAGCACCGTATGGTTGCTGATCCTTGATGCACAAGGAACCAGGCAAGTACAAGGGGAGCAGTGTGGCATTTGTTCTGGGCTGCGGTGGATTACCGTGTATGCGGCTTTTGTGGATAATGTAAAATTAAGAACAAGCATGCGCTATTGTGGATCGCTACATATTTCTAAGGTTACCAGGGGGGGGGGGGGCGAAAGATTTCGCCGAAAGCTCACATGGTCCTGCTCTTTTTGCATAAGGGGATTTTGTGTGATTTATTCTTATACTGAGGGCGCGGAAACAAACGTGGAAGGACGGCGAACCCTTCCGACGATGTACAGAGCTTTACTTACGCGGATGAGCAAGGACTTGGCGACATCGGCAGCAGCAGAATTCAGTCTCTTTCTACGGTGACATTCCCACATCAACTTATGTCTTACGTGAGGGAAAAATGTCAACGCTCCCATCCTACAGTTAATACAGTTATTAACCTGAGCGCCAGGTCGCTGCTGACCTTTCTGGGAGCGGGATTTGTCCCAAATCAGGTCTGACGTAGGTCATGCCATTCGAATGGGAGCGTGCTGATCGGCGTTGTCACGACGACCTTTCGTCGTCGGACGACAGGGAGAAGCCAGCCTATTGCGCCTGATTAACTGCAGAGAATGTCTCGACACAATACATCACTTCTGCCCTTTGCGTGAATCAGGCTTAAAGGAATAGATCGTTCTCGCATGGACAGTTGTGCCCGAGACAGTATTGGCCGCAATTATATCCCTTAAGTGCAAATACATGGACGCTCGCCATGGCGGAGCAGAGCGGAATGTGGCGTTTTATCAATCGTTCCTCTGACCTTTTTCATTCAGGTGCCTGACCTTGGCTACTTTCTGCCGAGGATCGAACTGTGTCATGCGTCTACAGTGTGCGTGTTCTAGTACATGCCAAATGAATGTTCATTTGTGTCCAGATGTGCTCACACCAGGCGACCTCAGTAATCTTTTGGTGTCTAATTTGAAACAAGTGTCTGAAGATTAACGTGTTTTATTCACCTTAGGTCATTCTACTCAAAGCCTGGCAGAGGACCCCGCGATGTCCCCCCAATCTACGTCTCCAATTACTAAAGCCGTTCATCGCTGCAGGCTCATTACACGGATTGCTTATGCATATGCATGATCGTACTGGCTCAGGAGCGTGCGACCATCTAATGATTAGGTCTTCACATGAGGGCCATGTTGTTAGGCCTGATCAGATCATATCCCGAAATTAATTTGAAAACTCACAGCCAGTCCGGTTTATTTCAGCAGATGAAATACCTTACGGACCTTCTGCCGGACCTCGCGGTCCTGCCAGCGCACCATCTGCCACTCACTCACTTTCAACTCTCAAACGCATTATCGTGGATATGTTTTGCTACGATAGCGTTTTCTTCCGTTCCTTCACCGATCAACATCTTGTCTTTTCTCAGTTTGCTTGTAGCCATCGTGATATTTCAGTCATGTTTGCGTTCTTCTACCGGGTCGACAACCATTCGCAATGATCGTCACAGGCTTAAGCTCACCATGTGGCGGTTCGAGAAAATGCATGGTACTTATTAATTGATGTCCTGGGGGCTCAGTTCTTCGAGCACCAGGTACCTGCCTGACGTTACTTATGACTTCACCTGCGGGTAGATTAATGGGAGCGCTCCACATTTATGTGTGGTTTTGAACAAAAGCAGCTATCTTGAGGACCTTTCAGTGTTATTTACAATCCTGCCGTTCTTAAGATCTAAGCACCTCTAGTTTCTGATCTACACGTCCGCGAAAATGGGGAAAAGTATGTCAGGGGGAGTATTTCACAGTTACCTTGGAATTCATCACCTTATAATAATGGACATTCAAATCCTGCTATTTCATAGGCCATGCGGCAATCAGGGCCAAAAAAGATATAATTGTCAAGGCGTTCGTATCTGGCGTTCATGAGCGCGATTCCCAGATATAACGACCGTCAGTTGGCCCGCGGTGTTGTGCAAGGCACGATGAAACAATCAAATCATGACGCGTTGGGGGCCGTATTTACTAAGCAGAGAAATGGGCTGTATAGATCAGCCTTTTACACTCTAAAAGTGCACCAATAGGTTAAAGTGAGATTATTTCATCACACATGATGCGTGTTTCAGTACCTCAGATGTGTAACATTGCTTTTGAGTGTTTTGAGCCGCACCAACACCGCCGTGGCTCCCTGCCGCCCTCCGGGGTTTTTGAAGCCGCACCAACACCGTCGTGGCTCCCCTACCGCCCTCCGTGGGCTTGATGCCGCACCAACACCGTCGTGGCTCCCTACCGCCCTCCGTGGGCTTCGAGCTCGCAAACAACACAGTGGTGATTGCCTGCCGCCCTACCGGGGTTTGAGCCGCACCAAACACCGTGGTGGCCCCCTGCCGCCCTCCGTGGGGCTTGATTGCCGCACCACACCGTGGTGGCTCCCTGCTGCCCTCCGTGCGTTTGAGCCGCACCAAAACCGCCGTGGCTCACTGACGCCCTCCGTGGGTTTGAGCCCAAAGAGCAAAACCTTGGTGGCTCCCTGCCGCCCTCCGGGGTTGAGCCGCAACAACACCGTCGTGGCTCCCTGCCGCCCTCCGTGGGTTTGAGCCGCACCAACACCGTCGTGGCTCCCTGCCGCCCTCCGTGGGTTTGAGCCGCACCAACACCGTCGTGGCTCCCTGCCGCCCTCCGTGGGTTTGAGCCGCACCAACACCGTCGTGGCTCCCTGCCGCCCTCCGTGGGATTCGGTCCGTGGCGGCTTCTTCCTCTTGCCCAATATAAATAACAAGCTGCTGAGTCCGCCGTTTTTGGTTACCGTGGTTGCAGGCGCCAATCGCGGATGGTGCCAGGACACGCTTGAGGAACGTTTAATGGGCGTCCAAAGCGTGACAGAATCGCGGGTAGTGCCTGACACGCTCGAGGAACGTTTAATGGGCGTCCAAAGCGTGACAGAATCGCGGGTAGTGCCTGACACGCTTGAGGAACGTTTAATGGGCGTCCAAAGCGTGACAGAATCGTGGGTAGTGGTGATGTGATGTAGGAGGTGACTGCATCTCAGGCAGTGGTGCTGTGCTGCAGAGCGTGACTACATCGAAGAACATGACAGCCGAATTAAGATTCGGAACATGTTTTTCATATATAAACCGTGTTTTGCAACTTTTTTATTCCACCTCGTATATTAGCGTTCATTAAGCTACACATGCATGGAAAACAGTTGCTACCTACTTGAACGACCACTGCCGGCGAGGATGGTTACGCTGTCACACCGAGCGATGGTGGGGCCGCTACACACCCGTCCACCTGGTGCCCTAGAGCGAACCCCGCGGCGGTCGGCTGCCGTCGTGTCCGATGTGGTGCAGGTGACGCTGTGCTGGGTGATCCGTCGAGTGCTGCCAGGGCCACCGGGGCCGCTGCTGGCGCCGATGGCTCCTCCGCGCTGGCGCGGAGCCGGCCGCTCGTCCCGACGCTCGGGCCACGGGTCTCCCAGGGGCGCGCCGCCGTCATGTCGGATGCCGTGGCGGGCGCCTGGGGTGTGATATGAGATGCCGCCGTGGTGCCGACGGCGGCGCACCGTGTGCTGCGATGACGTTGCCGGCCGCTGTGCTGCGGCAGCCGGCATGCTGTGCCGGCCTCCATGCTGTGCCGGCCTCCGTGCTGTGCCGGCCTCCGTGCTGTGCCGGCCTTCGTGCTGTGGCGGTCTCCGTGCTGTGCCGGCCTTCGTGCTGTGGCGGCCTCCGTGCTGTGCCGGCCTTCGTGCTGTGGCGGCCTCCGTGCTGTGCCGGCCTTCGTGCTGTGGCGGCCAACGGGGAAGTCCGTGGCGCTGCCGATGTTGCGGCGTCGCGCGTGGCGTAACGGCGCTCTGTAGACCGTGGGGGAGCCTGGCTCTCGGCTCTTCACAGTTGGCGGTGAGCGCGCTTAGCGGCGTTCTTCCGTCACTTCGCGGATAGTAGCTCCGCCCGGCGGCGCGCCTGGTGCAGCTCCCAGTCATGACGGCCCGCCGCACTGTGCGTTGATCTGCGTTATGTGCATATGTGTCCGATGAGTGCCTTTGTATTTTGTTGCCGTGTCATTACTGGGTCAGTTGCGGTTCCAGTGCCACTCGCGAGGGTGCATGCCTTTTGGAATGGCCACAATTCCTTCGGGTTCCCTGGGGCGTCGACAGCGTTTGGTTTGTACACTGTGATTTTGCGTTGTGTGTGCTGGCTGCGCGTTGATTTAAACATACACAGTGGATCGGAATGACCTAGCACAGCTGGGCAATGCAAGGGCGCGTGTTCCGCCAGGCACACGTCTTCTAGATAAAACTCGACATTGTGTTGGCTCGTGGAGTGGCTTAAGATGCCTGGAGGAGTGGGGGGGGGGGGGGGGGAGGCCCGCTGGCCCACCCGCTCCACCGTTCGAGGTTTTACTCGAGGTTTTACGAGGTTTTCGAGGAACCTCGAGGCCACTCGAGGTTTTACGGTGCAAACCACGCGAAAAGACCGGGCAGGGAAAGGCCGAAGTCACCAGCTTCATAAAGGCTAGTTTCTACTCGCTTCTGGCTAGCCGAAGTAATTTCGGCGCAACGCCTTACTTGCCGCGCCGGTTTCATAACTCGGCAGCCCTCCTCCGAAGCAAATTGCAAAATGCTCAGGCTGAAGTATTTTCATTGACGCGCTCGTCCCTTGTCAATGGCAGCGACGACGCCATGTTGCATCGGACAGTTTGAGGCGCATTTAATTAATCATAACCATATCGCTAAAGTGGCGAAACAACGTCATCAGCCGAATGAGTATAATGCAAAACTTGGTTCTGCAAACAACGAACCAAGCTAGCAATAACCAGAAGTTTCGGATTCGTTTAAAAGCAAATAGTTTATAGTGATCTTATTTGCGCGATCACAGCGTGCTCGAGACGCATGACATGTGATGTATAACATGTGATCCAAAGACAAAAAAAAAAACAGAATAATGCAAGCCTGACCTTATGGACTGGTTTTAAGAACACCAAACAGTTATCCTGCTGGCAGATGTAGCTTATGTTTGCACCCCTTTAGCCATCATTGTACTTATGTGCAGATCAATTGCGTGTGTGTGTCATTGGGGCTTTACGACGCACTCAGCTGTTGAGGCTATATGGCGTCGCCTGCCTCTCACCCTGGCTGGAAGGGTGGGCACCGCGGGGAATCGAACCCCGTACCTCTGGTTTCCCAGACGCGCAGTGGTTAACGCAGACGCGTTAATCACTACACTACCGGCACCCCTGCAGATCAATTGCAACTCATCTTTTCAATTGGAAGCAACTTAGCCTACGCGGCGGTAATGCCATGTAACCAAAGCACTCTTCATGTCCTAACAGTGCCGGCAAGGTCAAACGGTTTGAAACGCATCTTTTGCCGAACAGGAGACTTAGAACAGTCACAACCATCATAGCTACACCTCGTATAAAAGTACGTACGGAAATATCGGCCATTTTCCACTGAAGGTTGATCCGGTCTTGAAATGGTCTATGCTTTCGCCCTTGACCTTGCATCGATAGCAATTATTCGTTTTACGACGACGCAGAGCATCTTTTTTTATTTTATTTCAGTTTCAAAGTGAAATTGCGCGCTGCGGCCAAATTAGCTGTGCTAATATAAACCGACGGATGCTTGCTGAGGTGTGGCAACTTTTCTTCAGCTCCCTACGTTAGAATCGTAAGTCATTTTCGGTCTGTGAAACTGGTAACTGGCGGCCGTCCGATCAGTTGGTCACGCGGAAAAGCAGCGGACTGGACGAGTTGGAGAGCGCGAGGAATACGGGGAACGGAAGGGCAAACGTTTTGGGGGCTAAGAATTACGGTCCACAGGGCCACTCTCAGAAGTAAAGCAAGGGGACATGTACGGAGCCAAGAGGGTGTGAGGTGGACCATTACAAAGGGTGGGTAGCCACTGGAGAGCTTATGCTCTGGTGACGTCGCTTCAGTCGACAATGCTCTCTGTACATTAAGGTGTGTCATCGGTAACAGGACCAAGTGAGACAAAGAAACTCTGGCGCAGGAGTCATAGCAAAGTATACGTACACGGCATAGCAAAAGTTCTTCACAAAAACTTAAAATCGTGAGGTGCGAGTCGATCGAAATATCAGCGTAAACCGATACCTGGCATTGCAGTCACCCCATGCTGAGCGGCGTTCGGTGCCGCAGGTAACACCAAGCTGTGGGCGGCAAGCGACACAAAATACCGTTGCGTATAGAAACGATGCCACCAAGCGCTCCTTAAGCCGTGGTACGAGGATGCCCCGATCTAAGGTCTAATATGCGGATCAGACATTGCCGATTGATTGCCATTTGGCGGAAACTTTATAAGCTGTTGAGTATGAACTCGTACGAGTGTGCTGGTTAGCAATGGCTTAGACTTTCACTTCTCGAAGACAACTCTTGTGATGCAAACAAAACTTTGTATAGCATGTGACTCAGAATATGTTGTCTGATGTACAACTTAATGTATACAGCAAGTTCTGCAGCCTGTCCACGGACGTAGAGGAGGGGGGGGGGGGGCCGTAGGGTGACCCTATACACATCTTGCTTCTTGCCGAGTCTGTGTATTCGATGCACCGGCCCAAACAGCAATGCTCACAGACTGGAAGCCCCAAACGCGTGTTGGCAGACATCACACGGTAGCAGAAATACCTTCTCAGCTGGGCTCCACACATTGCCGAAGCTCCAGCTCCAGCCGCAGGCGTCCTCGGCAGTGCGGCGCTGCGTCGCATTCCTAGCGTGAACCAGAGCGAGATGGCCAGCGGTGCCTGCACTTCGTTCCACAGCTCGCAGTCGCTGAGGTCCCGCAGTGGAGGCTGTGTGACTGGTCCGTGTCAGGGAATCATTTCGGTGTACTTCACGGCCTCGAGGCTTACCGCTGAGATGACGAAGACCCTGGGCTGAATGAGACCCTTGGTTTGCTGCTCACGAGCGGCGCGATGATCGGAGCCGCATGTTCGCGGATCATGCGGTTCTCATCCCACACCATGTCCAGCGTCAGCTGTTCCGGACGGACCCAGTACCTGTTACGCCGAAGGACTGGCTGCACCGTGTCCTATGTGTGCGGCAGCAGGTCGCGGAGCAGCGCGATGCTCCGGAACAAGTTGTGTAAGCTGAAGTCGCAGCCGATGTTTTGCCGGATGGCAAACCATACCGACACATAGTGGCCGACCACGCCCTGGACGAGGTTCTTGAGAGCGCTGCTGGAGGTCTCGGTAGAGATGTGAACTAGGAGCAGACGAGCGGCCAGTGTCAACCATCTGAAAACAAAAGGCGAATATATTAGAACAATTCGCCACGAACTTAGCATTAGATCATAAAAAATTATTGCGCCTCTTTAGTGTATGTAATTATGCCGAAACCCAGAGTCCTTAAATGTGACGGGATACACATCAACAAATATGCTCGTAAGCATGGACCAACCAGCAAGTGATGCGACATGCTACGGCACAAGGCATAATAATAAGGAGATGCTCAACGGTGAGCACACGACATATTTATCGATACCTGAACATTAAACACTCATTGCTACTAATTCGAAGATAATGCGTTTTCATATTTACCTGACATGGCTCGACGGCCCGATTCGCCGCTGGGCCGCCAGGTTTCGGACAAAGCCGTTTTGAACGCCGGAGGCCAGAAGGTACAGCAGCTGCTGGTTGGTGCTCAGCTGCCGAATCAGGTCTGTCGGCAGGTTTGGCACGTGCCCCGACCCAGGCTTGAACGCCACAACGTCCCTCCCCAGATCTCTCCTGCAGGCAGATGATCCAGTGTACGGGTGACTTGGTGGCCAGCTCAAACAGCCGGAACACGTCGCCTATCATTTTGGTGTTGACGGCCGTGCCATCGCAGCCTAGCACATTTATGTGACCGTCGCACTGCGGGCTCACGGAGTCTAGCTCGTTGAACAAGTGCAGGGCGCGGCCGAATTCGGACGTAAAATGAGTCACGTAGCGGCTGCCTGGCACAATGATGACAACCATGTGCTTTCGGCGGCATTCGCCTGGCTCCGTGTGGCTCATGTAGCTCCTGCCTTCGGCCGTCGGAATAGAGGATGGTCAAACCTGACTCGTGGATTGCTTCAAAATTTTAACGAGCCGTCTCCCTTCTCGCTCTGTCCCTTGCGGGGCAGATCTTCTTAGGATCCACGATCTATGATTTCAAGTAGCCAGTCCGTCTCTGCTGTCTTGTTGAAAGGCTTTGATGATAGCAGCAGCAGCCCGGTTCGAGCCACCGTAGCTGTCAACCGCCAGAGCGGTGTTAGTCAAATGGTTGACGTTATATTCTACACTGACAGTGGTCTCAACGGGAATGAAAAATCGGCGTCGTCGCCACCTTCTACCATGTACGGAACCGTGTAAGAATCTGTGCTCTCGGCCGACTCGCCAGCGCTGAGTCCACTTGGTTCCGGAGCAGGCTCGGGGTCAGCATTAGCAGCCAGCGCGGGCTCATCAGGCGGCGCGGGCTCAGCACTCGGCGGGGAAGGCGATTCAGGTTCAGCAGCAGACACCGTCTCACTGGCGGCCGAGCCACGACGCCCATGGAGTTGTTTGGCCATCCTCCGCACCTCGCGAGCCTCCCTAGTCACAATCGTGTCCCTGTCATATGACCCCAGGATAAGCTCCCAGTGCCTGCTCTGGTCCTTCATTGCAACCTCCTCCTGCTACGCAGTGCAGGCAACTGGTCATGAAAAGCTGCACTGAGGCTTGCACTTGTATTTCGCGACATCAAGAAGCTTGTTGAATTTCACGGTGGCGGCATTGCTGTCGCTCTCTTTCTTTCTTTGATTTATCGCTGATAGCTCTGTTGGGAGGATATCAACCCCTCTCATTCAATTTTGTCACGCATTGTAGGTCATGAACAGGAATCGCTTCGTTGGTCCACAGTACCCTGATTTCTACCGTCGCGGTCTTGAAGATGATGTAAGTGAGATTCTTCTTCGATTCGCTCAGCCACCTGATGTAGCTCAAGGCTTTCCCGTAGTCGGCAGTTGGTGGAGGGACAGGAGGGCCGGGTGGCCTGTCACAAAATGTTCTGTGCGCGACCGTGTAGCCTCTGGCACGTTTGTGCAAGTAATTCTTCGAAAAGAAATGCTTTGGTACGGGCAAAACTACACTAATAAACCCATATTTCCCACGCAAAAATGCATAAATTGCAAATCAACATCACAATGATACGTTAGCAATAACAAACTTGAACCTAACCCGGTCTGCTGGAGCATTCCCATAACTGCACAGCTTTGGGTTTCGCCAAGAATTAATGCTCTTTACTAAAAGGTCAGCTTAAAACCTGTTTGGCAATGCTTTGCTGGTGCCCTCCGTGATATCTATTTCATACTTAATCCACCAAGTACTAGTAGTGGCAGCTTTGAGGTTTGTTGGAGGATGATCCCAGTGCGTAAAATAAGAGGCGCCAGTACCGGATACGACTTTCTTAGCCTATAAAAAACTGCTCCCGCCTCACGAATATCAACGTTGGTGCGGTGCGACAGACCTGAAAGTTGATCATTGATCCGTATGCCAAGGAAAAACTTTGTCTCAGCTGATTTCAAGAGACTCATCCCCTCGATGACACACCCTAATGTACAATGCGTTGAGTCTGAACAGGTTTCCAATGCGAGCTTAAGTTGAGAACGTACTGCCCCTGCTTGGGTCAAGTGCTTGTGTCGTAAAGCTTAAAGTGCTTAGTGTCCGCTCCCAAGAAGTTGTGCATGCCCGAGGAAACGACGATGCCTGGCATCCTACCCAAGCCAAAATATATATGATTATTTACATGGTTACGTGGAGTTTTCATGTGGGAGCCTCGGGCGTGGGCCATCTGACTTTTCCGGCAACGTGTATGAGACCATGTCCTCATGCCCCTTCGATGTATCTGCGGCTCGAGGTCATTTACCTGCGGGGCGCAATCGGCGGAGACGGCAGGGGTCAGGACCCCATTACGCCCTCGAGCGGCTGATAAGCCCCATTCTCCACGGGGGGGGGGGCGAATATAGGCAGTATCCATGTGCCCTAATAAAATTTGAACATTGCGTCCTGCTCTAGTCACAATGAATAAGCTCAGCGCATCAACCCACAGCCAGCGGCAGCTAACCGGGCTCATGGTAAAGACTGCACAGAAGCAACAGCACATCGACCCATAGCCGGCGGCAGCTAACCGGGCTCATGATAAAGACTGCACAGAATCAACAGCGCATCGACCCACAGCCGGCGGCAGCTAACCGGGCTCATGATAAAGACTGCACAGAAGCAACAGCACATCGACCCATAGCCGGCGGCAGCTAACCGGGCCCATGATAAAGACTGCATAGAATGAACGGCGCATCGACCCACAGCCGGCGGCAACTAACCGGGCTCATGATAAAGATTGCACAGAATCAACAGCGCATCGACCCACAGCCGGCGGTAGCTAAACGGGCTCACGATAAAGACTGCACAGAAACAATAAGTCTAAAAATGAAGATTGAAGAAGCAAATTAAGAAAGCGACGTGGCGATTTCACGTCGCTCGCAACTGCACGATTGGGATATGAAAAAAAAACATGAACACGACTGCGTCATCAAGCCATTCTCGATTTGCGTTCGACCACGGAGGACACCTCCGGCCGGTGGGCGCCACCGTCCAGGATGTCGAGCATCTCGGCGCCGCCCAGGTGCGGCCCGGGCCAGACGTGACATCGCCACACGGCTGGCCGTGACTGTGGCCCACAATCAGGACGGCCGTGGACGGTGGGATCAAGTGCCGTGGCGCTCTCGCTGCGTCCCGAGCTGACGCCGTAGCGGCATATCACGAGTTGGAATGCGCTGCTGGTACGGGCCGACGCTGAGGTTGCTCAACATGATAAATACTACACGGATGATAGTTAAGCACAGCAGATTATGTCTCATTCCATGGTCAGAATTTGGGGTTCTTTTGTGAACTTCATATCCGTCATTGCATGCTTCACTACATAAGGAGGCATTTCAATACAACGCTGCTAGTTAAATGTTAACACGCGCTCGTGTGAGGGTCAAACTGACCCCCCCCCAAAATTTTTTCCAGAATGGTTTTCCAACTGCGCGGCGTAGCCGCGCCAACTTTTGCATGCTGTGGACAATTCAATAGCAGATCGTTTGGTGTCAAAAATTTAGATGCATCTTGTAAGGTCGCTGACCTATGGCAGGTCAAAGTCAGGCCATGGTTTCAGCGAAGTCAACTTCTAGGCAACCGTCCAATCTGATGTAACAACGCAGTGTTAGACGAAGCCATACACCTCTGAGATGCTTTCTTGGGCAACAAAACAATTGAATGAGCAAATTGCATCGACCTAGATTCAGATAGAAGGCCAGACCAAGGTCAAAACCAGCCTGTTTTATAAGTCTAGGGCTTGCTGTATAGGATAGTTTCTGGCGCTCATTTCGAATTTATTGATAGCAGGAACCGCATTCTACATCTTCCATAGACATCTTAGAGATCAGAATAAGTCATTGGCCTAAAATGACCCAGTTCAACATTTTTCAGGAGCATACTACCTAGCGTAGTCGTTGTCGCTGATTCAAATGCAAAACTCAACAGTCTTGTATAATTTTGGTCACCATGACCTTGAAAGGTAAAACAAGGTCACCGACCTTAGATAAGCATGTGATCTTTTGCTTAGAAACAGCAATCTAGGTTCTGGGGGCACCCTGGAGACCATCCTGGGATTTGTCCTTGTTTGCCCTTATTTGACCAGAAGGTCATGAACTAGGAACCTCAAACTTTACCTGACCTAATGACCTATGATCTAATGATTGTATGATAATATAACGTAATGACCCATAATAGCATATGCTGCTCACTTGGCAAATTCGGGACTTCGACATCTTCTCAATGTTTTCGTTGCAAAAAACCATGAGAGCCGGGAAAAATAAGTTATTGTACAGCTGTTGACTGATGTGCTGCCGGACCGTCTCAACATGGCCGGCGAGAGCCAGTCGAAAGGGCGGCGCGCTTCACTGGCGCGCCGCCGCGTCACGGCCGCTGGACCTGCGGACCGCCCGTCGGCAGCTTTAGGACAGCGAAGGACATTCATTGTCAGAGTAACGGCCTCGTCTGCCGGCCATCGGCGCGGCACGGGTGCTCCAACTGCCGCCGCTGTCGCCGCCATGGCACGTGACACGAGCCAGGAAGTGGCGCACCGTGGGGCCACGAGACTGCCCGAGGACTACTGGCTGGCCGGCGGTAAAACCGCTGACGTGGGTGGAGGTTTGTATCTCTTTGAGGATACCTTGCCCCTTCCTTAAAATTTGCTTCAGCCAGTGATATCAAGTTCGAAACCAAGCAAAGCAAAACGCTGAGCTTTGTAGAAGCTGGATTTTCCAGGTCTCGGTACATTTGAAAAAGCTCCTCCCCTGACCCTGTGAGCACTGTTGCCACCCAGCCGTGCTGTCGGCGCTACTCTACATGCCCCGCTAGAGCTTGGTATTGCTGTCACCGTGTAAAGTGAACGTCAGGAAGTGAGTAAAACGTGTTTTGTACGGGGGGGGGGGGGGGTGGAGGCACAGAGAGTGGATCCACAGGATATGCTCGTTTGTTTTGTGCCGAGCCGTTACGCCGTGTTGGCGCGGTGGTCAAATTAACAGCTTGGACAGACTGTCTTGATTAAAAAGTCGGCCGCGTCTAGAGGGTCGCCGCTGGATTTTCTGCGGACTGACGAGGAAGCCGTTACGTTTTATGGCGACACTTCTCGTGCCATGCTACCCTGCGAACATCCCTAATGACGTCATAAAGTGGCAGATTATGTCATCGACGTAGCTCCGCGAGCCGCTTTAATGTCACTTGGATGGTCATTCTGGACAGGAGGAACAATTTGGGCTTCTGCAGATTCCGGACATGCCAGTGACCGACATGAATTTGAAGCGAACATAAACGCCTGCCTTCTGATCATCGCTGTCGCCATGTTATGCCCTGGCGTCTGGTTATTCTGTGTTGGGCGTGCTGGTGGTGTGATGGTTGTAGCGCTGGTGGCCTTTCGTAGTGGCCGCCTGGTGAGGTAGGTTAGGGAATCACAAACTGTTGGTTTCGATCCCACCCAAAACGTCCCGTTTCCCCGATCGGTACGCAGAAGACTTGCCACCGGGCGGACAAGACATGACGTTTCATGATGTGGTAAAAGTCCCCGGTAGGACTGTTCGGCTGCTACTCTGCGCGAAATTATCCATAGCTTGGACCACTTATGTACCGGTGTCAGCATGCGCGCGACAAGCCATGCCTTGCGAGGACTTTAATCTCATTACCATCCGAGACAGCAATCCGTATGGATAAATTGTAAAAAAAAAAGACAAAAGACTGCAAACCAAGCATGCACCGCATGCGAACAAGGCACGAGTAGGCCGAACAGAAGTGTGCCGTGAAGCTATCATGACCGGTGACGGGTCTGTTGCAGCCTGAACCTGCCACTTTCGTAACCAGAATGGCAACATCGTGTTGCCGGTTTCACGCAGGCTCGCCATTTAATCGACAGGCCTGCTTGACACAGCTGTTACTTGTCGAAAGACGCCACGAGCAAACTGCTGTTAGGTACGAGAACAGCAAAGATGATATACGACATGCATTTCGTGGAGGAAAGGCGTGTAACGGGCAGGGCACCGCTTGGAGCGATAGGCATGCGCATTGGCAGAATTGCTGTTGAATGTGGAGAAGTGTGAACCATGTACGCAACCTTGTTTTGGCTGTCTTCACTGACACGCATATTTCCATTTTGCTCGCAGTACATTTTGCAAGCATTCCTCTGCGACAGTTATTGCCCGGAAGGCCTACACAATACATATCTTTTTGTTTCCCTTCCACCCAGCGACATATATTAAAGTCAAGTTTAACTCGTTTTGAAAACATTTTGCCAGTGCTATGCGACGTCAGATTGCGAATGCAATCGAGCCAAGACAAAATGGCACTGAAAGGTTCTGGGATTAAAACTAAAAACTCTTACCGGCCTTTCACAGAGACGTTGGTGTAATATAAACCACAGCAACTGTGCTGCCAGAAAAAGACAAGTCTTATCTGTGCTCTCAACAGTCGGAGCCTATTCTCGCCGGTGTCGGAACAAAAAGTCGAATGGAAAAAGTCGAATTGTGAAAAGTCGAATAAAAATGTTGACTGAAAAGGGGCGAACGTCGAAGAGTCCACAGGATTAAAAGTCGTCAGGGAAATAAGTTAAATGAGGTGAAAGTTGAATAAAAAAACGGAAGGAAAAAAAATCAAAAGACATAAAAGCTAAGAGGGATAATGCTCAAATCAGAAAACAAATCTTGGGGAATGAAGTGGGCAGGAATAAATGTCGAGTTAGAAAGGTTGCACTGGAAAAAAATAAAAAGTGCACTGACTAAGAGTCGAAAGGGATTTCAGTCCACGGGGCTTTTAGTAAAAGAAGTCAAAAGACGAAAGGTCCAAAGTGACAAAAACTGGTAGTAGGCTTACGAGCCATTAGGAGTGCTTATGATGACACATTCGGAATCATAAACACAACTCGAGACGCTGGGGTGCTGACAATGTAATGGATGTTGGCTCTATAACGTCGTTTAACGGAGCCGGTATCTTGAAAGTCAATAACTCGCCGTAAGAATGCTGAATCCGGAAAGGCAGACAGGGTGGTATAGTTTTCCATTTATATGGAGGGCAGAAGAGACTAAAGCGCCCCAATTTGAGAGAAAAGCGTCGAATCTGTGGAAAAATTTTTTTGTTTGCGTTTCCAAGAAGGGTTGTGTTTTGCGAAACTATGCTCCTAGCCGATCCATCAAAAGATTAAGGTGCTCATTGCTGACGTCAACACTAAAGTTTTGTGACTGGAACGGTTCCACGTTATGCAGGGGGGGGGGGGGGGGGGGTTAAGGGTTTCATAATGCACACGCAGGCTCACTATCGACACAGTCGCACAACAGATACCGTATTTAGGCACCTTGGTGACAGCTTTCCCGAAGGCCACCTTAAAGTATGCCTGGACCCGTCCTGGCCGGCCTGATAGCGTTACGTTCCGTACAGGCGTTTGATCTGATCTGTCTGATCCGTCTGGTCTCGTTCTGTCCCATCAGGTCCGCTTGGTCCGTCGGGGTCCGTCTGATCTCGTTCTGTCCCACTAGGTCCGTTTGGTCCGTCGGGTTCCGTCGGGTTTCGTCTGGTCTCGTTCTGTCCCATCAGGTCCGTTTGGTCCGTCGGGGTCCGTCAGGGTCCGTCTGGTCTCGTTCTGTCCCATCAGGTCCGTTTGGTCCGTCGGGTTCCGTCGGGTTCCGTCTGGTCTCGTTCTGTCCCATCAGGTCCGTTTGGTCCGTCGGGTTCCGTCGGGTTCCGTCTGGTCTCGTTCTGTCCCGTCAGTTTCTTCTCGACTGCGTCGGGAGGCGTCCGATGCTGTCAGATCGGGTCCGGTGGCGCGCGGTCCCGTCTGGTCTCATCTGGTCTTGTCTGGCCTCATACAATCCGCTCCCACCTTGCCTGTTCTCACCTGGTCCTTTTTATGAGATCTGGTCCCGTGCAGTCCCGCTCGCTCCCGTCTTGTCCCGTCCCGTCCCACCTAGGCCCATCCAGTCTCATTCAGTCCCATCCGTCTCCTGTGGCCGCAGCGTTGCCCACACTGCATTCCAGTCGTCAAGTCCCGATAATTTTCCTGTTTTAAATCACTTGGCTACTGCTGTGTTTACTTATCGCTTTTATCTTTGCCCTGCTAAGGTTTTGCATTCCGACTTACTCCAAGCAGGCATATTATACCTGTGACATGTCACGTGGTACAGTGAGACATTTGCTGCATTGACCCCGTTTTCATTCCGCCGCAGACTTTCGTACCGTCGATTTTTTGTATTTTGCTTTTTTATCCGACTTGTATCCCCGTCGACTTTTATCCGTTTCGACTTTATGTCGTTTGATGTTTTGCCATTCGACAACGAGGTGAACGAGGAATGACCGACCGAAGATGCGAGTATATCTGCTTTGAATGTCCAAAATGAGCTGAAACGATATGTGCAAAAGATGAGCACACTACTCCGGCACACAACTTCTTATCTGAGGTACTTGCGTTGCTTATCACAACCGTATCATCTTGATCCCTTAAGCATGCCTTGCCTCACTAAGCAGAATTGACAAATCAAATACAATAAGAATTGCTATCCACTCGCAAATAAGAAAGGCATGATTTAATGGCATTCCTTTTTAAAGTCATGCTGACTTTCCCCACCGGAACATACGGCACGCACGCGTGGTGCCCTGGGAACTGCGTCACATTGCCGCGGCGCGAATACTGACAAGAGATGACAGCAAATGATTGGCACCATTGGCTCCAGGTATCGTTGGCGTCACTCATGATTGCCATTCGGAGCGATGCCATCCTAATATATGTTTTAGCTATTGAGGAGTATAGGAGCAAAAGAACACTCAGGCGGAGCAGCGATTCACCTATAATTGATGATACCAGGCGTAAACGTCTGTAGGACTTTTCACCGACGGCAAAAATGTGTGTGAATACATGTGTCAACAAAACGTTTTTTACAATAACATGCGGCTGTCGGCTGCAGGCTTAACCAATGCCAACGGTCGCGAGCTTTCATGGCTGCAGGGACCGTGCTCAGACCAGACGAGATTTTAATGAGCGCACCCGTGCGTGGCTGATGTGACGTTTTTGTTAAATGCCGCAGAAAGGCAATTCGTCTGCCCGAGTGGTGCTCAGCCGGAGCCGGCGAGATGACTCAGCAGCGGTGCCGCCGTCTGGTGGCCGCCGCCGCAGGCTCGGCGATGCGCCCCCGGCGACTCTTCCCGGTCTAGCCAGCGATCAGCCGTTTAATGAATTCGTAATCCCCGAGTCGGGCGAGCGCCGCCAAAGTCATCAAACTGGGACGGCCGGCCGGCCGCGGCGCGCCCCGGCGGACCGGCTCGGTCCGCCGCCCGCCGCTCCCTGCAGCTGAAGACTCTGTAGCGGTCTGTCTCCGGACCTGGAGGCGCTCAAAGAAAGTCGCTGGTATCGGTATCTGGAGGCGGTGCAAAAGTCAGCTGTTCTTGTACACAGTGTTCTAGATGCTGCCAAATTCCCCAGCTGCATGTGATAAAGCATCTATCGAGTCCGGTGTTGTTCCGTCCAATGGCAAGTTGGGTTCTGTCTTTCCAAACGCATAATTCGACGAATTCCGACGATTCAAACAACTCAGACCCATTGCGACCCGGCTGACTGCTGTGAAGTTAACCGAGCGCGTTGTGTGTAATGTGCCAGTGTAATTTTTGGGCGGCCACCACATACTTCGTTAACAACAGTGCGGAATTACACCCGAACACTATATTTAGGTGAACGTGTTCGACGCCATGATGTATCGTCCGGAAACAAAGTAATGAGGGAAAGGCTTTATCCATGACGTCTGTTGATGCTTTTGAAGCTGTTGGCAATATCGAGCACGGTCGGCTGCCGGAGAAGCACAGTTAGTTTGACATCAATACTGACTGGTTCCGAATTTGGCTCAGCGACCTTAGCGGCGCGATGGCCATGAAGTGTTGCGAGGGACCAACGGCGCGGAACAGGAGTCAATGCTGGGACCGGGCTTATTTTTATAATTAGCTAGCCACATACCATTTCATATTACCGGCTTCAAGATTGTTATGTAAGCATGCGATGCTCAGTTTATTCCTGCCCGTGACGCAAACTTCAATTCAGCTGAAGGATGTGATTGGACCAGTTTGACCGCAACCGACTCTCGGTTTGTTCAAAATAGTTTTGAGATAAACCCCACGAGAACTGATGTTATCAGTGCCTGCTCCGATCAGCCACGCTTTGTGGGGTCGTTCTCTGTCCGTTTTGATGGCTCCGACATTCAATCTCCTGAGGATCGTGACCATGTCGTGAAAAAACATTTAAGTCGGGAAGCATACGTTCCAGTGTCATAAAACAATCCTGTGCCTGCAATTTTGACACTCCAAGACGTTTGCACGAATTAATGAAAAATTCAAACGGGACATGATTCAGACACTAATTTTTCCTTATTTTCAACGTTTTGTGGCATCTGAGAATAAACGTAAGAAGTGACATTTATACCCTGATGTTCTAAAAGTGAACGTGAAGTGAAGACTGAGACATTGCTTAGTGGCACGTTCTTAACAATCTTGCGCGCATAAGCAAGTGTGTTCATCTACATGCTCCTTTTCCTCACATTCTGGCTTCATTGAGATGGCTAAGAGTTCGTTAGCTATTGTTCAAACGTGACGCGTCAGCAGCGCTCAAAATTTCGCATCATGCCCAATCGCCGGCATCATCAAAACAGCGCGTGCTGTCTTGGGAAGCAGCATGACCTAGCGAGCTTGAGGAAGCGCAGCACGCCGTCTGCGTCTGTCCGAGGCGCGCACAGAGAGACCTCGACGGGACCTTGTCTTCCAAGCTACGTCAACATGGCACAGCTGTCATGTACACGGAGGTGTGCGAGCCAGCAGCCAACATGGCACAGCTGTCATGTCACGTACACGGAGGTGTGCGAGTCAGCAGCCAACATGGCACAGCCGTCACGTACACGGAGGTGTGCGAGCCAGCAGCCAACATGGCACAGCTGTCACGTACACGGAGGTGTGCGAGCCAGCAGCCAACATGACATAGCTGTCACGTACACGGAGGTGTGCGAGCCAGCAGCCAACATGACATAGCTGTCACGTACACGGAGGTGTGCGAGCCAGCAGCTCTCGTTGCCTGCATGCGGCGACTGCGGCCTTTATCACAACAGTTCTCTACGTGCTATTGACGTCTTGTAAGTCTAATTGGACTGATTAGAATTACTGTTGTTTGCTTCGTATTTTCTGTGGACATCTAATTCTGCGAGCCCGTGACTCTTGATAAAAAGCTACTGTGTGGAGGTTAGTAGAACGCATGATGATGATTAATCCATGCCACCGGTCCCCACTTGTGTGTTTTAGGAAAGTGGTCGACCTTTGGTTCACCACGCCGACGGGCTGCAATGACGACTTTCACTTGTTCATTTAAACCATTGCCAGGAGGGCAGCTCTGTCCACCGAGACGCCTGCGCCTCTGACGCTTCTTGTCTTGCAGAAAGACGAACAGTCAACAAATGACGGGCACATGATCGACGAGTGACCGATGATCAGACTATGGATGACCGAGCCTGGCGTCCGTCAACGCCAAATGTCCCGTCGCGCATTAGCCAATCCCATCGACCATCGATCGGAGCTTAGTGCTGGGCAGAGCTGGGCGTCCTGCTGAAGCTGCCAAACTGACGGCCCCAGTCGATGATGGCGTCTGGCAGCTCGCGGTCAGAGTTCGACGGAACCAGCGAGTGGCCTGGCTTGTACAACATTTCGAGGCCCGCGGCGATCGTCATCTGTCAGCCCCGGTCGGCTCGGAAAATACTCAGTGTCAGGTTCAGCTCAGTGTCGGGTTCAGCTCAGTGTCGGGTTCAGCTATTGTGGGAGAGCTTCCATGAGTTTGCGCACCACAATCACGGTGGAATAGCTTATGGGAACTGCGTGAATATGGCACTCGTAGATCTTCAATTTAGAACTATTTTTTGCTAATTTGTGTTGTTTTCAAGTATAAAAGTTTAAACCACTTAGTGCTGTCATGGTGAGATGGCCAAGTCGTCTGCCGGGTTTTCGCATTGACGGGTAAGGCGCGTGGCAAAGTTAGCTATATCTGAACTTCGCATGTGTTAGGTACCTTCATGCCGGGTTCAATGAACCATATTCACTATTAACCTTATTTATGCGGGTATTAGGCGTAAAGGAAATGCGATTGCATCTTGCGTTCCTAGGACGTTTCTATGGGTGACGAGTCAAACCAAATTGGACAGATTTTTGCCGTAAGTTGTCCGCCAGTCAAGCATTTCGTGCATTTTTAGATGAGTCATAGTCCCCCAGGCTCCTCAAACACTCAACAGGGCGTGCCTCTTAATTCGGGGCCTTTCAACCCGCCTCTCCGTAGCTCAGTGCGCATGCCGTTAAAATTGGCTGCACTGATTCGTTTGCAACAACTTGCAGGGAACTTGGTGAGTTGGATTCGGAGTCAGCGGGGGCTGAAAGAGCATTCGGCGCGGTTCTAACTATACAGAAGATGGCATCGGCAGATCGAATTTAGAAATACCATTCATTGTTTCAGCGGCAGACATTTCGTTCTCATCTATCAACGGTGGTTATCTTTGTAAAATCTCTCAGCTTCCTCGCACGGGGTGTTTGGTGACGAAGAGACGTAGCCCGAGGGGCGTCGTTGGTAACCCCTCAATCAGCCCAACAACGCAGCGCGTCCTTCTGCCGGCAGCTGGTCGCGGCGGAGGTCGCTGGCGGCTGACCAGCCGGCGGTGGAGCCGCTCGGCGCTGGCGGTGACGTCACGCCTGCGGGTGCGCTGCTGGTGATCCGGAGTGCGCGGCCCCGTCACACCGGCTGGTACTCCTGCCGGGCGGAGAGCCCCGCCGGCCATGCCACCGCTGACGTCTTCTTGGAGGTGCAGGTGAGGCTGGCGCGAGGTGGCCGATGGGCTCACGGTTGTTGGCAGTGACGGGCGGCGATGGGCCGGGCCCGGACGGCTGGCGGCCGATCAGTCGCCGCGGACGAGCCCGTCGCCTTCCGCGCCTGTTGGTGACACGCTCGTCAGAGGTATGTGGCTTCACTGCGCCACTTCCTGTGACTGGTGCCATTTTGCATGGCTTGAAGCATGACGGAAACAGCGAGCTGATGATTAAGTACGGAAATTTAACGACATATTCCACGTCTAAGATAATTTAGCGTTGCCATCTCTCGCCTCGAGTGCCTTGGATACGACGAAACTTGTGTTCGGTGGCCTGGCGCGGGCAGAATGCAATATTGGATGCAATGTGCTACAAAATCCTGTCGTGATACAGCTTGACTTGAGCATCAGTATAACGCCACCAGGGTAGGTCGTCCTCGCGAATGATTGCGATGTAGGTCTGAATTCGTGTGTGATATCGATGACCCCCTTACGCGGTGAGGAGGAGAGTGCGCAGCTGTCCGCTGCAGACCAGCCGGTAGGTCTGGAGAGGCCCCGTGTGGTCAGGCACGGCCGACAGCAGTCCCGGCACTGGGAAATGAGCTGCAGCCAATCTTGGAAAGTTGCAGGCTGAATGGACACGGGGGAATTATTTCTGCGAAGGAGTATCTAATATTCCCTTCTCCAGCTCGCTTTTCGGGCTTCCGTGGCTCTGTGAGGGTAAACGTGACTTATCGCTTTCATGCAGTAGGTACTGCGATCGCCTTAACTTCTGCCCCTCAGACCACGCTGTTGGAGACCCACCTGCCGTTCAGATGTGTTGCCTCTGGACGCATATGTGCTTCATTCTGCCCTTGGAATGTTGTTGTGACCTAGTCTCAACTATAAAAAAGCTGGTGACCTTGTCTCCCCCTGCTCATCAGGTGACATTGCGTTGTCTGTGACCGTGTCGGCGCTTCAGTCCGCCCTATTGTGCCAAGACTAGGTCCTACCGCCTCTCAGACGGGACTGCCACCGTCTTTCCTGCAGAAGGATAGATGTGGCTGTCTCTTTCTCCCTTCCCATGTGGTACTTGGGGACCTCCGTTACCTCAAAGAAGGGACCCAACCTTCATCTGAGGAAGTCTCCCCTTACCCCCAGGTGGTGATCTCATGACTGTCCCCCCTTTCAGGTGGTGCCACGTGTGGCCGTCTCCTGCCGTCTCTCAGATGGTGCTGTTCGTGACCTAGCCTCCTCTCTACCCCAGATGGTGCCATCAGTGACCTTGTATCCATCTTCTTCAGATGGTGTCCTCTCTGATGGCGTACCCTCCCCTGTCCCAGATGATACTGTCGGTGAGCGTCTCGCCGGCGCGGGTGACGGTAAACCGCGGCGGCACGTTCCGCCTCACCTGCACGGCGCCCCGACCCGCCTCTCTGCTCTGGCTGCGGGACGGGGCACGCATCGACACCGGCCGCCACCTCTCAGTCGCGCAAGGTACGTGCTGTTAATTAGCGGCCAGCAATAAATCGTCTGGCGCGAGCCGCCACTCGACGGTGCCGCCGCTCTCCTCCTCCTGCAGGATCGAGGCGGCAGACGGCGGCCGTGTGCAGGGTCCAACGCATCGAGAAAGAGAGGGAGAGAGAGAGAGAGAGAGAGAGAGAGAGAGAGGAGAGAGAGAGAGAGAGAGAGAGAGAGAGAGAGAGAGAGAGAGAGAGAGAGAGAGAGAGAGAGAGAGAGAGAGACCGAGAGCGAGACGGAGTGCAGGATTTGAAGCGAACGCTGTAGAGGAAAGTGCGACCAGACTTTAATGGGCTTTGACGGCTGATTTTACGTGAGTGCTTAGCGCGCAAGCACTTTCTAAAGGACTGGAAATGCGAGTCCTTCTGACCGCTTGATGTGCAGTAAACTGGACAAATGCACGTGGCCGCCAAAACTGTCCTCAGGGAATGTCAAATTTCTAGTGCAAACATCTTATCTCATGTGAAGAGGGGGGGGGGGGGGAGGGTGGCACGGCCACCCTGGGCCTTCTCTTGGATACGCAATCGATTGCAGGTATCTTGCAGTGAGGCGGCACCTTGGCGCAGTGCTCGTGAGTTTCCAGATCGCTCTTCTCAACTCCGGCCGGCCGTAATCCGGGGATTCATGGATGTCGTGACTCAAAAACGCCACGAGGCGCGTTCTGACATTACCGAAAGGCTATGCTTTAATCCACCTTGCCGGGCACGTTCACATTCTACTAATACCTTTCTCTCAGAGCCAACTCATTTCGGAGTGATGCAGACTTTCATCCAAAATCTCTTCACGACTCTCCCCTGTATCTTACCGTCACCTTTCCTGGCAACGCCCCCTGCTTTGCCTGGCCCTGACCTGTCGCTGCCTCTCGGCGGCAGCCTGGGCGCGCCTCTGCGACGGCTGCTCCGAATAACGACCGTGCCCGGCGGCGGCTTGATTAGCGCTTTGTTGCCGCCGGCGGGGAATGGTCCTGCGACACGCGCTCTCTGCGGTGGGCTCTGAGGCGGGCTGGGGGTGGGTTCTGAGCCGTGGGATGGGTGAGAGTGGGATGGCTTCTAAGGCGGGGGGTGGGGGTGGCATGGGCTCTGGGGTGGGAATGGGGTGGGGGGGGGACGGAATGTTCGGGAACATCCTCAGGAGCCTCGGGAAGGGACTGGCGGCAAAGTCGGAGGTGGCGGAGACGGCATATTCCAACAGGGACGACTGAGCAGAGACGGTGCTGTCCCAACCAAAGACGATATGGGCCGAGCAGAGTCGATATGGGCCAATCAGAGATGGTGCGAGTCCAGCCAAGACGATACGGACACAGACGCAGACGGTATTGGTCCTCCTAGAGACGATGTGGACCGACCATGCCGGCCCTGACACAAGCGTTATCAGCGATGTCGTTGGTCCGACAAGAGATGGTGCGAGCCTAAGCGGAAATGCGAAATGGTACTGACTACGTCAGGGATGGTTCATAAATGCGATGAGGACCAACATCAAAGACGACGGCTGGTTCATACTGACGGAAGAGACGGCATAAGAGACGGCATTGGCCTTGCCAAACATGGTATGGACCAGGTCGGGACGGTGCTGGCCCCTTAAGAGATACAGGTGAGAGACGGTGTTGCCATGGATGTAGCCATCTTCGGGGTTGGTGAAGATCTAGAGACTTAAAGGCCGACCAGATTATTTTTTCTCCAGTTTTCCCGTATGAAATGGCACGAAGGCAGAATTGGCCCTGTTGCATTTAAAACCTGGCTGCGTCCATAGGTGTTGGCCCTGTAAGACACGATGAGCACTCAATCAGAGACGATAGGTGCATAGCGAGAGACGAATGGCCCCCTTGTGGTCAAAGATGAGAGAGTGTACGGCCCAATCAAACACGGCATAGGCCCAACCAAGCACGGCATACGGGCCTCATCAGAGGCGACTTGGGTGCAGCCGAAGGCAGCGGCGCATGGACTCTGTGGTGCGAGTGGATGGCGATCTTTGTATGTGCTTTTGACTGGCAACATTTGAGAAATCTAGCACTAGATCTGTTTATGGTCGCTACATTTATAAAAAAGGCGTCGCGTGGAAGCCCAGCTATCTTGCTAACTTATGGCTTGGCCAGCGACGTTCTTGCACGTGCCTTAACGCTATTCGTTCACCACTTAGATGCCCGGGCCTAGTCTAAGTCTTGGCGTTGATATTTCCAGAAATGACAAGTGACCTGCAGGTGTCCCGGCTGGAGGGGGCTGACATGAAACAGTCGGCGCAGGGCATGTACCAGTGCTTCGCCTCCAGCAAGTTTGACTCAGTTCAGGCCGCCGTCCAGGTGCTCCTCGGAGGTGAGCGGCTGGCGTGATCTAGATCTGTCAAGGGAAATGTGGACCTGGTGAAGACTATCTGAAAGTGGCATGAGGCTCCTCAAGCCTCTTCCCCGAGCTCTTGCAGCTGATACGATTTTACGTCAGTGATCGTACCCAAATAAGATTTTGGAAACTAGGGGTAGCAGGAAATAAGGGCTCATGTGTTAATCTTTTGTTGGATGTTATTTGTCCAGGCATCAGATTCATCATGTATGGAATGTCGAGGTGCCACGTAACAGCGGTTTCAGACGTACTCAGTTGAATTCACACTCTTGTTAAGTACATGGTGGGACGCGGTATCAGCCAGGAGACCTGCCACAATTTTTTTCAGATATGCTGCCAAAGTGTATCACAACGCCACAGGCGTGATGAAACCTCTGTCACCATGCTCCCGTGCCGAAAATGCTAAGCCAGGTTCGTCAAATGTTCCTTAAGCCGATTGTTTACCAACAGACTCGCATCCCGTTCTGCTGGAGAAGTTCATCAACCACACGGTGCCGCCGTTCGCCGCCATTTCCCTCCGATGCGTCGCGAACGCCTCGCCAACGCCGCAGATCAGCTGGCTTCTGGACGGCTACCCGCTGAGCCCCGACCACAGGTGGGATTCGGGGCGGTCGTGGTCAGCATGGTGGTCCATGTTAAGTCAAGTTCGGGCCAACGCAGGTCAGCGTCGAGGAACTTCGGGCTGACACGTGGAACACGGCCGAACGCTGGGATGAGGGGACCACTTCGGCGCTGTCGATCATTATCAACGTCATCACTGCTCATCACCGGTCATCTGCGGGCTTGATCACTTACCTTTCAACTCTGTGATGTAGTTGCTGAGATGTACAGCGTGTACAGCATGTACGGCGCGTATAGTGAGGGTGTACAGCGTGTACAGCGTGTGCGGCGTGTATAGTGAGACTGTGCAGCGCGTAAAATGCATACGGCGTGTATAGTGAGGGTGTGCAGCGTGTACAGCGTGTACGGCGTGTATAGTGAGGGTGTGCGGTGTGTACAGCGTGTACGGCGTGCGGATTGCGCTGTCGCCGGAGCTCTGCCTGCATGAACGATCCAGCGGACTGCTGTACGTCTATCGGTTGTTGCTGATATACGCGGAACGGCCATAAGAGCGACCTGACCCACTGGTCCGCCTATTTTTCTCTCCTGGTGCCACAGGCGGCTCATCGGCCAGTACGTCAGCGCCAACAATGACGTCATCAGTCACGTGAACATCAGCTCGGCAATGCCGGTGGATGGTGGATGGATCACGTGTCGCGCCGCCAACCGATTCGGAGCTGTCCAGCACGCGGCCCGCCTTAACATCTACGGTGCGTGATTCCCCCTTCATGATCGGATGAAGCATGACGACGATGTGGCAGGAACTGGGACACCAGTAACAGCAAAACATTGCACGTGGAACACGGCTGCATGTAAAGGCCGTCTTTCGAAGGGACAGTGGTTACGGCCACCCATTTTGCGTGGGAGCTCAGCTTGCATGAAGCGAAGTGTTGACTGGAAATGCATTTTGGCCTTTTTTATTTTTTTATTTCATGCTACTGTGCCCTCCGTGGCACCTTTTTAGTTGTACATGGTTGTTGTTTTGCCAGGTTTTTTGCGCTTTTGGTACTGTTTTTGTGTTACAAACTTCTAGAGGAAATGAGGCGTGCCCCCTCCCCCCCCCCTCTGTCAGCGTCCTTTGCAAAGAGTGAAAACAAAACCATGAATGTCGCGATAGTCTCGTCGCTCTGTTTTTGTCGCCGCGCGGAAGTTCCTTTTCGAAATTAGTTTCATACGAGGTTAAGAAATCCACGTCGTTGTTTTTTTTCTGCGAGCCGGCCGCTGGGATCGTATTGCATATGTATAGCGCCAGCTTATTAACACAGCGTATATGCTGTCAAAATCTGAAAGCGTCAATTTCTAAAAGCCCCCACGTTCGGAAACTCTATTTCTGTAGGCCCAGTGCACCCCATCTTCCTCGTTCGTTCCCGTCGGTTCGTGAAGGAAGGGGGGGGGGGGGGAGCGTCTGGAGAGTGACGACTGACTAAACCTACCCTGAAAAACCAATTAACGAGTTTATCTCTGGATGTGGCCTACTTTCTTTCAAAGTTGGGGGGAGGGGCGGGCAGGAACGGAAATGATGGCAGGGAGGAACTGGAGCCCTCCGGTTGAATAGGCAACCACACCCCTGCAGGGCCTAACCAACACCCCAGTCATTAATCATTTCTACAGCCTCGTCCTGTAAACGCTTTTCAACCGCCGTAAGTTCTTCAGTGCATTAGCGAGGAACATTATTCACATAGATAAGACAGTGGCATTAGCCTTATTCCTCGGAAACACCATGAGAAGCTATAACCAAACTATATACCAAGCTATAACTGATATATATCAAATATATATATATATATATATAAGCTCACAGATATATATATATATATATATATGTGTGTGTGTGTGTGTGTATATATATATATATTTATTTATTTATATTTATATATATATATATTTCTAATATGTACCACACCATATCTCCATTCCCCTGGTTTTTTCCAAGGAATAAGGCTAATGCTACTGTCTTGGCTATTCAACCGCCGTTTTCAACGGAGGTTCCTCGCTGGCAGCTCCGGACCGCCGTGCCTCTGGCGCTTGCGTTCCGTGTCGGCCATATTTCTCTGCTCTTGACACAGCTCCCGCAATTTCATAGAGTTTGTGCCATGTTTCCAGCTCACGTTCTTCGTAAGCTCACAGACGCGCTGGAATTGGACCGGGCGCGGTCTCACCTGATACTGCTGCCTCTGGTACAACCGTGTTTCGCCCCGACCATCTGCTACCACTTCATCTGGTCCTTCAAACCTGGTGCTCCTGCCATAGCCTGACGGCAAGCCACCGGTGGCAGTCCACCAGTCTTGCCATGGCATGTCGTGTGTAGCCACCGGTGGCAGTCCACCAGTCTTGCCATCGCGTGTCGTGTGTAGCCACCGGTGGCAGTCTTCCCGTCTTGCCACGGCATACCGTGTGTACGGAGCCCTCGATCCAGGCCTTGACCACCGCCCCGCCGCGCCGTGCCCCAGGCATTGTCCACGAGACAACGCCTGACCAGTGGCGACACGCTGCAGTCCTGACCGGAAATTGCGGCTGTCTGTATGCAGCTTTGAGGTTTTAATCACCTGCTTTCCTTACCGATCTAACCGCACGCGATGCACATAGCGACACAGAATGACGGCACAACATCATCTCGGTCGATGTAACTGCATGCGTTGTGATCACTGTTCAAGCAATGCTACTACAAACGATGAAGCAATCACAGTGCAATCACAAGCGGTGTAACCAAAACTCCAGGGCAGCACAAGCTCCGCAGACACACGTCACATGACCACAAACTTCGTTGCCAAAAGTGCCGAGTCATGCTCCGCTGTTCTGCAACTTAAGGTGCCCCGCCCGTCTATTGACCTGACCTGTCTGACCCTCAGGCAAGCCGCAGGTCAGACCAATGCCGGAGGTTTTGGCGGTGGCCGGCGAGTCCCTTCTGCTGACCTGCTCTGTCGGAGGTCACCCCATCCACGAGATTACATGGAGCCAAGGTGAGCAAGGTTTGGTCGCGACGCTGCTCTGGCTTACAGCGTGTGTTGGTCGACTTCCAAAAGAACTCTTCGGTAATATTTACGCAGACATGTATGTTTTGTGTATCTATCTTCGATGTCACTGGCTTATATATATATATATATATATATATATATATATATATATATATACATATATACATGTATATATATACGTGTATATATACATGTGTATATATATATATATATATGCATGTATATATGTATATATATTCTGTTGAAATCACAGTGGACTCAGAATTGATTATCTTTTTTGATGTTTTCTCAATAAATCTGATGTCAGCTTTCGCTTTTTCTCGACGCTCGTTTAAACTGGCCCAAAGCTCATGATAAAAGGAGATGGAGGTTGCCATACTGCATGGCCTGGTATAATCTATATTCTTAACGTTTCATCCACGGGTGTCGATTGGCATTCTTTTTTGAGAGTCCTGCCCGCCCCCTCCATAATGAGTTGTTTTTCCCAATGTTGGCTTGGTCCCCCCAATGTTTTTGGCCGGAACACTACAAAAAACGTGGGTAGAAAATGATCATAACATAAAGGCTTTCTTCTTTAATCTTTCTGCGTAGTGGTGTCTCGTACCACTCTCATAACAAAAAGTCACGGTTGTTCTCACTATAAGACAAAAGTCGTAGCAGCTGAACGGATAACCGATGCAATGAACTCCACATACATAGCGCCATAAGACACGCAATGATTCGTTAGTTTTAAGTGAAAATCTCCGGAATATGGGGATCACCTAAGTCCTTCATGGCTAACCCCGTTCCCGTCCCCCACAACCAAAATGCGTGCCGCCCCCCATGACCGCCATAGAAGAGCGCCACTGGCGCCCTAAGGTGGCCTCGAAAGGGGCGCCTTCACGTGCCGATCAGAAGAGACGCGTGCGTCCAGTGCCTGCTCCCTGCATCCAACCCTGCATGACTTTTGTACTGCTTAAATTAAAGACTTATCAATTATACAAAGATCAGGAACATAGATTGTGTTTAATCAAAATAAAGTGGGCTAAATCCGGTAAGAAAAATTGTGGGGTAGGTTGTTGAGCCTTCGGTTCGACTGCCCAATAGTTAACCAAAAAGACACCCCTATCTTCATTCTTCGCTGGTCATTTTCTAGAGTGACAGTCTTAGACAAATTCGGTATGATCGCGCGTTTATCAAATTCAAGTTCTCTCGTGGCTATTCTAACATAGATCTCGTGTCTACATACCTCAGCTTTTGGTGGCCCTCCGTGCCGATGGAAGGATCTACGCGCATTTGTCTGTTAATGAGAGTTCCCATTCGTGGGTGCATATTGCTCTAGAGCGACACGTTTTTGTCTCTGTTCAAGGACCGGCTCTGGTCCGTATTGCGCGGTGTTGTAGGATCGTAAGGTGGAAAGAGGTGGATGTAAGCGGATATACACCTGTAACTTAAGATGTTATATTGGCAAGCACCAATTACGCGTAAATGCTGCTGTTCAGGACGGATAATTTTCATGTAATAGGCTCATCATTTTGTGACGGCCAAGGCTACTAGAGAAGGCTACGCAGACGTGACGTCACCATGGGACTACAATTTGGTAGCCTGTAGTATGGCTTGTGGCTGATGCTACGCAAAGGTTGGTAGATGCTAGTAACATAATTACGAACGGAGATTTCGACAATGAGCTGAGTAGCCATCCTGTTCTACATCATTATTTCAATGTTATGGGAATAGATATTGTAAATTTTGCATTGAAAACCCTCTAAAGACAAAGTATTACCACGATCTGCTTCAAAAATAAATCCTACTAAACCACGTTTTCTAGGTTTAGTGCCCGCGCCATATTCGTCGTTGTCAACGTGCCCGAATATTTATATGTAATGCCTCTTTGTGGAATGTATATTTATTCGTAAGTAAATGGATATCATGTGTAATGTTTACATTATGAATGGGCGAGGATTGTTCATTTATCGTCGTACTGCAGTACCTAAATGAAGTGAAATGTGATAATACGGTAATGTGAGGAGGACAGGTGCAAACAATTTCGCTGTTTCTTTATTATGATCTTACTAGTCGTTAATTAACTTGCAGATCCATGATGTCGGATGGGTTAGGTGCAAAAGGTTTGGAGAGAATAATACCCCGACCACCCTTATATATCCCCAAGACTGTTCCCCAGCTGAGATACGGGCCACCATTCTTTGACTGGCAGAAATTGCAAAACCTGCCAGATATCGTCTTGAGCTTGCCCCGAAGGGACCCATTGGCTCCGAGGGGGCCCATAGCCAGCCGAATAGGTGGAGTTTTTAAACACAGAACACAACAAAACTGGGTACCTCTGGACTTCCAGGCGACCAAGAACAGTTGTAAGCGAAAGCAAAGGGTCTATGAGAAGTCCAAAAATATGCAGTGATTGGAAAAATTGTGAACTGGAAATTTCAGGCACCATTACACTGCCTAGGGACCCATGTTGTTTCCGGGGACCTATATGCCCACTCGCAAGATCATTTCGATCGTTAAGGAGCATTCCACGTTGCCCTTCATCTCTTTGCATTTGATCGGAGGGCCCTGCGCTGTTGTTGGGGCTCTTCCTGTTGGCGTACTGGGGCACTCTTGTCAATCACGGGCCCTTCCAAAGATTTTTCTCATTCGCCAGAAAGGCTCTGTGAACTATAGCCGGGGTCCCACATCTTAACCAGCCGGCGTATTCTCGGTTGCTCAGGGACCCCTTTACGTGGGTCTCGGTTAACCTACCAACATACTTGCCATATGCCCATGGGCCCTCTACATTGATCTAGGGCGTTTCCAATTCTCTGTCACTTACTTAGGGCCCTACAATCTTGCCGGGTCCCGTCTGATGGCCTATTTGGGCACACTCAGTTGTTCTGGGACCCTCCACACAGGGTCTTGGGTACTCCTTTTCTGAATGGGGGCCCTACGCTCTTGTGGGCAGGCATATATGATAATCTGCTCAGGCACATTCGATGGTTCGGGGGCCCTCTTCACTGGGACTCGGGCACGTGCCATTTGAATGGGGCTCTACGCACTTGTCGGGGGCCCCCTCTGTTCGCCTCCTCGGCCACACTGGATTGCTAGGGGACCTTGCACATTGGTTCTTGGTGTTTGAGTTCAGGGCCCTCTGCTCCTATCGGGGTCATCTGATAACCTGTTCGGGTACTCTCTATCCCTCGGGGGCCCTGCGCACCGTGTTTTGAGCACATCTTATTTGATTGGAGAGTCTTACGCTCCTGTCGGGAGCCCTTCTGATAAGATGTTTGGGTCCATTCGATCGTGGGGGCCCTCTTCATTGCGTCTTGGGTACTCTCTATTTCAATGGAGGGCCCTAGACTCTTGACACGGTCCCTATATGTTAACCTGCAAGGGCGCGTTCGATCGTGCAGAGCCCTACACGTTGCGTCGTCAGTATTTCTCATTTGAATGGATGGCCCTATGTTCTTAGCGGGTCCCATCTATTCAGCTGTTCAAGCTGGAGGCGGCTGCAGAGGGTGGGGGGGGGGGGGGGGGGCACTGGACCATGCACCATGAATCATGCCGAGGGGATCTATAGGCTCCGAAGAGCCCATACCCGGCCCGACAGCCGCAGTTTTCTTACAACAAAAAAAGAAAAAAGGGATGTCTTTGGGCTTACCGACGACCAAAAACCACTGTAAACAAAGGTAAAGAGTTTCTAAGCAAGCAATGTTCGTAAGCAAAGACAAAGCACCCCATGTCTATACATGCGTAGCACGCCTAGCTTGATAGGACTGTGCACAGTAGGATAGGTCTACGTGTTCACTAAACAAGTGAATAGGTAAATATATGTGTATATTATATATATATACCTACACACACACACACACGTACACACACATATATATATATATATATATATATATATATATTGCATACGACTTGTCTTAAAATGTAATGACCGAAATGCAAGAACATTTTTGGGAGGGGCCCCAAACCCCAGGGGCCCCACAATGTTTGTGCCTCCCCCTTGACGAAATCCTGGATCTGCCCCTTGTGTAACTTCTCAATGCGCGTCCCAGGGTGCTGCAAGGTCGTCTGGGCCGCCGTTTTTCATCTCCACCCTATGCTGTCGTTGTTGTATGTTGTTTTTTTTTACACAGACTGCTTCCACGCACTTCCGGCGGAAGTTTTCCGGGATAAATCACATTCGAATGGGTGAATGGGTTACCTCATCTCTCTGTCGCGGGCAGACTGGTAGCGCATTTCAGCAATAATTTTGTAGCTCTGACGCAAACCAACGCCATTTCCCACCTGCAAATGCGTCATTGAAGGTGCTAGGTCCTAAAAGATCCGACTTATAGAAATACGTATACTTTAACCACCCCGAAAAAGCAGCGTTTTCAGGCGGCCGTATTATCAGTGGCATACGACTTAGTCCCATGAGGACGTTAGAGCCTCGCTACCCAGAATGCAGTAATGCAAAGTTGACTTGGTGACAGCCAATCTGACGCGGCAAGACAAAACATCGTGATGTCAACAAGATCTGCATATGAAACAGGGAGCATGGCGTAAAGAATCGTCAGGAGAAATGAAGAGGAAAATTAATCAAATGTTATGCTTCCATAATCGGCTAACCTGTGCTAATATATGCTGTAGTGAAGCACTGAGGCGAATGCAAATTATTATTTGTAAAATGGACGCCAGGTGTGCGGAATCAGTACGAGAGTGTAGGTGTGTAAATGCATGATATGCAAGCATGCCAATGCAATTTTAGTTCATACGCTTGATCACAAAGTTGATAGCGCATACAAAACGCAATAAACCGTAATGTTGCATTTACCATACAATGCTATTTTTTTAATTGAACTATGTTCAAAACATTTGTGTCTGAAAAGGTCGCAACACATGCAGGTCAAATAAAGTATGACTTTCTTTTCCCTTGCCTGATATGCATCTTATGCAAGCAGTGTGCTAGTTTCCTCGTCAAAAGTTTGAAAAGTTCTGGCCCATGCCAGACTTTTATGAGACCAAAGTCACCAAACGTTGCACCACTATTACACACCATGTTTTGACTCCTGGTTCTCACTTATTATTCCCAAACCCAACATACGATTATAAGTTTTACTTAGTTCGTCACAGACACAACACCTTCCTTTCTGGATTCGGTTTATTTAACCACAAACCTTTTGATACCGACTCCTGTTCGCCATGGACTCATTTGTCAACACCAGCTCGGGCTGCTATTGGACAACATTCTGCCATGAAAATAAGGTCTGAGGTCAAAGATATCTTTCATACGTGCTTTAATAATTGCATGCACACACCGTATAGGTTCATCGAGTGAATGCATAATGGTTTCTTATAATGCTTCCACGTGAGATCCTGGTTCTTGTTGGTGCCTTTGACTTCATACTGCATCTTGGTTGTTGCTGGGTCCTGATTACATTTCCAGGCTGGCTCTGGGTTTTTGCGTGATTTCTGGCGATATTATTGGCTGAGCATTTGCGCTTGACTGATCTAGCAGCACAATGCAAGCTGACTCTCAACGCTTGCTGGAACCCCCCGCGTACTTCAGGCCGTGTTTTGACTTCTTGTTAGATCTGTTGAACCGCACCAGCAGCAGTGTGATTAGCGAGTAGACAGCAATACGACCAGAGGGTTGGCGGGAATACTGATCGGCAGCTCGATCGATGGTCACTCTTGCTTGCGCCGATACCAAGAGGACACCGCTTCGGAATCGGAGAGCAGCTCCTGCAGGCCGTCGGCGGTGGGCAGCGACAGGAGTGGGGCCGTGTCCCTGGGTAGGATTTCTCGCCGCATAGGGTGGGCCGGACGGCCACGTCTTCCGACCCTTAACCAGCGCCAGGAACATGAAGCCGGGTGGACGACCTTCTGTGACGCGTGGACACCCGTAGCTCGGCTCGCGGCCGCCGATAGGCGTGGCGGCTCCGGGATTGCAACGCCGTTGACGAATGGGACGACGCCCATCTGGGGGCACAAAGCCAGGCGGGTCCGGGGCTGGCAGCATGCCACCCCGTGTCACATGGGCCGGTACTCGCGCCAGTGAGCAGCTCGGTCGAAACATAGCCGCACGCCCCAGGAGTCAGTGATCTGTGTGGACCTGCGGTCCGACTCAGACTTTTGTAACCGACTCAGGCATCGGTGATCTACAGTGAGCTGAGGTGACCTCCCACACCGCCTGCTGGGCTGGGCTTGCCAGACGCCAGATGCCAGAGACTTGACACGTCTGTGAGGCAGTGTCAGATGTGTGACACAAACACGCAGCCCGAGGAGGGAGACTTTTGTCCACTGGCTGACACCGGGCTTTAGTCCGGGCGTCGAGGTGATGCAGCCCACAGGCGTAAGGCTCCAATGCCGCCCGAAGTGAGCTGGTTTGGTGAACCTTGACAACATCACGCGCTCAAGCAGCTCTGATGCCGGATATGATACCGTACCCCTGTGACGAGTGCTGATTCCCAGCACTGGGAGCGCCCAACGCCAGAACTGGGCAGCCCTTTGCCACTCTAGCACTTCCGGTCTTGCCAAACGGAGAAGTCTGCCGCTGTGAAAGTGCTTGATGTTTAAGATCGGGTGCATTAGCATCATAGACACAAAACAATGCAGGGCCTGTGTGAGGCACGTCAGCGCAGGGGCGGGGCGGGGGCGTGAAAAACGTCCCAAATGTTAGCCAGGTCCGCTGTCCGGTGGTTGTCAGCTCTGCTGTCTGGCAGCGATGAGCTCCGCTGTCCGGTGGTTGTCAGCTCTGCTGTATGGCAGCAATGAGCCCCGCTGTCCGATGGTTGTCAGCTCTGCTGTCTGGCAGCGATGAGCTCCGTTATCCGGTGTTTGTTAGCTCCTGCTGTCTGGCAGCGATGAGCTCCGTTGTCCGGTGTTTGTCAGGCCTGTTGTCTGGCAGCAATGAGCTCCGCTGTCCGGTAGTTGTCTGCTCGGCTGTCTGGTGGCGGTGTACTGGCCTGTAAGCAGCCTGACTAACTGCTCGGTGGGTCATGTCCGGTCACGGGTCGTTGGCGCCGCATGACCGGAGTCGACCACCCGTCAACAGCGGCGCCACTGCCGCTAGGGCTGGCAGGACCGCCCGTCGACAGCGGCGCCACTGCCATGTTGCTGGGGCTGGCGGGACCGCCCGTCGACAGCGGCGCCACTGCCATGTTGCTGGGGCTGGCGGGACCGCCCGTCAACAGCGGCGCCGCTGCCATGTTGCTGGGGCTGGCGGGACCGCCCGTCGACAGCGGCGCCGCTGCCATGTTGCTGGGGCTGGCGGGTGGCTCTCCGGCGATGCTGATCTTCGTCGGCGTAAGCCGCTCGTCATGGCCCCGACGGCCGGGGTCGTGCTGACCTGGCGCGGCGGCCGCCGCCGACTGCTACATATTTGATGCAGCGTTGCCGGGTAATCGGGCCCGCTAGCCGTCAGCCTCTCACGCCGTGAAGCCGGCACCAGGGCCGCGTTCATTAGCAGTAGTTCACAGTGGAGAGTGCTTCGTGCTGGCTGGATGGCCTGCGGCAACACGTGCGCGCAGGAAATCGATCGCTCCCGGGACTTCAGGCCGAGAGATACCGGAAAGTGACACCGCGTGGTTCTCTGTGTGGCGATAGTGCTTACGCGGTCTTTGGGCACACAGCTCTCTCGCACCGTCAATTCGTGGCCATGCAGGCATTAGTCAGGCAGAACGTCGCGTCTGCCATGTCACCCTAACGACCCATATAAAGCTTTTCATTTGCCCTCACTCATGTGAAGTCAAAAATCAATTTCGTTAAAGGCCAGCAAGTTAATCAGCGGCTACCGGGAACCAACCGCCCCCACGAAACGCGCCCAGCTGCCGTATCTGGCCCGTAAAATGTGCTAATTAGTTGCGCTAATCCTAGATCCAAGTTCGCTCCGGTTACTGACACCGGCAGCAGTGCCTCCCACAGAGTGACGTCGGAAGTGACACCAGCGGCGTCGCCTCCGCACGGGTGGCGTCGCGACTGACGCCGGAAGGACAGCTTCCGACGGGGTGATGTGACTGGAGCCTCCCACAGAGTGCCGTCGGAAGTGACACCGGCGGCGTCGCCTCCGCACGGGTGGCGTCGCGACTGACGCCGGAAGGGCAGCTTCCGACGGGGTGATGTGACTGGAGCCTGCGGTGCACTGACGTGGCAACTGGCCGTGACGTTCGTGACACGCTAACACAGCGACCGTTGTGATGTTCTGCCGTTTCGGCTCGCACGTGACATGATCAACAGGCATCAACGAACTCGACTTTCGCAGCGTGTCGGTTTTCACGCGGTGGCGTGACGATCGGCTGACGTGCTTAGGGCGTACTGTGCGGTGTCACGACACGTGTGTCGTCGTGACCACCCACGTACGTGACGGGCTGCCGAACCGGTCTTTACCTGTACATTACCTTTGCTCACAACCTAGCGTCCGTCCATCGTAGATGCCTCCCTCTTTACAACTTCGTCGCACCCTTTTCAAGCTTGTCACTCGTTTTCTCACCAGCTTAATACATCATGCGCAGCTGCCGTAATGCCCACCACAAGTATGAGTGTACTGCCTGGTAAACACAAATTTGCCGACTTCCCCCCCCCCCCCCCCCCCAGATGGTCGGCGGCTGCCGGTCGGCCGTGAGCAGCGGGTGTTCGCCAACGGTTCGCTGCTGCTGGAGCGGGTGCAGAAGTCGAGCAGCGGCGGCGGGTACAGCTGCACTGCGCGCGGCGCTGGCGACGCCACGTCCACGGGCAACGTCAACGTCAAGGTTATCGGTGAGTCCGCGCGTGGCGACGACTCCACGCTGGGGGTGCGTTCGTGTAATTTTCAGCTTGAACGATGCGAACGCGTCGGGATAAATTGATTGCCAAAGTTTTGCGCGTGTAAGACATTATGAAGGCCCCGCACATCCCCGCCATCCCTCAGGGATCAGCTTTGGCGGTGATTTCCTGTGGGTCCATATGTTTCAAGTTATATTTCGAGTTTGATTCCCTGCAAGGCTGATATGTGCCAGAGCCGACTGATCGTCGCCTCTGTTTTCCCTGCAAGGCTCATATGTGCCAGAGCCGACTGATTGTCGCCTCTGTTTTCCCTGCAAGGCTGATATGTGCCAGAGCCGACTGGTCCTCGCCTCTGTTTTCCTGCAAGGCTCATATGGGCCGGAGCCGACTGGTCCTCGCCTCTGTTTTCCCTGCAAGGCTCATATGTGCCAGAGCCGACTGGTTCTCGCCTCTGTTTTCCCTGCAAGGCTCATATGTGGCAGAGCCGACTCATTGTCGCCTGTTTTCCCTGCAAGGCTGATATGTGCCAGAGCCGACTGGTCCTCGCCTCTGTTTTCCTTCGACCGTGGCTCTACCGTAATGCACCCACGTTCATAAGTCTCTGCGCTAGCCTGCAGTCTGGTTGACTGACCGTTAAATCATGCTTTTCATCAATTGATCGACGGATCATTTAAAACCCTGCTTCCGGTGGAGACTTCCGGCCCCTTTGTTTTTGTCAATATTTGAAAGTATGGTAGAAGGGTGTTCATTTTCTGATTTCCCTAGATGTCCTTTTCATGTACCGTGTCAATATTTAGGGTATATGGGGCGTACAAGAACGATAAAAGGCCCGGTATTACGAGGACATTCAGTGAAATTGTCTGGAGTACAGTGAAATTTACCGTAAGTACGTACAGAAGCATTGCCTTGTGTTTACCGGAGATAATGACGGTTTCTTTTAATTAGAAAATTGCAACATGGATGTGGTGATGGCAACAGAGTAAAAGTAGCCTGGCAGAGCCGGTGCCAGGGATCGAAAGAGAAGAGTTTCCGAACTGTGTGTAATGCATGACGGTTCGCCAGTGCAGGCATATAAGGAATGCTGATCGGTTTCTAGATGAAAAGCTGCCTACTGAAGGCAATATTTACACAAACTATGTATATATATATATATATATATATATTTATATATATATTTATATATATATAGCTGGTAGACGTCCTTGTCATCCTATATATATATATATATATATATATATATATATATATATATATATATATATATAGGATGAAAAGGACGTCTACCAGCTTTGCGAGAGGACGTGCAAAGAAATATAGGCTCAACGCTACGCCAGCCGCAGGTTGCTTTGAATGAATAATGTACGAAATTATGTACACATGGGAACCTGGAGTCAGGAAGTGAACCATTTTTGGGCCTGAGCAGCATTAGAGATTCGAGTAAGAGGGCTCATACCACCTGGACAAGAGAGCTTACAGCTGAATGCTGCATGTAATCCCCACAATTTGTTCAGAAATAGCATCTTAAATAGCTGCCAGAGGCGAGAGCGGGCTCGACAATGGGAGTGAGGGTGGGATTAGGGCACACGGAGATATTGGGCATCAGGAGCGGCTGCAACTTGACGACGCTCGTGAGCTCGGCAGCAGGCCATACGTACTCACGTGTCTTTAAGTAATCACTCAGCCCGATCAATCCGATCAATCTTCCCCCTCCTTTTGAAAGCTGAATAAGCCCGTGACTCCTGTCCAGGGGTGTTACCGTAGTGCCGCAAGCCATTTACGGAGCCCAGAAACATTGTGGCCGATAATGATTTATGTTGGCAACGGCTTATATTGATAAGGAATTATGTCGGTCTCTTAACCTTCCCTACTCACTATCCTAATCGGCTCACTGGCTATGCCTACGCCAACATTTAGTCTCGGGTCGCCTTTCATAAGGACAAGACAAATCACCATCCCATTTACTTCGCAAACACTTAACTAAAATCGTGCTTTGGATAATGTAGTTTCATCCGATCTCGCGTCGCATTTTCTACCTGCATCCATATCATTCAATTGCATCCCACTTTCTCTATATCGATCTCGAAATCATTAGGTACCGATTTGAGTTGGCTGAGTCAAAATGGGTTGAAAAACGTGACGACTGTGTCGGATAAAAGATGTGTAAAATTCTCCCACCCCGATAGCAATTATTGGGACCTTTTTTAAAAGTGTAGATGTTGCGGGAATAAAAACTTATTCAAAATCAGCCCAGTAGTTCCCTTGATCTCCAGGGTGTGCAATCCTCTACTTCACTCTTCACTGGGAAAAAGGGGCAATGGGAAGCTGGTCACTAACAGGATTTACTATAAGTAGAGTAGCGAGAAACGTCATATCATATCAGAACGTCTGTGTATTGGGCCAAAAGAGAGGGCCCCGTGCACTGCAATAGCAACGTCCTGTTTCACGTGACGCGTCACGCTCGGTTTCTCGCGGGTGCAGTTAGAACATGGGGACTGGAGCGCCCATCCATTAACTTCAATGCTATTACCAATTTGTTTCCATCAAACAAAGTCCGCTCGGCAAACAATCTATCGTGCACTAAATCAAACAAGGTTGGCGTTGCTTTGGTTGTCTTCTTCGGCCCTTCCTCCCTGGCATTGTCTTCAGCATCTTCCTGACATCCTCCTGGTGTCATTCCCATTGTCCACCCCAGCGTCCTTTCGACGTGCTCCCAGTGTCCCCACGATATCCTCCCGGAGAGCTCGGACGTTCTCCCGAGTGTTATCCAGCCGCGGTGCAGGACGGCCATAGCTGCTCGAGGGCCGCACCCGGGCGGTGGGTCACGCGCCTCCGTCGCTAGCCTCGTCGGACAGAGTCCCCCGCGGGCCGAAGCTGCCCCCCCCCCCCCCATCCCCCACCCACCGACTGTGTTGCTGCTCAGGCCGCGCGCGAAACACGGCCGGGCAGTTTGGAGACCCTCATTCGCCGCAACGTCGCTTCAGCTCAGCGGCGCCGAATTTGTCGCCGGTTTCGCCGGGCGGTGGGATGCTGGGCTGGGCTGAGTTAGGCCGTGTTTGTCGGGCGACACGGCGCGGCTTGGTATTCAGTTTTGATCAGCGGTTGGCGGTTGTAGGTCAAGGTCGCTCGTTTTCAAGTGCGGCCAGTTTAAGGAAGTCCTCTTTAGATTGCCGATCCTCTGTGGCTTTGGTATATCACAAATGCCGCATATGCGGAATGTTTGATCTGAATTGGCGACGCACATCAGAAATAAATAGTTGATCTTAACACACAACTCTTACCTGCACCATGTCCAAGTTCAGATGCTTAGAGGACTCTTGTCTCTCAGACCGGTACCCGCACACATGTTTGAAGTACGCTCAGTCGATTATATTTTGTGTCCGCATACATTGGTTGTCCGTCCAATGTTTTTTTGCGATCTTGTCCTTTTGCTGTTGCGTTAAAAAGGAGAAATACATGAAGTCAAACGGCAATTTGCGGTTGTGTGTTTTTTGCCAACATGTCAAATTCACGGCATTTTGTGAGTTGAAAGGCATGTTTATCCAATGTCAGTTTGCGGATGTTTCCCGAATGTCAATTTATCGGAATGGTCTTCAGTCGAACGCAAATTTGTGTAAAATGAGTCCAGTTGAAAAAGTGTATTATGTTTGAAAGAAACAACTATGTGATCACTTTAACCGACTGATAATATGCCGAAATTTTACTAAGAGAATGCCAGTTATCTGGTATGTTCTTCAGTCGAACGCTAGCTGCCCAAATGTTCTTTGGCCAAGTGCGAATTAGCCGATTGTTCTGTAGCCGAATACTCAAGCGATCAAATGTCATTAGTGGATTGTGTACAGAGGTCTTTTAAATGGTTACTAGTTGCTAAGATTTCAACATGACAGTCTTTTCCTCTCTCAGCCTGCATTGTTATGCACGGTGATGAATCAGATCAGAGTCAGAGTCTCACTATCCGCCGCCGCTGTAAGCACCCATTTTTCCAGCGTGGCCGGATGAAAAGCCAATGGCAAGCGAGAAAGAGATGCTTCTAAAATAAAGAGATACTTCTATGGCTACCGAGAAAGTAAAAGCTACATGAAATACCTAGACTTCGACGAGATATTCGAAAAGTTATTGACATTTTCTCTGTCAAATAAGAGCAGTGGCCTACGGCCAACTTTTGACCTTAAAACTTGCCTGTATCAATTGCCCTCACTAAATACCATATAGAAGGCGTCTTTACGACGAGTTTCTTACTTGGCTTCACATGGGTCGTTTTTACTCGTAAGGCTGAGTTCAGCCATGCCTGAATACCTAAACCTGAGATCTTACTGGCCGATCTGATGCGGTCAAAGTGGGTACCACCGTGTTCGTTTTGTCCGCAGCTATGTGGTTATTGTGCCGCCATCTCAGTTAGAGGCTGAGTAACGAGAAGTATCCATACCTTCATTCCGTTCAGTCGTTGGTGAAACCCCATGGGAGCCATCCATTAATAACATCGCGCAAAGCTGATAAATCTGCGAACCCCTATTCTTCTCCATTGTTAAACGGAGTTTTATGGTTACTCCATGCATTTTAAAGCTTTGGTTACACTCCAGCAAACCCTTCTCATCAATGCAGAACGTAATTCATGGACGCCCTCTGACGATCTGCTCCGGCTATCACTTAACGTAATTACCAATCGTCTAGTTCACATTTCTACCAAATGAATTAGACTATTTGGTGATTCGGCGCATCTACATTCGTCTACTTTCCATTTTTCACATTCATATTTCAACAAAAAGGGGTCGTCTATACATTCCGCCACGCGTGGAGAAAGGGAGTGTTTGATGGGTTGTAACTGAGGCGGAGCAAGGGGAGGAGAGGTCTGGCCAGGGTAGCGTAGCGCTTGGGCTTGTTTGCAAACCTTGATATTCTGTTTTCATGTCATCAAACCTCGAAATGGGGGTTCCACATTTGTATATTGTTTTGAACTGAAAGAGCCATCTTGAAGACCTTTCGGTGCAGTTCACAGCCCTGCCCTTCCTAAGACCAAAACTCGTTAGATTTTGAACCACACGCCCATTAATATGTGCAGACTATTTCGGGGCGACTATTTTAAGGTCACCCAGGCACCCACGACGCCATAATAATGTCATCCAGATCCTGCCATTTCATTAGCCAGGCGGTGGTCAAGACCTTGAAAATTATCAGCGTGCAGTCGTTCATATATAGTGCTCGTGAGCACGATTTCCAGATATAGCAGCCGTGACTTGGCTTCAATCAATGTTATGTGGGGTATGAGGATGTTATGAAACAATGACACATTGAGGTGCATATGTACTTAACAGATAATTTGTGTCGTCGAGAGCAGTCTTTTCCAGTCAAAAGTATACTAACAATAATGAGTGAGCTTATTTCATCATATATGATGATTACTTCAGTATCTCCTATAATGGAACATTCTCTTTAAAGCAGGATACCGTTGGCTTTCTTTTATGACAAGCAACCCGCCCGTCTTCGTTCCTTACCTCGTGCTCAATAAGGGGCCAAACGAACATTGACAGAGACGTCCGTTTGAGACACAACATTTTACGATGCGTAACCAGCGGAAGGTGGTTGGGGCGGCATAACAGCGCCAACGTAACCAACGGAAGGTGGGTGGGGCGGCGTAACAGCGCCAACGTAACCAACGGAAGGTGGGTGGGGCGGCATAACAGCGCCAACGTAACCAACGGAAGGTGGGTGGGGCGGCATAACAGCGCCAACGTAACCAGCGGAAGGTGGGTGGGGCGGCAAAACAGCGCCAACGTAACCAGCGGAAGGTGGGTGGGGCGGCATAACAGCGCCAACGTAACCAGTGCTTAACCATGGGGAGGCAAACTGAAAAGGCTAGTAAATGCGTGACGTAATTGATAGACGGCTCTTAAGTAATAATTTATTGACCATTCGGCGATTTTCAATTCCTGTAATGGCTACCTGCCCGACTTTTATTCGGTATATTGGAACTCGGCCGGTCCACATGTTCCCCAGTTAGTTTCGGTTAATTGGCATTCCCACTCATTCGCACCTCGACAACCTTCATGTCGTCATAAGATCATGGAACGAATATGCATTTCGCCATTTAGTCGATAATCTTTCAAACATAGCAATGGCAGGTATGTGAACAATACGCATATGGAAAGCTTACGTCTGTGGTACCTTTGCCAGTGTGTTGACTTAACTTGAAAGGGAACTAATTCAAGTGTCAGCAGTATTCTATGCTCGGTCCATGTACCTGTCTGTTAGGGCCACAGAGAATCTATGACAATGCAAGGTAATGGTGCTAGAGCCACATAAATGTGAAACAACAAAACTTACGTCAGTTTACTGCATGTAACGTCAGGCATAATTCTTCAAGACTTCCACTCGATACTTGCGAGCAGGAAAGCGTTTCGTGGCCCAGAAAGAAATGGGAAACACAAACAGAACAGCCGGATGGGATATGGGTCGGCTAGCTAAAGACAAACAAGCAGCCAACACCATTGTTTGCTACCGCGCGGTCGCGTGAAAGCTTCAGCCCTCACCACGCGGCCGCGTAGAAGCCTTAGCCGTCGGCACTGGCCGCGGTCCTGGCCCGCCGCAGGGCCCGGCAGTCGAAAGGCTTGTCCGTCGGCCGCCCTTGCCTCCGATTAAGTATGCACGGTAACATAAATTCACCGTGTGACAGGCAATTGAATGGAGCAGAATAGCGCCATCTGTTATGATAATGGGACAGCCGATTTGTCGGCGGCCTGGAATAGATGTTGAGCCGATATCAGCGCGCGACTCTTCGTGTCAATGTCACCGTGCTGAGTCATCGGCCCGCGATGGATCGAACAACCGGTGGGTGGCGTCCAGGTTGACACGGTGCCCCTGACACAGGTGGGTACGTGCTAGCCAGGAGGTCTTGAGATAACACCTGCTAATCATGATTTGTATATCTTGTTGCGTGGTAAATTCTTAATTTGTGATCTCTGACGGAAGGGATTTGACGCTTGATAACGCTTGTTAGATGAAGACAGATAGGTAATAGATGGATAGTCTTTGCTTCTCGGTGTGTTCTTAAAATGTTTCCAGTTTTGTTTATACCAGCCCTCACGCCTCTGCTGAACCCGATTCTCCCCGACAGCCCACATCCATGTTGGCGGCCTGGCTGTTGACATCCCTCACATCGACTCACATCGGAGGCCTTGCTCTCAAATACGTCTCGAGTAGGCGAAGACTAGGGATGACAACCGGAGCACTGTGTACAACATTGTAAACCCAGTGGGACACCCAACGTCACTGCCTTTGCATTGTCATATCATGACATGTGTGAATAGCATGAAAGCTTTTAAGTGCAATGACATATAAATACGCTAGTCGGATTTCAAACGTATGAAATCAGAAACCTATGAAAAAGAAACTTATGAAACGCCTGTAAATCAGAATCAGCTGCCCCAGTTACCTGTGACCTGGCACGATACAAAAAAGCAATGCGATGTCAGCAGATGTCAAGATTGGTGGTTGATTTCAGTTGTTTTTCAATCGGTCATGACATTTAAGACGGAACAAAGTTTCTAATCCGCACTTATTTTGTAGTTGTCATCCTTGGTGGCACTATCTGTTGTTGATCAAGTTTCGACAGTAATCTGCGCGCACTTTGGTCAGATAATAAAAAGAAATACGCTTTTTGCTACGCATCATTATTGCACCAGTTTTCAGTTTACAGGCAATTGAGCCCTGTTTCACTGTAATATAGTTACATGTATCGGGCTATATGAGACTAGCCAACATATAATACGCTAGTCGTATGTTTCGGACATGCTCTACTTATGCAACTTAGAACATTCCTCAGAATTCAAGTTGGTGGCACCCGCCATCTTCCATGTTAGTTCAGTTTCAATTTTTTCTCTCGACGTTTCGGAGAGTCGTGTGACACCGTTTTTGATCAATTTTCTATGACAGGGAACCCATTTCTGTTGTTATTTTCCACATATCTTATCAAATTCATTGTCAAATTGTAGGTTCGATGTCAGAGATGATCAAGAATAACGAGAGTCATCTCTATTGATCGATATATGCCGTTCGTTGTTTTCTCGTACTCATCCTGAGGGTGCCACTCACAGAAACTGCATGTTTTACGTGTCATAATGATATAACTATGTGCTTTCTACATGACGCATGCATTGAAGAAGGCACTTTTCTCTTGGGGGGGGGGGGGGGTACGTAAAGTCGAGTTGCCATCTCTATACTTCTATATTCATCTCTATACTTACAGGGTATGAAACCCTGTAATGTCAACTGCCGCGAACTTTTTACGAACATTTGTGAAGTAATTAGTATCATGTAGCAAGGAGAGCCCAATTAGCTTTGTTGCTTCTTGCACAACTTCGCGCCGTTCCCCGAATTGAAGATGGCGGCCTCCGCCATCTCGAATGTGGGTCAAGTTTCTCCAATTTTTATCTCAACGACTTGGAGAGTCTTGTGATACGTTTTGGGAATTTTCTACGTCATGCGATCATAAATCACCAAAATTACCACCATTGATCGATGCATGCCGCTTGCTATTTTTTCGTACACATTTTAAAAGTACAATTCGCTGAACCTATACGCGTTATATGCACGGCGCACGTATTACGCGAATGTACTTAAGGGTCCATTCAGAAACTTGTCGATGCAAAGCGATATGCTGAGCGGCACACAAATCTGCCAGGACGTGATATCATAGCTATCCAGTGACGCTACGGTACCTATATATATATATATATATATATATATATATATATATATATATATATATATATATATATATATATATAACATCAAGGAGAAGAAGAATTGAAACAAGACAGCTTTCATGGGAAGTCCTACCGTAGTGACTTGGATTTAAAGGTAGGGAGCAATGTAAGCCGAAAAAACAGCTAGACCCACGCAGCTGGATGCAGGTCAAATAATGCAAAACCTAAAAAAGCACAGTAAAAAAGCATTGAAGTGAGAATGTGAAAACCTCTCCGGCCAGACTGATGGCGCTGCACTCAGTGGGGTGATTGATCTGCATCCAGCTGGCACTAATAGCATTGTCCTTGTTACAGTCGTTTTTATGCTGCTCCCGTGCACCACCTCTCCACTAAGGAGCCTACCCACATCCTCCCGGTGGAGTGCTCTTGGGCTGACTCTAGGTGGCTGTTCAGCTCCTAGCATGACCTGCTGCCATTAAATAGAGGATATGCCGCAGCAGGGCGATAATAGGCCCGCCTGATTATAGGTGTGGCCTTAAGGCATGAGCCAAGGCCTTCCTGTGTACACTGCTGGTGATGCCGCAACCATCAACCATCAACCAGGTGTTCATAGTTACGCCCACGACAAATCCCTTATCAGTGTCCAACACACCCCAGGACACTCATGGGAGAGAACGTGCATCATGCTCGTGTAAGGCATGTCCGTGCAGCATGACTGCGCATCATGCCATTGTGAGGTAAGTATGAGCTTGGTCCGGCGCTGAGGTCGCTGAATTAGATTAGGCATGCAATCTGATACAAGTGCGGTTCGGCTGTGAGATGGATGCGCTGCATTCCGAAAGCACTGAGAGCAGTTTCGTGACAGACAGGCGAAGACCCAGTCTGGATGTCAGGCGACGAACTGACCCTCGGCCCAAACACCACCAGCGTCTGAGGTTCAGGGCAAAGTCCGCTACCAGTCGGTCGTGCTGAGCGTTGAAGCTCGTCCACTCAGCTGGCTTGTCAATACTGTGGACTTTCGACGGTCATGCCGCGTTTCACTGCTGACTGAGCCTGACGTCAGTGGACTGAACCCGTGCCTCTTCAGCGAACAGAGTCTTTGCCGGGAGTTGAGACACGTTCAGATCGGAAGGTTTTTGTAACGCAGCAGCTGCGTTGTCTGTTAGATGAGTCCCAGAGGGGTCACTGCACTGTCGCCGTGCTGCTGTAGAGGTGCTTCTCGAAAGGCGCAAACACATGGCATACCAAGAGCTGAGGGACTACCTAGAGACGGCCAAAGACCACCTGATTACAAGCATATGAGTGAAATCCCTCTTCAAGCCTACACTGCGGGAGTTCATGCTCGTGCACGGAAGGCGGAACGACCACTTCCTCCTTGAGCAGCAAAAACGACAGCACTGCCTCAAAGCAATGCTGCCGTTTGTTCTTCGCGGAAGGTCACCACAATTGTGCTCGCTAACTAAGCTGATATGTGAGAGAGATGAAGCACCTTCCTCCGCGTACCAGAGAGGAGCTACCGGCGGCCGCGGGCGCTTGGTGACAGTAGGACGAGACCACAGTACCGGCAGATCAGCTGTTTGTTAGCCTTGGTCAGCTCCTGTACCACGTCGTCTGGTCAGTTCTTGGGACCACAAAGCACCTGGCTGAAAGTTTGGGGACTCGCCTGACCCACCACACTCCTAGCTCCCCTTTCGTAGGAACTCCCATGTGACCACCCCTCCCCCCCCCCCCCCCCGAAGAAGGTAAGCTAGAGATATTTCAGCTGTGCTTCGGGCATCGAAGTCTCCATTGTACTGGTCGCCTCAACAGCAGCAATTACTCCCAAAGTGCCCCCTGTATGTAGTGGCCTACAGCTGCACCTCCGAAAGCAAGGCACGCAGTGTTACACGCTGTAGCTGCGACAACTGCGGCGCAGGCCTTTGGCGTGCAGACTGCTACAAGTGTGGGGGAGACATCGCATGCTATCGCTGCTACGCCAGCAAGCAGGTGGACTCGACGACAACGAAGTGGGAACTAGGTGCACGTGGTGATGGTGACTATGAAAGGTAGTGCAGGAAGGTGACGGGTGCTGCCTGGTAATTCTTCGCCGAAAGGGAGGATTTCACCTTTGTTCGCGGTTTTAAAATGAACTAGACATCTTGAAGATCATTCGGTGCGGTTTACAGCCCTGATCTTTTTAAGACCTAAACCCAGTTTCTGAGCCACACGCCCGCGAAGGTTGTGCATCCTTTTTTGGGGAGACTGTTTCAGATCACCCTATGACGCATGACGCACGCCAGGCATCCATAACCTCACTTAAACCCTGCCATCCCTTTGGCGATGCGGCGATGAAGGCCAGAAAACATGATTGTTAAATCGCTCATGTCTCGCGTTCTTGGGTGCGAGTTCCGGATATGACGATCGTCAGTTGGTTCCCAATGTTGTGCAAGCTCTGATGACGTAATCAGACAATAGTGCAATGAAAGGCATATTAGCTAAACATATAAGTTGTGTTGTCTAGAGCAGCCTTTTCCACTTTAAAGTGTACCAAAAGTGATGAGTGAGCTTATTTCATCATATCTGATGCCTGCTTCAACACCTTCAAATGTTAAACATTCCTTTCAAAGTATCTTGAGATGTCACAACGCTGTACGTCGGATGTTTTTCTGAGTTTTACATTTGATCGCTGATTTGGTGTCGAATTAGATCTCGTGACCCAAAAATAGGCTTAGAAATGAACTCACCAATCATGGTCACACCACCACAGTACACTACCGCCTGTGTCATCCAGATCAAAATAAGAAAATTGGATAGCATTCAAGATGAGGAGGACGCCATCTTTGGTCAATGTTGCACAAAAAGGACCAAGCCAATCAGGCTCTCCGTGTTATATAGAATACATTGCCATGAAAAAGCTAGCTGAAATAGACATTACAGGGTCAACATTATCGCAACTTGAGTGCGTATTGATCCCGAATCATGAAATCAGATGGTGTCGAGATTTCGGAATCCCCAGAATATTTTCCCCATACAAAAGCATGGTTTAAAAAGCGTTGCTAATAGTATGTAGGAAACATCAAAGAAGCTATTAAAGAAGCGTTCCACATTTGTACAAGGTTTTTAAGTGAAATTGCCGTTTTGAACATCATTCAGTGCAGTTCACAGTCCTGCCCTTCTTAAGACCTAAGCCTCTCCAGTTTCTGAGCTTTGCCCCCGAGAAGATTGTGGACTATTTTGGGAGACTTTTCGTGGTCACCCAGGCATCAACGACGCCATAATAACGCTATTTAAATCTTACCATTCCGTTAGTCATGCGGTGATCAAGACCAATAAAAGGGTAATTGTCCGACTCGCTCGCATCCCTTGTTCTTGAATGCGATTTCCAGATATACCGGCCGTCAGTTGGCTCTCAATCGGTGCTCTGCAAGGCACGATGGCAACAAGAACGTAATGAGACAATGCGTATTAAGGAACATAATTACTTATCAGGGGAATGTGTTGATCAGAGCAGTCTTTTCCACTTAAAGGTATACCAGTAGTTATGAGTGGGCTTATTTCATAATATCTGATGTTTTTTTTCAATGCTTCAAATATTGAACATTTCCTTTGATATGTTAGAGGAAAAATTGTTTTTTTTTGTCCAATGTCTTATTGCACCATGCCAATTCTCGTAAAAGCCAGCGGCATCCTGCGATTGCGACTTATGCTCGGGGCATCGTTTCACACCGTGTCAGGCTCCAAGGACGGGCTTTTCTCTCGCGCGTCGTCCCCTCACGCACACTGCACAGGGCCCCTTAGTACCCGAGGACACTCCATGTAGACTATCGAGTCAGAGCAGGTCGGGCGCCGTCCCCTCACGCACACTGCACGGGGCCCCTTAGTACCCGAGGACACTCCATGTAGACTATCGAGTCAGAGCAGGTCGGGCGTCGTGCCTGTGAGCGTGATCGTCCTGTGGCTCGGTTACTGCCTGTGCTGGTGGCTAAGTGCTCCATGAGGCAGGCCGGGCGCCCTGGGGCATCTTAAGTGGATTGTCTGTATTTGTTGAGAAGCCAGCGATGCTAAACGTGCCCCATCTTGTGGAATTGAAAGGGAGCACAGTGTGGAAACACTTTCTAAGAAGTTAGAATAGCAACACAGCAAAGTGTCGCACATGTAAAAAGGAACTGAAAACATCCGGCGTTTCGCAGAGATCTTGACATTCACCTAAAGAGTAAGCGTGGTAGTTTGGATGCTGCTGTGCCATCCCGATCCAGGGAGGCACCAGACAGCTTCGGGGCCGCTCGTGAGGGTTCAGAGTCAGGCCATAGGTCATATACGTGCGGGATCAACTTCTCTAAATCTTCTTCTGCGGCCGAGGCCACAGGGGAAGCATTGGATAACTCGCCTGTTTTAGGAAGCGCGGGCATGTTAGCACTGACCTACAGCTGGCTCAAGGGCATAGTTCCCATGAGTGTTGAGTCGGAAGGAGAGTTCGCAACTCTCGGGAAAATCGTCACAAAAGTTGCGGTCGAGTCTCGGTGACTGTCTATTGATGCGCTTTACGTCTTGAGGTGCTGTTACCGTAACAAGTGACTTATGTAATCAGGATAGTGATATCCTGCTGGCCGGGTTATAATATGGAAGTGTACTGGTGCACCCTGACTCGAAATATAACAAATGAATATATCATGGATGTAATTCGTGCGGCTTAAATTTTTAGGGCAGAGGACAGAGAAAATTTTAAAGATTTTTTGCTCCGAACTTTCCGCTTGATGAGGCTGAAATACGGCCAAATATGGCATATCGCCAACGGAAATCGGGAACACAGGAAAAGCATGCGCCACATACCACATCTAAGGAAACCCCTGCATTGTCCACGTGTTTATAAAAGAACGGCTCTCTCCGGGGATAGCAAAATATCCCGGGATTGAATGCATCAAAACCAAAGGATCCCAGAACTGCGTTAAAGTCCCGGGATTATCAGAGCTAGTGAGGAAGTGATTACACGAACTCCTGCGTCGACCGTGTAGGTTCTTAACCATTTGAAGTTTGAGATTTGGTGCTCCATCATTGAGGTGGATATCACCACATTATGTATATTTATGCTGGTTTCCACAGCCGTTCCCCGGCGGATCACACGCCCGACTCCTTGTCGAAGATGCTTGTTGGCGGGAGGTGAAGGGGTCTCCACGGCTATACCGCGAGACCGTGCCAAAGCATTGGATGCCACGAAAGATTTTCTCTGACAGGTGCAATAAAGGTTATCCTTGGAACTGGGCGAAACGGCAGTTTTAGTCGGTTCTCTGCGAACCGTTAGAACTAAACAAAAAGAAAAAAAGCCAATAAGCAGAAGTAAAGTATGAAAAAAACATTTTCGAGAACACAGGCATCTATTTCGTGACTACATGCGAGCACAGCTCTGCAGACAATAATGAAAAGACGGCAATCTTCTTCAAAAGCGCTGCTGGTGTATGATCAACAAAGTTGAGGAATTTTCACGAAATATCTGCGATAAATTTATGGCCTTCTGATCTCTGTTGTCAGGCGTAGCGGCGGCTGCCAGTGTATGCCCAGACTTTTTGGCTCTTTCCTGAAGACTTACTTTTAGTGAATCGTACGCGTAAAATGTCTGCGAACCGCCCGGCAGACAGCCCAAGTCTTGTGCACTTGTGTGTTTTTTCCCTGTGAAGTGATGCCACAATGAATAGTGGATGCTGACATTCAATCGAACATGAAGCATAAAACGGCCACATTATATAATCCATGCTCAGTTTAGTCTGGCTTGGCTTGTGAGGTTCAATATTCTTCTTGGAATTTCATAGCATACATACAAATTATCCATATAAATATCCATTGTATGAAACATCTAGCTTTTGCCTGAGATGTCCAACCACAACAAACGCCTGCGACACCAAATAATACATATTGCGCTGCATTAGAACCGTCAGCAAATAACTTAATAATAGTGCATATGGGAAAAACATGAATCTGGCGCCCATTTCAAGTATGGCCTTAGGTTGTCAGCCACATAGTGCGGCAATGGTAATTTACCCAAGGTAGCATGGGCCAATGGCACGACATGAGACGTCTCGCCTTGTTTTCAAAAACGCCGGGCTATGCATAGTAAATGCCTACGACATATCTTTCTTGGCCATTTGAACCTATCCTAAAGGCACCGCAAAGAGGGCAGGCAAAACAACCAAGGCTATAAACAGACATAAAGTAGCTCTGAGTGCAAGGGTGTGCTGGAGTTTGTCCCAAACTATATTTATTTGCCCGCTGTCCACGGCACCAAATGATGCAATGTGTACTGAAGGTGGCTGGTCAACCGGGTACACCGGCATGCACGTTTTAGGATATCACTGAAAGAAGCTCAGCTCCCGCCCCCTGCAGACCTCGGGTAACTGATTTGCTTACTTGTTGTCTCGTTCCATTATCGAATATCTGCGATTTCCTCTTTCTGTTTAAAAAAAGTCATTAAGCTGTGAGCCTTGATCATGCCTTCACTTCGTTTAATAGGCATCAAAACTCGCTCTTCCATATGACCTATGACATTGCAGTCTCGCGAAATTTGAACGTACTCATGAATAGGCAAATATCATTGCATACATATGTTGATCAACTCGGCCCACGTTCACTCATGGCACCGCTCGGAAGAGTACGCTGCCGTCCACCCGTATCCGGGCACCAATCTGACCCACCCACTGGTGCACAGGTGCTCCCTTTGTCGTTCGAATGCTCCCCTGTCATATAAGTCACGGCTCCGCGGTCTGGTGAAATACAATGAGATCCCGTGATATACCTGTTCGTACAAAACAGTCGCTATATTTGGACGTACAGCGGCACCAGCGTAGCTAATATGTGTTTCAGATTGAAAGCCGGTTTTAGTGGCGCTGCATTGGTTGACGTTAGAAAACTTTTCACTGGTAAGATATTCTCCGAGGCAAAGATTATTAGCAACATTGCACGTGCTGTTTCTTTTACATGTGCACTATTGTTCAGAATGCGTAAAATCGAAACATGACTTTTCAGATAAGACGCGGTTTTGAGCAGCGCTTTGGCCGATTGCGCGTCGGCGGGAGGATGAGTGACAGCCTGAGATAGAGAGCCTGAGCGGCCGTACCCTGCCGACAGTGCCGCCGTCCATCCGGCCCTTCCTGCTCGGTAACTTCTCGGCCGGGGAGCGGGCGCAGGTGCTGTGCTTCATAAAGAGCGGTGACAGCCCGCTCACACTGACCTGGCTGCGCGACGGCCGGCCAGCTGGCCGACCCTGAGGTCACGCGCCACTCCACCGACCGCTTCAGCAGCAGCCTCTCCATCGAGCGCGTGGCCGTACGCCACGCGGGCAACTACTACGTGCCGCGCCGAGAACGCCGCGCGCGCCTCCAGCTACACGGCCGAGCTGCGCGTGAACGGTGAGTACTGACGGCCGAGCTGCGTGTCATCGGTGAGTACACACGGCCGAGCTGCGCGTGAACGGTGAGTACTGACGGCCGAGCTGCGCACCATCGGTGAGCACGTGATGGTCATGTCAAATGGGTTTCTTGCCAACTCGAACCTCACTTCTTGGTTTTGGGAATATAGGACGTGTTTGGAATCCATTATAAGACTCTGTAACATTTTGACTTGGCATGGGTCTTTCACATGTTTTCAAACGTGTCATTAGAGAGAAAAATAATAGTCATATGGCGCCGAATGTCGTTCATATCGTCATTGTGCCTTGGATAGGTATGATATGGCAGCTAAGAAAATTACTTGACCTGGTAAGTAAGATACCCATTGACCTGTGAAAAGTCACATGCATGCAACATAAATAACTCCCAGTTAAAATAGTGTCAGACAACTTAAATTATGTTTATCCGATGATCGCAGCATAACTATGTGCATTCTTTAGGAATGTGAAGCGTATGTGAACACAGCGATCTGTCCTGACCTCAATTATCGCAAATTGGCCCAAAAAGAAGGTTGGAAAGCCTGGACCATGATTACTAAATCGGTCGTTTCTCCGTCGCCATAACTTTTCCAATATCGGTGCTACCGTTAGTGGAACTTCTTACCATATACTCCGATGAACGTTTCAGCTGTGGTAGGGTTTGCCGTGACCTAACAGGTCACTTAGCTATCCCAGGTCAAGAAGCGGTCATTTTCAGAACTGGAAGACTGCAAGAAACCGGCAGTTGCCTCGGAATTGTTGTTTGCTTTTATGTGTGGAAGTTACACCGACGATGCCCACTTGTATGGTACTTACCGAATATTATACGGGAACCTGATTTATCGTGGTATGCTCCAATTGCTGGTATGCTTGTATAGCTTCCTTTTACCGCAACGAAGCCCCTTACATTATTACAGGCGTCCGCTTCCTCATATAGTCAAGTCGCCTCCATTTGTTACGGGTCAATCAATCACCGACGTGCCCTGCACGAAGCCCCATGGGGTTACGTCGGGCCTCTATTAAAGTTAAGCGATCGCCCCATGGAAAGTGGTAGCGAAATTATTGCATCGGCTCATAAAATGTTGTCCAGAATTCCATTTATCTTGCTGAGTTGTGTGGAAAATGCGGTGGTCGTTTGCGGCTTTAATTTCTTTAGCCGGAAACTACTTAATGCGTTTGTTTGATATTTGTACGAACGAGTCATAAGTACTAGCATGGAACCCGATGCGCCGTCCTCGTGGGCGATGGATTTGTTGCACCACACGCAGGAGCGACTGCGCGCAGGGATCTGTATGATGTACTCTGCGCTCTGCAAAATCACGTGCGCTGCGTTTCGTGCTTGGCACTTCCGCCGACGTCCTGGTATGCCCCAGGTTCTGTGCGTGTTGTTCCGTCCGTCCTGGAAAGTCCGTGTTTGGTGCTGCCGACTCAGTCCGCCCTGAAATGTCCGTGTGTTTGTGCTGCCAGCTCCGCCCGTCCTGATGTGTCCGTGTTTGGTGCTGCCAGCTCCGCCCGTCCTCATGTGCCCGTGTCTGGTGCTGCCAGCTCCGCCCGTCCTGATGTGTCCGTGTTTGGTGCTGCCAGCTCCGTCCGTCCTGATGTGCCCGTGTCTGGTGCTGCCGGCTCCGTCCGTCCTTATGTGCCCGTGTTTGGTGCCGCCAGCCCCGCCCGTCCTGATGTGTTCCGTGTGTTTGTGCTGTCAGCTCCGCCCGTCCTGATCTGTTAGTGTTTTGTGCTGCCAGCCCCGCCCGTCGTGATGTGTTCCGTGTGTTTGTGCTGCCAGTTCCGTCCGTCCTGCTGTGTCTGTGTTTGGTGCTACCAGCTCCGTCCGTCTTATGTGTCTGCGTTTGTACTGCCAGCTCCGCCCGTCGTGATGTGTTCCGTGTGTTTGTGTTGCCAGCTCCGTCCGTCCTGATGTGTCCGTGTTTGGTGCCAGCTCCACCCGTCCTGATGTGTCCGTGTGTTTGTGCTGCCAGTTCCGCCCGTCCTAATGCGTCCGTGCGTTTGTGCTGCCAGCTCCGCCCTTCCCGATGTGTCTGTGTCGGGTGCTGCCAGCTCCGCCCGTCCTGATGTGTCCGTGTATTTGTGCGCGTGCAGTTCCGCCCGTCCTGATGTGTCCGCGTGTTTGTGCTTGTGCAGTTCCGCCCCGCTGGCTGTCGGAGCCCCAGGATGTGGCTACTCGGCGGGGGTCGGCCATCTTGCTGCGCTGCTCTGCCGAAGGGTTTCCGCAGCCTCTCATCTCCTGGAAGAAAACAGGTACTGCGCGCCGCCGACGCTGTACTTGGGTGGCAGAGTGTTTGAATGGTGCCGAGCCGCGCCGCACGCGAACAAACGAGACCACGCACATGGGAGTGCGGTAAGTAAGGATGGAGTTGACAACACAATGCGGGCAATTTTGTGACGTTTCGCATCAATATCAAAATATTCGCCCGTTGCGAAATGTTTGCACCCGTTGACAGTAAATGATTACACGAATGTCCACCGCGTAAACGTAAACATCATATGGAAAAATGCGCGATGTTTTGAGACTCCCACTAATTTGATGCATTTTGTCCAGCTTACATGACTAAATCAGACGTTTGCAATGGACTTCTGCCTCTTGTTAAGAAAACTAAGCACTCGTGGGCGATATCAAACCGATAGATTTTGTGCTTTGCGTTTTTGCTCTAAAGTTATCCTTTCATAAGAGGATGCTGAACAGATGTGTGACATCACACTGACGAGTTTCTCAAATGAGATGATTTAGTCTCATCTGAACAGCACGCTGAAAACATTCTCCACTTTCCTGACTGTTCTGAAAATAACCATGCGTCTTTTAAACACGTTTTCTGAATAGTTGGCACGCACTTGATGTGGGCAGTCTGCTTAACAGTGTCCTGAGGTGGACGCTGTCCACAGACAGTGTTCTGAGGTGGACGCTGTCTACAGACAGTGTTCTGAGGTGGACACTGTCTACAGGCAGTGTCCTGTGGTAAACGTGTGCACAGAAAGAGTCCTGGCGTGCACACCGTCCACAGATATATCTGAGAAAGCACGCGGTGAGGTGAACGCGCCACTGCCGCCGCCGGCAGATACGGATTCTACAGCGGAAAGCATTTGCAGCAGTGCTTATCTTGTACATCGATGGTGTTGCAGCCGCAGCTAATGACTGTTCAGCCTGTCCTTAATGGGTACGATTGTGCCCTTATGGTCGTATCCGGAGCTGTAGCAACTGAACCAATGCCACGGCCTCAGAAGACTCATATCATAATTAGACATTTTCCGTCGGATCGCGGCTCAGATTTCAGTGAGTGCGCCGTAATGGCGACTTCCATCGGCGGATAGCCGATGCTATCGAGTCGTGATTGGCCATTAGTGGTGCGCTTCAGTCAGCTGAGGTCAGTACAGTTCAGGCTGGCCCGACGGAAAGGGTGTCGTCACCACAGCGGGCACACCCAGTCCCTGACCAGCCTCTAGCCACAGCGGGCACACGCAGTGCCTGACCAGTCTCTGGCCACAGCGGGCACACCCAGTCCTTGACCAGCCTCTAGTCCCAGCGGGCACACGCAGTCCCTGACCAGCCTCTAGCCACAGCGGGCACACCCAGTCCCTGACCAGCCTCTGGCCACAGCGGGCACACGCAGTCCCTGACCAGCCTCTAGCCACAGCGGGCACACGCAGTCCCTGACCAGCCTCTAGCCACAGCGGGCACACGCAGTGCTTGGCCAGTCTCTTGCCAAAGCGCAGTCTCTCGTCACAGCGGGCACACGCAGTCCCTGACCAGCCTCTAGTCACAGCGGGCGCACGCAGTCCCTGGCCAGCCTCTAGCCACAGCGGGCACACGCAGTCCCTGAGCAGCCTCTAGCTACAGCGGGCACACGCAGTGCCTGACTAACCTCTGGCCACAGCGGGCACACGCAGTCCCTGACCAGCCTCTAGCCACAGCGGGCACACGCAGTCCCTGACCAGCCTCTAGCCACAGCAGGCACACGCAGTGCTTGACCAGTCTCTTGCCAAAGCGCAGTCTCTCGTCACAGCGGGCACACCCAGTCCCCGACCAGCCTCGCCCTAGCCACAGCGGGCATACGCAGTCCCTGACCAGCCTCTAGCCACAGCGGGCACACGCAGTGCCTGACCAGCCTCTTGCCAAAGCGCGGTCTCTCGTCACAGCGGGCACACCGCAGTCCCTGACCTGTCTCTCGCCACGGCGGGTACACTCAGTCCCTGACCTGTAGCTCGCCACAGCGGGCACGCGCAGTCCCTGACCAGCCTCTTGCCAAAGCGCAGTCTCTCGTCACAAGCGGGCACACGCAGTGCCTGACCAGCCTCTGGCCAAAGCGGGTACACGCAAGCTCCTCAGCAGTCTCTTGCCACAGTGGGTCGATGCGTCGGCGTCACCGGCCGTGGCGATGGCCCGCGACAGGGAACTCGAGCACCGTGACTGCTGGTAGAGACTCTTTCACCCTTGACCGGTGCCCTGACTTCAGCTGACACTAACCTCTGTTGGCATTGACCGTGGCTTCTGTTGGGGCTTACTCGTGGCCGATGAAGCCTGACTTTGGCTGGCCCCGGCTCCGCATGTCCCTGACTCCGCTCTGTTGTGCCCCGGCCACTTCTGACAGAGCCCGGCTGTGTGCGGCGCCCTGGCCGCCCAGACGCTGACCCCGCCTGCCCGCAGTGGGGAGCGGCGCGCCGGCAGCCGCCGAGACTCTGGAGGGTGTGAGCGTGCTCCCGAACGGCAGCCTGGCGATCGCGTCGGCAACGGCTGACCACCAGGGCCTCTACGCCTGCCAGGCCAGCAACGGCGTCGGCCCTCCGCTCACCGCCCGACCTCGGATCGTCGTCTTCGGTGAGCTATGGGCCTGGCAGGCGGTGCTGGCGCGCTCCGGCCTGCGCAGGGCTGTTGGTGCTCTGGGCGCTCGAGTGCTGGAGAGCTGCTGACCTCCGAGCCTACGTCTCGACACGGGGCTCATGTGTTGCCTGCAGCGTCTGATTAAGTTACAATCAAGTCACCTGGTTTTCGAAAGCTCACCGTGTCCTGCACACAGTGAAGGGTAAATATAAGTACACTCGGGGCCAGGTCCAATTGTGTGCACGTCTCGTCATCTCTGGGTTTCTGGAGATTACTGAACTCACCAAGTAACAAAGTGTGTTATCACGCTTACTGTGGAAATGGGCCCTGACTAAAGTGGCTTACGATTTTCAGCACGTTTTCTAGCCCACAAAATTGCGTCGCCCGTCCATTTAACGGTCTTTTTTAACACTGGTCGTCACAAAACATCCTGGTAATCGCACAACCTATTTTAATTAGGATCAGCGTTCAATTTTGTAATTCCATCATGTGCCTGTTGACCCGGCTTGGTATTTGGTGTGGGCTTCCTGTGCTTATAAGTCGAAGTTCGTGGCCGACAGGAATATTTCTGTTGGACAGCCTGCTTTTCGTTTCCACATTTACCACTTTCCAGCTGTTGGGCAAAATTGCCAAGCGAACTCCCGTTGCTAACAGCGTTTGCTATTTTCTGGGCTTTGTGTGCGACTTTGTGTGTGTTTGTTTGCCGGTGTTTCTTCTGGCTGGCACAGAAGCTCTCCGCAAACAAAGGTTCGAACTCCCCAGTGCAGGCTTCATTCCATTCAGCCTCACTTTTCCCTTCCGTGATGTATTGGCGCGATGGCAGTTGTTTTTTTAGCAAGCAGGCTATACCAAACATGCACCGTTCTCACCAAGTCTGTGTTTCTGATATCCCTGTTGACGTGGTGTGGTATGATCTATACATTAGTAATCAATGGTGGTGCACCTTGCCAACTGTGAGATGTTTGTCGTGGTCTTCCCGGAACGGTAAGCGCTGCCTCTGCGTTGTTTGGATCATTTTCAAACCGATGCAGCAAAACATCTTGTTTACAGCTTCGGGGACGGTCTTCACACCGCAGTTTTATTTTGATTGCAACTTATGAATGTTTTCTCAATAGCAGGAGCCATCTTTCAATCGGTTTGATTTGCCTGAAACGATTTCGTCATGCACAACAACCAGAAAAGCTGGTAAAAACTACATTGATCCGGATCGACAAGTGACCTGGGTTGCTGTAGTTTTACAATGTCCTCAGCCATCACATATGTAGGGCGCAAAGATGCTACTTTTCCAACACTTCCGTCGTCATATCCCGTCGATTCTATCCCACCTCACCTCCCATCCGTGTATGACATTTTGGGCAGGCACATAGCGGGTCCCTCTGCCCGGTGCGTCCACTTCGCTGGTACAGCACCGAATATATCTGACCTTCCCGGCCGCAGTTAGCAAACCGCTGACAGGCCGTCGGGCCGCGGATATTGCTGCAACCGCGGCGTTCCTTCCGGATCGGTCCGACGAGAAATTAATATCAGATTGGCCCAGCTGCGCTCCATAAATGTTTGATTTTAGCCGACGTGCGCCAGCACTTGTTCTGGCCTGCGGGTAATATAGGCTTTAATATCCGGTCACCGGGCAGGGTTTCTCGGCCAATTATTGGCCGTCGCCGCCGTTGCCTGGTGCGGATCGTCGCACGGGTGAGACTGACCTCCGGCAGAGGGATCAAATGGGGTGTGAGACTGACCCCCGGCAGGAGGATCGAGCGGAGTGTGAGACTGACCCCCGGCAGAGGGATCGGGCGGAATGTGAGACTGACCTCCGGCAGAGGGACCGGGCGGAGTGTGAGACTGACCTCCGGCAGACGGATCGGGCGGGGTGTGAGACTGACCTCCGGCAGAGGGATCGGGGTGAGTGTGAGACTGACCTCCGGCAGAGGGATCGGGGTGAGTGTGAGACTGACCTCCGGCAGAGGGATCGGGGTGAGTGTGAGACTGACCTCCGGCAGAGGGATCACATGCAGCATAACGCTGCACTGCTGCATTATTGTATTCTGCCGATGCATGGTAAGGGGATGTTTGGACGCATCGCTCGCCAAGGAAAACAATCATGCAAGTACGTATTGCTAGCAAATTTTTTCCACTATTGAGGTCATCAATTGGTTGGTCTTTTTTGGCAACAGTGCAGTGGGTATTAGGGACTTGCAGTTACCAACACCATCACAATATGGCGCATTAATGCCGTTTATTGGTGATTTACAGTGACGTTTAAAAGCGGCTCAGCACTGCAATAATGGTGGTCTTGATGGCCCAGCTCGAGCCCATAATCCAACGTCGGTAAATGCAGACTTAATTTTCATATCAAACGTACGGTAAGCCTCGCTGAAAGGCAGTTACTGTTGACACTTGGTCGTTAACAGGGCTTTGTGATGAGGCACAAATCCACCGCGAGCCGGTGTGTGACATTGTGACATAGTAACTGACAGCTTTATGCTGCAATGCCGGGTACATGGCCGTGCGTTTTATTGATGTCAGCTTTGTCCGCACAAAGGAATCAATGAATTTAATTAAAAATTTATGATTCATTCATAACTATTATGCAAATGCCGCGTACCACTCAATTGGCAATGCACCTGGGCTGCGCTCTGTCGTGTTTTCAGGTGGCTCTGAGGCCCCTCCCACGACTGAGCACGGGGCTGCATCTACGACTAAGCACGGGGCTCCACCCACGACTGAGCCTTTCTTGCCGGTGCTTTTTCGCAAGTTGCCTAGCTGCTTTGCTTTGGCGACGTCTATACGCATGTGTTGCAAGCTATTTCACGACTGCGAGCTCAGCTTCGCGTTAGCCACAGCTTGCCATGCACATCTGGAACCCGACACCGGAGTGTTCCAACCAGACTTACGTCTTGGTCCCAGGTACGCATCCATTCGTCCCAAAATATCGTGCAAGAATCTTCTGAGATGAAGGATCTTCTCTGATTTTTTGTATAATTTTACGAAACTTGCTACTGGGATATAAGCTTGAAATGAAAAGCTTATAACCGTATGCTTAAAGAGATTGATCCACATTTGTATGTCGCTTCGAACTGAGATAAACCATTTCAAGATCCTTCCCTGCAGTTCATAGTTTTGCCCCCTGTAAGACCTAAAATCCTCTCGTCTCTGATTTAGGCACACGCGAACTTATGCGGGCATTTCGCGCCGCCCAAGTTGAAGTCGCACAGAGATGTAAGACGTCATAAAAACGTCACAATGCCCTTCCTCAAAGGCCATGTGGTGCTGAGGTCAAGAAAAATAAGACCATTGCTTTATTCCTGTCAGATGTATGTCAGCACGAATCGCCGCATCGACTGACAGCAGTTGGCCATCAACCAGCTTAACGCGTTAAATGTAAATTTCGAACGCGAACCGCGTTTTGCAATACATAATACAGGCCATTGGGCAGTGCTTCTAGTTACAACGGAAATGGGGTTGGGAATCGAATGAAGCAAAAATTGTGCTGTAACGGAGAATACCAATGCAGGTATTAAATATGCCGTGGCGGATAAATATTCAAGCACACTACGAGAGATTGCGAAAACACGGTGTTATGTCGCTCATTGGCTTTTTGGTGTTGTTGGTATTGACCTCATAAGAGTTAACCCTCGTTTTCGGCAGAGAAATAAGTTGTAGTACAAAATGTGAGTTGCTCGAATACAGTCTACTTTTGTACGACTGCAAACTCTGATTTACTCATAATGACGAGGATAGGATCTCTGCAATTAAAATAATGTAGGATACGATTAACGTAAGAAGCTACGTCTCACGATTTTAGCGTAACGTTTTAGTGTTTGTGAGTTTGTGGACTCGCTATAGGCCACAGTGATATGGCACTCAGTCGTTAAAGTAACGTAATTTTAATCGTGATTTATGAGCTTGTGGACCCAGCCAAGCCACAGAGACTTGACGCTCACTCAGTATTTCGAGTAACGTAATTGCGTTTTGTGAATTTGTGGACCTGGTATTCATTCCACAGTAGTATGACGCTCAGTCCCAGCATATCAGAGAAGCTCAGTAAAGGTGACGACTTCGAGATTAGGCTGAATGGATTCGCAGTGTATTTATGCGCCTCGGGTATTGAAGAGTTGAGTCAGAGGAGAGCACTCCTGCTTCATCTGCTGGGGACAGATGTACAACAAATCGAACGATGTAAACTAAACAGAATCCAGCTAAAACCAGACAGATGTGTACAGAAGCACTAAAGAAAAACTCCGGCACATTCCCAAACCACAAGTCCGTACACTGTATGAAATAAACATCTTCCACATGTTGATGACGGATAAAGGGGAAAATAACCGGGACTTTGTCGGATGCCTGAAGAGACAGACAGAGAAGTGTGACTTTTCTCGGTAGCAGAAAACTGAGGGTATCCGGGATAGGATAATATAAAGATGGCCGCACCCACCACAGCAAGTGAGAATGCTAGAAGCTCAAAAGCTGACGGCAAATGACACCGTCAAGTTGTTGGAGTCATATCTGCGGGTCAGGGTTCAGGCAAGAAAACTACAGGAAATGAACCTGAGAAATGAAGTCGACCTGAACCCAGAACAGGAACCGCAAAAGGAAGTTGATTTCGTGAATAGAGTGTGAGAGAGGAGGAAGATACAGCCCAAGTTCGGTGCTCAGAAGAGCCGACCCAGTCGAGGGCCCCTGCTCCGTTGCGGTAGGCTATCGCATAAAGCAAGTGAGTGCTGGGACCACAAAAGGGAAAACGTGCAATAAATGCGGCAGGGGCAAAATCACGTTGCAAAAGTGTGCAAAAGTCACCAAGTGCACGAGCCCAGTCTCACCAATCAAGTGAATGTAACGAGAGAAGAAATCGCGGCGCCATTGATTGTGCGTTCACGTCTGGCGGTGTCACTGCGACAGTGACCGGCTGACGATAGTGAAAGTAAACGGCCAGATTGTGGAGGTACCGGTCGACGCTGGAGCACCAGCGGACACCATCCAGAAAGGACTTTGTAAAACTGGCCGGCGGGCAAAGCGGGGAAGACGAACCGGCCACTTCGCATGTGGATCGGAAATCCCGCTGGAGCTGCACGATCAATTAGTGGCAACGACTGCAGCCAAACGATCGAGAAGTCGTACGAGCTGTTGGCTCATACACCTCATGGGCAGGTCCTGCTCCTCAGTGGAATAACGGCAGAGCTACTTGGGGTCTGATAACCAACGCAGACGTGTCAATCAAGTGACTGAAAAGGGACCCGCTAAGTTGTCGCTGGAACAAGTCCTGAACGAGCACAAGGAAGTTTTTGTTAACAAGCTGGACAATTAGTTGACATCAAGGCCAGCCTGGAGTTAAAGGAAATGGCAGCACCAGTGTTCAGAGAGCGAGACCCGTGCCATATGTGCTGCAAAACCAAGTTGACAGAGAGATGAAAATGTGTGAAGACCCAGGAATCGCTGAAGGATCGAATATTCTAGCTGAGGCGCACCCATGGTGGTGTGCCGAAGCCGGGCAGATGGGTGAGACTGTGCGGTTAGTTGGTCGGTTATTGAGTAGTGAGGACGCGTCGACTGCGCTGGTTGTTTGTGCCCTGTGCTGTGCTGTGCGGTGACTGACGGCACGGTGACTATCAATGCCAGGTTAACCCTCAGCTCGAAGTTCCGCAACATCCCACGTCGAGCTTGGGAGATATTTTGCCGAAACTGACCGG
>NW_023596921.1:24664757-24832257 GCF_011947565.3 Pollicipes pollicipes
GTGCCAAAGCGGATGTCTGAACCAGACTACATGCATGCAAAAATTGAAATGGCCAAATTTTGCGTAACTACATTATTGATGTACCATTCTACAGAGTACGAAAACTGTCTGAAATGGTTAATATGCATTGTTTTTATTCATTTGTATCAACTTTAATGAACACCAGCGGTGTAATATCACGTTATTTGGCCTCTTCACCACTCCTGACTCTAAGACAAAAGGTTGGAATAGGTTCAGCCATTTTCTCTGCCCAGCCTCGCGAACAATTTTGAAAGAATGGGTCTCTGAATAACATCCTGCTGAATCTTAAAATGAAGGTTGATAAAATCCTCTGATGAGGTTCTGGTCCTTGCCGTCTACATTTGTGAGTCTTTTGTCCACTGGTATCAGCTCAGCTCGGTCAGAGAGAGACATGCAGCGACGCGGCGATTATGTATTGGACTGAGTGCGGTGGCGTCCTGCCCCTGCTATCCCAGGCAGGCACGACATAACATTTAGGTCTGGTGAACTACCATTCAGAAGTCAGCTTGCATACGCGCACCTATCACGCGTCCCGTACGGTCCGCCACGGGACGGAGGTCAGCGCCCGCGGCGGTAGGTCGCATTCCGCCGCGCGGCCGAGGCCGCGCCGCGACGCGGGAGGGACGGCATGCTGTGCCACCGGGCCGGCTGGGTGAGCTCACAGCATCTTCCCCCTCTTCGGGGCTGCTGGGGGAGCAGTTCTCTAGATGTCGTTAGCCCAGGCGGCTTGGTGTCCTTTGACGGACGCTCCGTCGAAGAGCTGATGGCGGCGGAGCTGAAATCGCACTCGACGGCGAGGTGCTGGGGCCTTTCCTTCTGATGGGCGAGGTAGTCGTCGGTCCGTGTGGTGGCGCTTGAGGGGACTGGAGTGACTGGCGGAGGAAGCGCCTGTTTCTCCAGGAGACTCTGCCGCTTGGTGTCTTGGTCAGGTAATCTCTGTGGTACCCGATGCCCACAATGGTGTCCACCTTGTCCCAGCGTTTGTTGATCGGATCTTGCAGCCCAACGCGGGTGCCGACCTTGAGCGGCGTCAGTGCATATGCAGAATCATTGTAGCGCTGTTGTGCACGGCGAAGAGACGCTGCTGCCCTGGAGTCACATTCCTCTGCTTGCTCCTGCCACTCAGCAGCGAAGTTGCTGTGATGAGCGGGAACAAGGAAGGGATGGGATGGCCGAAGACCACCTGAGCTGGAGAACAGCCATCGGCTCGAGGCGTGTTTCGCAGTTCCAGGAGCCCTCGGTAAAAGTCGTCGTTGTCGGTAGAACCATCAGTCACCACCTTGGAGACCAGGTGCTTCATGGCCTTCACTGCCGCCTCCGCATGCCCATTGGATTGTGGGTAATACGGAGTCGACATGACATGCCGTACTCCCCAACGCTTCAGGAAGTTGGCGACTTCACGGCTCTTGTGCTGGGGTCTTCCATCTGCCCTGGGTCTGACGGGGACTCCAAGACTGACGAAGACGTCTTGGAGGGCTCCCATGATCCTATGATTTGTTGTGTCACCCCGTGGGAGTTGATAGACAACTGGTCAGCCAGACAGTCTATCCACGTAGACGAAGAAGTCTCTGTCCGCATGAGAGAAGAGGTCGGAAGGGACATCTTCAAAGATCCTCGATGGCAGCGGGTCGATGGCCATCGGTTCCTGAGGCAGACCTGGACGGCAGACCTCAGACGTGGGAGACGTGGGTTTTCGACGGCATCCAGGGTGTAATTGTTCAAGATCGGTATCAAGGGCCTGTGGTCGATGATGACTTTGAAGTGTTGCAGGCCCTGCAAAAGATGTGACACTTCTTCAGGGCTCACACCACTGCCAGGAGCTCCAACTCCACCATTGCGTAGCGTGACTCGGTGTCAGAGAGAAACCTGGACCCACATTGGACTAGGCGCCAGCGATCACCGTGCTTTTGTAGCAGGGCGTATCAAAGCCCTTTCAGACGGGCAGCGTCGGTCTGAAGAACCGTTCGGGAGATGCGGATCATAATGAGACAGCACAGGCGGTGGTGCCAGAGCCTTCTTGACGTCGTTGAAGGCTGTCTGGCGATCCGGTGTCCACACGAAAGTCTTGCAAAGTTTCAGTAAACCTTCAACCAAGGTTTCAGGAAGTTGGTGATGGCTGTGACCTTGCCCGGGACGATCTCCTTCCCGACTGAAGACAGGCTGAAGCCACAGAAGAAGGCTTCTTCCTGTGAGGAGCGGAACTTCTTCTCGTTGATCGTGCTGCCATACTGACGGCACTGTGTGAGAACAGCTCGTAGACGGTCTGCGTGGTCTTCGAATGCCTCATTGCAGACAAGTATGTCGTCGACCACCTTGACGATGTGGTCCAGATCCTGGAGAGCCTGATCTCCACGTCGGCAGTACTCGTCCCCTGTTGAGACCAGGCCCATGGGCGCTCGGAGGAGCTTGAAGCGCCCCCAGGGGGTGATGAACGTTGTGAGGTGTTGGCTGCTTTCTTGAAGACGGAGCTGCCAGTATCCTGACTTGGCATCGAGCGTGGAGAAGATCTTTGCGTTCACGGGGATACCAGAGACGGCCTCTCTTGGAGCAGAGAGTGAATGGAGAGGCCTTTTTACAAACTTGTTGAGCTTGGTGAGGTCAACGTATATCCGCACTCCCCCGTCAGACTCTGTGACCAGCATCAGTAGATGACACCAATTTGATGGCTCGTCACCCAAGGGGGTGATGGTGCCCTGTGGAACCATTTCTTCCAGCTGGCTCCTCACGTTGTGTACTGCGAAGGGTTTGGCATCTTTTGTGACGTGAATGACCATTGGTGGGCCTGCCGTCGGCTTAAGAGATGTATTGCTGTCATCAGATGTGAAGACGTCGGCGAGCTCCTTGAGAATGTCACTGTGGAGCTGCTTCCGCTGTTGTTGTTGGTCGGTGTTCTTCGTTGAGCGTATTGGCGACACGCAGTGACTACTTGCGCTCCGGGTCTGGAAGTCACCAGCGGGCTGTGTGTAATGGTTTGGGAAGGTGCCGAGCTTCTGGGCCGTAAACCAGGCGAGAAGAAGTCCTCGTGACTCATTGAAGACGTAGACTGTGTCTTTGACTGCCTTCTCGTTGAGGCGAATGATGGCCTTGAAGGTGCCAATGCAGTGCATGGACTGTCCGTTGGCAGCTGTGACGTCGATGCTTGGCGGCTTGGTCAGGGCACTGTCCTGTACACCTAGGGTGTGTGCAGTGTCTGAGCTCATCACTGTGATCTCAGCCCCCGAGTCTGGGCTTGCGTTGATGCTGCCGAAGAAGATCCCACTGGGATCTCCTAGCTTGATGGCAATCTTGGAGGCCTGTAGACTGAGATGTAGACTGCTAACGAAGACTTGGGGAACAGCTGCCTGGTGTGATGGGTAACGCTGTCTGCTGTGTGATCGCCGTGATGCATCAGGCTCCGCCTGCAGTTGCTGGGACGAGAGCCTTCTACGGCAGACAATGGCGAAGTGTCCCCTGACACGATAGGAAAAGCACGCCTGGTCTGCTGCAGGACATGTTCCTCTCAGGTGGCTGGACCTACCACAGCGTCCGCATGGTGGGCCTGAGCGCCCAAGCCGTTGACTTTGATCGCGGTAGTTGGAGATGCTGAACATGTTGTGGCTTTGTTCATGACGTCTTGTAGCACCTCGTTGTTTGCCTGAGCCGCTTCCTCGGAACGACATATGTCGATGGCCTGCTCCAGTGGCGAGAATGGGCGCAGTGCCAAAAGATTGCGCCGGGTCTCTTGGTTGCGAAGTCCTGACATGGTGCGGGTAGTGAGACGCTGGTCCATGCATGTGCTGCATAGTTCAGCATCAGCGGCCAGCTCTCTCACTGAAACCAAGAAGGCATCGAAGGGCTCGCCCTCTTCCTGTTGCCTCTCTTCAAACTTCACTCGGTCGATGGCGATGTTGCACTGCTGGCGAAGACGATGTTTTATCTTGTCCAACGCTGACTGAATCATGTCAGACTGCTCGTCGATGGCTTGTGGGTAGTTTATCTGTGCTGCGGACCCCACGCTGGTTGCGCACCTGCACCGCTGTACGTGCTGCTGTCTTCAGCGGTGACTGTATTCGAAAAGCAGGTGACATGTCTGGTCGGGCCAGAGAGATCCCAATGGCAGACTCAGTGGACGAGAGGCGATTGCGGCTAGTATTTACGGCGGAAACTAGAAGGCACGAGATGCTCATTGCTCATGCTTTAAGCCGCAATGGCGAAACCTAACAGAGAATGGAAGACTTTCTGCGACATATACAAACGCCACACATGATTTGTACAATCGATTTCCGCCCAACTCTTGGCATAACAGCTCAAATCTACACGCTGGGTCGCCTGACACTACACTTATCTGCGACACAAACGCGGATTGTGCAACACAGCTGTGTTCACATCCCAAGATAACTCTGCATCTCAAGTGCGTGGTGCGCCGCTCTAAATCTCGTGGTTCGCCGCTCCCAAATCCCGTGGTGCGTCGCTCCGAGTCCCGTGGTACGCCACTCCCAATCCCGTGGTACGCCGCTCCCAATCCCGCGGGCAGGACTTTGAGCACTATCTGATTTCAAATGGAGCTCGTTCAGGCACTTCTGTCCCCGTTAGCGCAACTCAATAGCCCTATTTACATCTTAAATTGATGTTGCCAGCCGACGCGGCCTGTGGCGCAGACGCCGTTAAGTCGGAAATTTGGTGGGGACCTGCTTTGCAATATGAGCCATTTCGTGTCTTCGAAATGCGGTGTAGAGGATATCAAGTCCCTCGGGCCGTGTAAACAAGTGTCTAGGTGCGTTTTTTTTATAAAAGTCTTGCGTTCTGTATTCGTTTGCGACTAATTCCGGAAAGAGTTTGACCCCTGATTGGTAGATTGTAACTTTGTGTCTTAGCAAGAAGTTCTTGTTGGTCGCTGAACGTGGCAAGCTGCTGTACGTGGTGATTTGCTGAATGCGGCGAGCTGCTTAACTTGGCGAACTGCTGAACGTGGCGAGCTGTTGAATGTGGAAGCTACTGAACGCGGCAAACTGTTGAACGTGGCAAGCTGTTGAACGTGACGAGCTGCTGACCGGCCCCTGTTAGCTTCAGCTGCAGTGAGCGCTCCTGTTGAATCTCACTCGAGTCCGGCATCAACTGTGACGTAAGCAGTAATACTCTTCCCTTCCCACCTGCTAACACGTAACCTGAGGATACCGTCCGACCCCAGAAGTTGAGCGGGACCGCCCCATATCCCAGAGACAGGGTCTCCCGCCAATATTCTCCGGTAGCACAAACAGCGTTCGCGGGCTGCCTTCGTGCACCACTGGCGGGGCCGCCCTCCCTGGTCATCGACGGAGGCCTGCGGTCGTGTTTCGCGGCCTCGTCGGTTATGCCAATATTTGCCGGCCGCTGGAGTGGGGGCCGCCGGCATTGCCGCCGTTTGCCTATTGACGGCCACGGAGATCTGGCCGCCGGTGCTGCTATTGGGGCGGCTGCTGCCACCAGCTGGGACGATCAGCGGCCAGCTGCAGAGGATAAACACAGGACTCGGCCACTGCTGCTCCACTGGGAATGTAAGTGGGCCAATGAGCAACGAATCGTTGGCGCGCAGCTTTGTATCACTGTGCTGTAGCACCAGTGGTAGTAACATTCTGCTGGCATGTTCGGTTACAACGATACGCCGTTTTAACCAAATGTCAAACTTTTTGACTTTTGAATTGTTTGGAATGCAATACATTTTTATCACAACTGAGCACGACCATCGGTAGCATTGGCTGTGAAAACCGTCCTGTTTTTAAGATAGTTGTTTGGAGTTGTAGCTGGCCGCAACACACAGCTCAACAGCGGAGCTCGCCCTACGTTTGCATACGGATTCTGCTGCTGTAGTCCATCGGAGGTGGTGTCGACTTGTGGCACTGGCCCCGTCTCAACGCCACGGTGTGTCACGGTGCCTCCTGGGCGCAGGCACAGCAACTGTGTCGCACCGTCGTTCTTCAGTTTCATGGTGGCTCACGGCGACTGACACCTGCTGGTTTTGAGCCGCCTTCACTGTTGTACCGACCGCATGGGACGTCAGCCAGATCGGCCCAATCAAGTTTCCAGCATTGGTTGAATGCGTAGCAAGTTCAGCGAATGTGCAACCGCTGGCATCCATCGCGAACGGCTGGGCGGCACGCCTAGGGCATCCGCACGGGGCGTGGCCGGCGCGGCCTTCACGCGAGGGGCTGCCGCCGCCCCGGCCGGCCTGATCCACCACCCCCGGCAGTGGTGGCCCCGCCCCCGGCTCGTCACCCGTCAGGCCGTGGTCGCCTTCGGGCGGACGGTATCGTCGTCACCGCGCCAATCCTGCGGCGCCGTCCCGGGACGTCTCACCCGCCCCGCCGTCCGGCGGAGTGACCAGCTGTGGGGCTCCGACGCCTGCATGCTCCCGCGAGTCCGTCGAGGGGACCGCAGATGACCTTCAACTGGCTACCGACGGCCAGCAGCCGGCTGGGCGCCGTCCGGCCGGACGGCGCCCAGTGTCGGTCCGACCCGGAGGCGCCGGCTTCTGACCGGCTCTGGAGGAGAGAACGGCCGATCGTTGAGCCTTGGCTGTCGAAGCGCGCCTCTGCTCGGGAGACGATCATGCTGTTCGTGATGGGCAGAGTGGGGTCCTGCTCCGGCCGTATGTACTCTGGAGCTGCGGGCAGACCCCCGGCTTTCAGATCAGCAATGCTGTCCCCCTGCCACCGAATAGTTGTCAAAAGATCCTATGTTGCCCACCCACTTTGTGTTGTGCAATAATATAGCAGTGCATGTGTGGATTGCTCACAAGCATGTGCTTCCCTAAAATGTTTCTTTTTTTATTTCCCACGATTCTCTGCCAGATCTTTAGAGCCCACTAGCTGCCCAAAACTAGAAGGCTCACTTCTGCAAGCCGATGGACAACGATGCCAAATGGACGACGGGATGAGTTATGTACAGATTTGGGGAAATTGTCTGGTATGGAAAATACAGTGGACATGAAATTTGCCCGAAGATTGGATAAGTTTTTCCAGAAATCGTACGTTTCGGCAAAATCCAAACCCCAAAACAATACCGTTTCTTCGCCATATACAACTTGTTTATCACTCCACAATTGCGTACTTTTCTGGCTTGACAGTATTTGCTCTTATTTGCTGTTTATGTCTGTTTTGTTTTGGACCAAGTCGCCGTTGATTAGTTTTGTTCTGTTCATACGTCATCGACTGGGGGCGTTTCACCGAGTGCAAAACGCGCCTAGTGTAGTGCAATTGGAGTAGGGGCAACCGTACGTCCGGCCAAATCACGTCATAAGCGTGATCGGGAAGCTATGTCTGGGTGTCACGCACAAAATGCATGCCTGAGGTCATGGTGATTTACTGACCACAATTATATCATGTACTCTGACGCTTTCCCATCATTTTGTTAACGGACTATTTTATGTTAGTTTACTAGCTTCCCAAATCAAATCGTTCAAGAAAAACTGATTCATGAGTTTTCTTATAATTTGGCCTGCTGCGGTGGCACTAACCTAGCCAACGAGCCACATCTTATGATACGACCTCGTAGGATTACTTTAGGCCGTCAAAGATCACGTCAAAATAATGCCACTCAGAGCCTGCAAGGTTTGCATACTCCGAATGCTGATTAGGATGACAGCCTACAGCTAAGGCAACCCAGCGTCGCGCAATCGTTATGAATCAAATCTGAGTACAGGCCACCATATATCATAACAATTTAATTTTTCAAAAAAAATGTTTGGTATTTGTTTCAGACTAAGATCAAAGCTTTATATGACCTCCGAGCCTGACATAACCTGAGAGGTGCTTGCGACGCTCTTCGGAGTGTTTGATAACGCACATTCAAGCGCGTTTGTCGACAAAGCCAACCAAATCCTTCAATATGATGCGGGCCGTAATGGTACGCTGTCTATAAATATGCAAACAATGTATATCCGGGTGGTACGGAGCGCCCAGATTTACCTATTACAGTTTAATGCAGTTCCATTTAAACCGATTCAAATGGCATCTCCATTTCAAAATCGTAGGATTTGCTCCAACCTGCGACGTCATCAGTTACCTGCGGGTTGGCACGTTGACATATGTTGGGTTTGTACGACCCAGTCCCATGTTTTGCCTTTTTGATCACCAGATCGATTGATTCCTTCCTGTTAAGTGCTCCTGGGAAATGGGAGGCAAAACATGCGTAGCGATTGCTGTGCTTTAGGTGTGATTACCACATTATATATATATATATATATATATATATATATATATATATATATATATATATATATATAGATAATGTGGTAATGTGGCAATATATATATATATATATATATATATATATATATATATATATATATATGTATATATATATAGATAATGTGGTAATGTGGCTATATATATATATATATATATATATATATATATATATATATATATATATCTATATGTAATCTATATTACCACATTTTATGCATATCACCATTATATATACATATATTACATTTTATGTTGCTGATTACGACATTGTATATATATATATATATATATATATATATATATATATATATATATATATGTATGTGTGTGTGTATCTAGTTAGACTTTCACGCCAGTGTTCACATTGGAATGCCACGGAAAGGCTCTTTTAAATCAAGGTAACCTTGCAATGGATGTGCAACGATTTTGAAGTACGTTTTGTGATGAGTGAGCGTGTATTTAGATTGCTTTGAAGCTCCTGACGCGTAGCTCAGTACAAGTCATGATCGATTACGGATGAGCAAAACATAGCTGTGGCCCTCCATACGTTACCAAAACATGCCAGATAAATGGAACTATTCTGTTTGCCTTCTTTTTCCCGGTGTCCGCTTAATGGAAAAATGACAGCTTGATGATAAAAACATACACAATAAGCAGCACATAATGACAGCATCGCAACCACGTTGGAAGCCTGATAGGTTATCATATTATGGTGAGTTGATTTACACAAATAGGCTGGAGGCTTTGTATGTGTTCATCACGGGGACATCGGAAGTGGGTTGGGCAGCGGGGCAGTCTCATTGTATCCCGGTAAACGTTTTGCATTAACTGCGTGGAACTGCGCGGAAAAGTACGAGGTGAAAGTCGCATCCCCACCTGCTCAGTGGATCTACCACCACGGTTTCAATGACAAACTTGTCGACCTAGCCGATGTTGCTTCGAAAGCTATTAAATGCTTGATGACCTCATTTGTCCTAAATATGCTGTTTGTATTCTTGCTACCTGCTAAATACTTACTTGATGTTCTTTACCAGGTGTCCTAAAGGCAGATTTGTTGATAGGTTAATGATACTGGGTTGCTGTCGCAAGAAGACATTTCTGATGTGGAAATCATGATGCATTTTACTTTGTCACTGACTGGAATAAGAGTGGCATTCGGATTGACCGGGAGCAGCAAACGAATTCCTCCAGCCGGCGTTCTGTCTTTTGCGGCGATAAGCCGCATGACGATATCCCTATACCGATATGATAATAGCAAATCCTAGCATACATTCGATTTATACCAGTGCAGACTGATGACCTGGACATAAGCAAACGAGTACTACCACAACACCCAACTCCACAACGAAATCGTTACCTACATATATACCGTATACCGCCCTGAGTGCCAAACGACTTCCTCGCGACGGGTATGTGGACCTGATCAGGAGCTTTGGAGCACTGCGATCCGGCCGGCTGCCAAACAAAAGAAAGGCACGTTACAGGGTCACGCTGCCCAGAGATCACGGTTACACCCAGCCGAGCGTGTCGCTGACGAAGACGCATCCTCCCGCGCGGGTGTGGGACGTTGAGAGGTGTGAAGTAGTCAATCCATTTCTAGCTGCCGATCATGTCCACACGTCACAAAAGGGTCAATGCTGGACTTTCGCGTGTAGTGAGAGGACCATGACCTTGTTGTCACCCTCCCCTGCCGGCTCCTGAGACTGCGCTGCCATGAATTGTTGCTACGCGACTGGTGTTTGGCGCGAACGCCTCCGTCGACTCGGTATTGACGAGAGGTAGCGGCTACTCGCAGCTGACATCGAGGAGTTATTTAATGGACGCTGGCTCTGGCGAGGTGATTGAGCTTTTTGTACTTCCTTTCTACTGAGATTTCATGTTGACCTTTATGAGCAGCCTTGCTGGAATTGCTTCACGTCAACATGTATTAGAAAAGCAGATGTTCTTAGTCCATTGTGGGTGCCCCTGGCCACCGATAACACATCGCTCGACAGGGACCGATTTCAGGTTGGACGTAGACTTGTTGTGTCCGACAGCTGCAGAGGTTATCGCTGAACCCTGATGCTACAATAGCTGGTCGCGGATCAGAACGCAGGTGGGGAAAATGCTATGAAAATGTATTCGCAGTGAAAAAGCGATTCATGAGTTAGCTCTAGCCGTACGACTGCCACGCAGCCAGACGCCATAATCTGTAGCCTAAGCTACAAGGAAATATGAATGGCTGTCATACTGCCGCGAAAGTTAGACAATGTTTGCTATGCTATTTCACCTATTTTTCAACTGTGTTTTATTGTCCAGAGCAATCTGGTTGGAAAGCAGCTTTTCAGCCCCCAACAATGTTCGCCTACACCGCACGACAGAATCTCTGAGACAGCACGTCTTCTGTGAACAAGGTATAATGATAATTTGTAACAAGTGAAAAATAAGGAGAGCTCTATCTGGCGACTACATCCTAACAAAACGTCCCACGGAATCCATATCTCCAGGAAATTTTAATCTGAACGTTTTGCATACTTCAAAAGATGTGGCTTCGCTAAAAATTGCTAAATCAATAGCCAATCGGAATCACTAACCACATTTGGACATATGTGTTTTATCGTGGCAGTTTGCCCATCAACGTATTTCAATTGATTACAGTGCTTACATTAGTCAAATATGTTGAGGTATGTATTAATGCATGCTCGGAGCTGAAAATTATTTCCGATGAGATTGTCCTAGACGTAAAAAACGGTGATGAATACTTGCCCTGGCTGTATTTTGTAATAATTTGAAACAATGGTACACCGGAAAAGTGGCGAAGGTGAAATGGCCGCCCCATTTTTGCCCTAGTTTTGCATACCATGATCCTTATGGTTATTGGTACTTTTATAATCATGCGTCTTGGCTTTGCACTCGATTGAATCAATAAAGATATTGGCAAGTACGAGCTGCATGCCGAAAGTCAGACACCAGCACTCGACATTGCATACTTTGCATTTGCACTATTAAAAGCTCTACTAAAGGTCTTATGTTGCAAATATTGCACATTTCAGGAAGTGCTGTTTAAACGACGCTATCAAGCGTGAGAAAACTGCAGCATTTCATGATGGTGCTCAAGCTCACCAGTGCCAGTGCTCGCTTGATGACGTCATTTGTACCCATCGCTATCTGATAGTGTGCCTCCCAATGAATACCAATGACTTGACTCTTGCACATTTCCCCCACAGAATCATACAAAGAATGTAAATGCTGACACGTGCGTCGTACAGAGGGTAATTAATGTTTTAGATTGTCACGAGAGCTGACCAGTCGTGGGAGCAAATTTCGCTGGAATCCATGACACCTTCCGTGCTATGTGTCTAGCTGCAAGTATAGCGGCATATACCCAGTTGTACATTCCTAAGTCAATAACTCACTGTTTCCAGCGAAAGATTCCTGTTTTGGAAAACGGATTTGAGTTAGAGACCCTCTTGTGCAGAGCATTATCACGCAGGCGTCGCTAGATTCCTTGGATTATTAATAAAACCTTTAAAATATTACAGGTGCTTCGAAACACTCCAAGAAGTAGTTGCTCCCACAGTCAGCAATAGAGCCTAAGCAGGCCAATACATCATGAAGACCTTCATAAGCCCGAATAATGTATCAGTCACGGAGACGGCTCATTTGCCTTTTCCTGGCGTGGGGAAAGATGCTGAGCCCGTTGTCTGGCGTCACCAGGTACGAGAGCGGACGCTTGTTCAGCCCGACTGGCACAGAACGGTCCTACGGCGGCTGGTCTGCGACGCTGTGCGACTCGAAAAGCCATCCACAGCGCTGCTGGGCAGAAGGGCGGTCGTAAAATCAGCCGTCGAACTGGGCGGCACAGCTCAGGTGGCCGGCTCAGAAAAAAACGCGAAAAAATTGGTTAGAAGGTGCTCGGAGCCCGCACACAATCATCCAAAGTGATTATATATTCTAGGGAATTCAGTAAATTCATAACGTTCGGAAATAGCTTGCTTTAAGGAAATTGTTTCCGTCCACCCAACCACTCACAACCATGGCATTACTTTTTGACCTCGCTGGCACTCAACCTTTGTCCAAGTGGCGCTTGTAAGCTTTGAGTTACGCTGATGCCTGGAATGGACGGAAACAGGCGGCCCGGAGATTCATGACATTTGACATGCCACCCCGTCCACCCAACGGATCTTTCGTGGGTTTCGTCCTGAAAAATGGCGACCAGTGACGCCCATTCACGAGTAAATGGTGATTTATGCTTCGGCGGACTCTTCTAGGCGGGAGGAGATGAAAAGCATGTGCTGGACTTTTTGCAAGTGCTAAAAGCTCATTTTGGCGTCAGCTGAGTACCGAAACGATGCGATTTGGCGCTGCACTGTCCGACAAAAAGACTAGCCACCATTTGAGAGTGCTCCCCCGGAAATGAGAGCATTAAGCCAGCCGTCGTGAGCACATTAGTCCGTGCGGTGAACGCATTAAACGCCTCCCTCATGTTCGCGGCACTCGGAAACTTTACTCTATAAAGAGCCCCTCCCCCTACCCCTCCTCCCCCAACCTCTCTCAGTGTTGTTCTGATACTCATGCTCCTACCATCCATATTCGCACGTATGTTCAAATTCCGAACAGCTTGTGACAACGCTGCTGTGAAGGGTACGGTAGCACCACATTGCTCTTTAAGACCCCTGGTGCTCCATTGGGGTTCAATGCAGACAAACAAAGCCCTGCTAGGCACTGTGGGCCCTGATTGTTACAGGCGCTCCTCATTGTTTCAGAGGTTCCGACTAATGCAACTATCGGTCAACGGCTTTGCCCCTGCTTGGAAAACGGGCTCCCAAGGGTTACACCGACGCGGAACCGACTGTTCAGTACTGGTGGTACCTGGCCGATATAGGGCCCCCATAGACTCGGGGGAGGGGGGGGGGGGAGGCGTGATTGGCGCAACAGGCATTCTGTCTGGCATTTGAGGACCCAGCGCCGCTGGCCGGGGCCCCTTAACACAGCCTCCTACCAGCCCCTTGAGTTCTTCGAGCCCTCGAGCCGAGCCCCTGATCGTCGGTCCAGACTGGCCTTTGTACCCCTCTTTGAGCCCCTCAAACACTGCCCCGATCTCCTTGCCCCCCTCATCAACACAGAACCCCTGTTAGGCACTCTGGGTCCGTGCCGATACAGGGGTCCCTCATTGACTCAGGGGTCCCGACCAATCGCGGGTCCTGGCCTTATCTACGCTTGGGAAATGGACAGTCAGGCCCGGACCAACACGCAGCCGGGTGCCCGACACTGCTTGTGCCTGGGTGATAAAGACGCCTTCATCGACGCACGGGACCCCTTTTGACAGTGTCACTTCTTGGGAGGTGGACCTGGGGCTCAGACCAACATGGAGCGTTCTGTTCGGTACTGGATGTGCCTGATCGACATGGGGGGCCCATCATGTTCAGGGCCAGAGATTGATGCAAAGGGCCCTCTGACAGGCATATGAGAGTCCGGCACTGCGGAACCGGCCCCTTAATGCGACCTCCAGCCAGCCCTCTGGGCTCTTTGGACCTCTCGAAGCCTAAGGGGAGTGGGCGCGCGCCCTCCGTGCCCCTCCTCCTGCCTGCGTCATTACCCAGACAGCCCAACACCGTCAGATGCACAGCAACGCCAGCAATATGCCAGGAAACGACCAATGCCGCGTCCCTTTTTAAATCAATCTGGAATACAACGTGCCGCCTAAACGGAGCAATCTGTAGTTGTGAAATTAACATAGACATAATGACCAGTTCACGGTGACCAATATCTGTCAAAAATATGTCCGAATTTCGCAACAGTTCGGTTACAACCACCTCAAGCGCTTGTTGCTGTAAAATGATCCATTTTCACCTGAGCAAAATGGCACGCTCATTCGCTGGTTTACCAAGGACTAGGTGGAGCTTGGAACTTCTAACGTGTCGAATATGCAGTTTTGTTTCATACCACTTAATTAAAGAATAATATTAAGTCGCGTCTTTGGTCAACAGACCGAGGAATAGGCCCCCATTACCACAAACCTGGCATTCCCATGCATCGTTTCTGATGGTATTCATAGCACATTTTGTTATACAGAGTCAAACAGTGGTGATCTTAATCATAAACGGCGTGCATTTTTTCGTGATATTATTGTAGAGCGGTTCATGTTAGATCCGCCAGTGCCTAAGCAAGCGATGATGAAGCTCTCGTCCAATGGGAAAGGAGAAAAAAGACGCTGAACTGATGAAAAATAGTCTCTGATGTCTGAGACCACGGGAAAGGAAGAGGAAAGCAGAAGTTCAAGAGGTATTTGAACTATCACAACATAAAGCATTTTCTATAGCACTAGAGGCGCCATGTTTGCGGATGCGCGAGAAGTGAGATAGGAGAATTGAGAGAAAGGCAGAGGTTTCAACATCAGAGGTCAAAACATAAAATATAATCTATGAAACACTAAACACCACGTTTGTGGAAGGACGAAAGTCCGCACATCTTCGCGGGCGTGCAGCTCAGAAACTAAAACGGTTTAGATCTTAAGAAGGCCAGGCCTGTGATGCCTTGCAGCGAATGGTCTTCAAGATGGCTGTTGCAGTTAAAAATCCCATGCAAATATGGAGCACCACTTAAAGGGAGCGTCCAACCAGTGAGGCATACTTCGAAAACATATTCTAGTGTAACCTTAGGGCCGGTTAGTCTAATAATAGCGCTGGATAGTGTCACCGCAGCACAGAAAACAATAGCAACGCTTTGAGACAGCACTACACTTCTTCCGTGCGATTGTCGTGATCATAGACGTCATGACAACCGCCGTAGTACCTGTCCCGATGCAATACAAGATCGTTTGTGATTGGCCTAATGGGCGGCAAGGGTCTCTTACCGACAAGCGCATTGGTTGAATTTTGAGCCAGTGCGTCCGTCACTATGGATCATACGATACTCCCATTCCGAAAGCCGAAGCACGTCTCGAAAAGAGCTAATGCGGTAAACGCAACAAGGAAAAAAATCGAGGCCATAGTACAACGTTTCATCGAATTCGCGAGATAATAGCTGCATGTGTGCACACCATCTGGTCCAACCATTGGTTCAAGCTTTGATAACGTCAATTATCCAAACATTTTAGCAACTTAATGTGCTACAAACAGTACGCAGCATACACCCTAGAAAAGACAAGGTAATTGAAACGCATCACTTTCAAAGTGGTGAACAGAGAGAGCAATGATATTTTTCCCGCATGAGCGGCTACTTCAAAAAGAAATTATAAGCTGTTTTAAAGGATTTCTAGAAAACTGGCATCATCGACTAAGTCGTACACGTCTGATCTAACAACAAGTGAAAAGTCCAAGACAGGTGACATGCTCCCTTTAACGTTTTTGGGTTTTGCTAACACTGACCACAACTAACCATGGTGTTACGAATTTTCCGGGGGAGGAGCCCTTTTAAATCCCAGGCAGTCGCAGCTGTGAGGGAGGGGGGAGGGGGTATAAATAACTTGGGTGCTGATAGGGTTATGACATCATGCGTTGCACATTCAGATCAGAATAAAGAAGCCATTCAGTGGAATTAATCGACCAAAAAATCTGATGTAGCAACATTTACCCAACAGTCTCAAGAGAGATGTATCACAGCCAGTCGCATACCAAACCTGGCGGTCCCACCTTAAAGGGAATGTTTCACATTTGGAGATGTTGAAAAGCTCACGCACAACTATTGGTGCACGTTTTAGGTTTAAAGGACTATTCAGGCAGCACGAGTCTCTGCTTAGTAAACATGTTCCTCAAGGTGTCATGGTTTGATTAGGTCATCGTGCGTTGCGCAACATTGATTGAGAGCCAGTTGACGGTCGCTGTATCTGGAAATCGCATTCAGGAATGCCGGGTGTGCACGCTTGGACACTTGCAATTTGTTCGCCTTGATCGCCGTATGGCTTCTGGAATGTCAGGATTTGAATGACACTATTATGACGTCATGAATGCCAAGGTGACTTTGAAATGCTCTCCGCGAAATGCTCTCCCCACTTACGCGGGCGTGTAGCTCAGAAACTAGAGGGGCTTATGTTGCAAGAAGGGCAGGTTTGTGAACACCACCGGAAGGTCTTGAAGATGGCTATTTCAGTTCAAAACTCTATATGAATGTGAAACACTCTCTTTAGGGCTTAACCGTCATTGACATGTGAGGCAATACGTGTGACAAACGGAAAGTCTATTCATTTCGTTTGACAACGCATGGCCTTCCGCACACCTAAATCCATATGCATTCAGGTATGCAGAACTTATCTGTGTAGCAGTACGACTACATGCTGTTGTCTCGGCCGAATTATTCATGGCCGCTGTACTCAAAATTTTGGCTGCCGAACGCACAGTCACGCGACTGTGGAATATATTTCCTGCGCGGAAGGCCTTCAGCGGAAAAAACGTGATCACATTGCTGATTCACAGCCAGCGGCAGGCCAGCGTGAGGCCCGACTTTTTGCACCGACAAAAACTGCAAATTTACGACGGGTCACGCTTCGCACAATTGCCAGCTGTACGTCTACCTCTCATTTGGTTCAGGCGACAGCGTGTTGCTTTCGAGATCGGTTTCGAAAAAAGCGACATTGCTCGGTTCTCGATCAACGGTTGACATCCCTACAGATCGGACAGTGTTGGGCAGCTGGGTTATTTGTAAACAGCACCAAGGGGTGTAATCTCCTCTTCAGATGGGGCATTCAGCCCGCCCAACTTTGGGGAGAAAGTGAGAAAAATCCGATGAGAAACTGTGCTGGCATATGCTGGAGGCAGGTTGGGGAATTTTTCACAGTTCAGTCCACCAACTCATTATGCGAACCTACGCCCATGAACGGCATAAGTGCCTACATCATGTAGTTGGTTTCATCGCGTTATGCATGGTCTGCCGAGGTCTGACATGAATCCTGCAAAATGGCCAGAACTTGCCGGATTCGTCGTTCACTTTTTGATTCTTGACCTATTCACACGCAATAACCCGCGCTTTTGCCAGTGCGCTAGCTCGTTCTTTACCGAGTCTAAATGTGCTGGTTTCGTTTCGTTGAAACGTGTTAGAATTATAGTCTCCAGCAATTCTGTGTCACGTAGTTCTAGGTATAATTCAAAAACCAGCTCATCTGCTGTAGCGAACGGGATCCATGCACATGCATAAAAGTACTAGTATGAGTATTATTGACATAGGAATGAGTGCAAATATATTTTCAACTTTGCCTGGTTAGTGGTCTGGCTTTCGTCCTTCACATTAGATGCGTTTGCTATCAAAGATGCACTCATGCAACGCGACTATGAACTACCGGATGCTATCATTCCGACATGTTTGAGCCGTTATACTTGATAATGTTAGACACTGGCCACCGCTATTGGGTACCTGTATGACCAAGTTGATTTCAGATCTGCGCAGTGAGAGTATAAAGGCGTCGTTCAAGGTGTCCTGGAACGCATGGGAACGACAGTTAAATTCTGCATTTTTCCCGTCGGTTTTGCGGTTCGCCATAAACCGACTCGACTTTCTGGCATGGCGACTTTCATACATTTCGCCAATATGGAAGTCGCCTAATAGCAGTGGATAGAATTTTCAAACGATTTCGATTCAGCAAACTGCGAGTAGACATTTTCCGAACACCAGCATGATAGGCCATGCAGGGCCCCCAGATAGCACCAACTACGCATCAACGATTTGGCCACCTTCAGCAGCAGTTTTGGCCAAGATCGTCGTTGGGCTCATTGAGTCAATCCTGACTACATGCCTGGCAGATTGATATTCACAGCTATATGACGTGCAGCACGATGATTATCAATTTCACACCAAAATGGAGTAAGCACAAACCATATGTGTGTGTTACTATACGTCATGCATATAGGTAATACGACATATAGGTAATAGGTCACTATGCAGAGATAGACTCGCATCAGGCAAGCACGATCAGGTGTCCATGACGTAAGCGTCCTCCAAAATCATCACCGCCAGGTTTGAGTTTTATTCTAGAGCTGTTGTTCACCAAAGACCACAGCACACGGGATCCCAGAAGGAATTCACACTTTCCTGTATTTTGGCCTCAAAAAGTGAAGGGCAAGTGCAGATGTTGAGATGCATAAAGACAATATCAACGTTATTATTAGCACGCGCTCGGGCGGGGGTCAAATTGACTCCCACACAGAAGGTTTTCCGCAATGGTTTCCGAATGGTGGGGCGTAGCCGCACTAAATTTTGCATAACTGTAGACAGTTGAATAACAGATTGTCTGGCATCAAAACATTCTTACGCACCTTGTAAGGTCGCTGGCCTATGGTAGGTCAAAGTCAGGCCAGTCATGGCTAGTGAAGGCAATTTCTAGGGAATCGTTCAATCTGATCCAGCAACGGAGTGTTAGACGAAGCCATACATCTCTGAGATGCTTTCTTAGGCAACACAACAACTGATTAAACAAATTAAATTGACCTAAGATTGGGTATGCAGGTCAGACCAAGGTCAAGACCAACCTGCTTTATTCTCTCGCAGTTGCTATATGGGGTAGTTTCTGGTGCTCGTTCCGAATTTATTGATAACAGAAACCGCATTATATACCTTCTATATGTTTTTTTAAAGGTCGGAATAGGTCACTGACCTAGAATGACCCAGGCCAACACTTTGTTTTTTTAGGAACATACTGCCTAGCGTAATTTTTGTCGCTTATCCAAATGCAAAACTCAAAGCGGTCGTATGTGGTTTTGGTCACCATGACCCTCAAAAGCTTAAACAAGGTCGCTGACCTTAGATAAGCATGTGAGTCTCTGCGTGGAACAATTATCTAGGTTCCAGGGGCCCTTTAGAGACTAACCTGTAATTCGGCTTTGATTGACTTTATTTGACCCATGGTTCATGACCCAGGAACCTCAAAATTTGACCTAAGTGAGTTTACGTAAAGGTCAACGCACTTTGTGAATTTGGTATCTCTAGCCCTCTTAGTTCCTGAGATCTCAGGGAGGGGGTGTGTCAAATTGACCCCCATCCGAGCGAAGCGTATCCAACTGGCCACCCGGTCGCGTGAATAGTTGCATACATTTTCCGAGTTCAACTATTTATGGCTGAATTACAAGTCACAGGTGATATCTTTGGAGCAAAAAGTCAGTGATGTGACCGTTAACAGGCATTACCTTTCTACGAGGCCGTTGGCTGCAACGCGCAAAATGCTCGCAAAAAACGATATTGCCGTGAATACACATAAATCGTCGTAACCGAAGCCCAACTTTGTTAGAGCTGAGGTCAACTGAAATTACGGTGACCACATTCATGATGTGGCGAAACGCGTGGTGGAGGGTTCGAGTTCCAGAACAAGCGCTTGTATATGGCTCGCGAAAAGGGTCATTTGGCCGCTGCCTGGACAGCGTCATCCTGATTACAGGGTGCCAATGGTCGTACAATTGCATAGCACGGTAAAGGTTTTTTGGTGCTGTTGAGATAAGAGCCCGAAGCAGAATGGATCCACTAAACCTGCATTACAATAATGAGATAGTGGTTCGGAGTTCAAGCAAGAGATCATTTTCAGCACGTAATCCGATTCAAAATATGTTCCAACAAACTTGTTGTTTTCTGGTATTTGTATCACATATATCTCATTTGATAGCTGAACCTGCGTTCTAAAGTAACGATCCCGCACGAAAAAATAGCCTTCTGTTGCTCGATTAAATTTTCTCATGAAAGCATACTGTAAAGAATGCTAAAATTAAGTAAAACAATGCTAGATTTGTAACCTTCCATGTGTAGCAGACAAAACGACCCTTGGCATAAAGGTCCCCACGAGACTAGTGAATCAGTGACGTCAATATCACGCTGAGGTTGCAGGAATATGTTTCCGGGGCAAAGATACAACAAGTTTCTGTTTTGACGGACAAATGCCATGTCATATAAAAACGGTTTAGCATCCATTATCGTAAGTTAGCCATCATTTTAGCAGATAATTTTGAGATGGCGAGGATCGGATTGCTCATTACAATCTCCATGGTGACGCCACCGCGCAGACATATCAAAGAGGATCGTTTTTGTGTGATGACCATTTTTTTACCTACGTTTTTTTCAGCATTCCAGCCAAAAACACTGGGCAGCCCAAGCCAACATGGGGGAGGGGGAAACTCAACAATGAGGGGGGCAGGGCCCTAACGCAAGAATACAAATCGACACCCGTGGCCTTACTTAATTGAATCTAGTGCGAAGCTCATGCAGTATTGACATACAAAATGCAGAAGACCTTTTTAACGCCTGCATCTCCTTCATTTAGCCCTATACAACATACAATGATAATACAAACATCTAATCTCACACCCATCAATCGGTCAGTTTCCCAAATCTGCGGTGAGGCAGGCAGTGTGCGAGGCCTACGTCGGCGATCTCCCACCCTAAAGTCTCGGTTCCTGTCGGCAGCACGAAGCCCTGGATGAATCCTTGACGCGTATCGTTTCAACCTCCTCCGTGGACCTTCCAAGGCACAGTTCTGATATCCACAAACAACGAGCCTTCTGGATTAGCGGGGTTTTGAACGCTTTTTCCAGGGGCGCGCTGCATCGTTGATCCATAGTGGGGCCATCTGGCGCCTAAAAAAAACTTAGCTAAACCTAAAAAAAAAGCTAAAAAAAAATAGCCGCGCCTTTAAAGCCGGTGATCTTCTTACGACGCAAACACAACCAGCGGCAGCCGATGGCCTTGCACTGGACCCAAATCACAGACACGTGGTAAACATCCGAAGCTATCGGCCTTAAGTGGAGTGTGTCTAATGTTTTCGGCTTTCTCAATAAACGCCTAAGAGGAGTGGGGCAATTGTCTACGGTTAATGTTGGTTGCTAAATGTGCATTTAGGTCTTGCAACAGTTTTGGTTTATTTTTGTCGATCCCATCGATGGCTGCGCGTGAATAAATATAATCCCAGAAGATAAGACAATTAGCGGGCAGAAAAGGACGAATGCACTGGCCTATATGGGTGAGTAACTGCACGCCAGAGACATGGCCATTTTTTTGGTTGCTAAGCAACGGAGAACAATCACATTTCTCTAGAACCTTGTGCAGTTGATTGATACGACATAATACTTGTTCCTCATCTCAGTATATGGGTTCCTCATCTCAGTATATCATCTCAGGCCGACATGAATTGGTGCGAACCAACTGACCATCCTTTCCATACGTCTGAACCCGTACACTCGCAGCCCTCAGCTGAATGTAAACACAACAAAACATCAACATGATGGTCGCTGCCATCGCCGCGTTCGCAAGTTGCTGTCAGCGCTGACAAGCAACATCCTTGAAAAGGCATTGGCTAGAGCTAACGATACCTTCTCAATGACGCCGATGTTTGTGTTCAGTGGTGAATATTGCTTGGGGTCTGCCCGATACCTTTGTTGCTCCATACAAATCAAAGAAAATTTGGGGCCCGTGGCAATATCTCTTCAGTGGGGGCGAATTGACTGAAGCGAATGACACCAAAATTTTTAAGTTGAAATTTCCTACCATCCTTCGTGCACAGTCAACCATTTTAATTTTTGACTAGATACATTCCCTTTAGGTGGCACGACGGTTTAAAATGCCACGTGGCAGACTGATCACACTCGCCGCAAGGTGCTGAAATCAGTCATGTTTCATACGAGTAATAGACCAGCTATTTGCTATTTTATGCTGTTTAATATTTGAGGTGAATCTTGGCTGAAAATCTGTGAGAAGCAGTAATCTGAGTGTCATTGGAAGAGCACTGTGTCAAAAGAGCATTGGAAAAGCACTGTGATAAAGTACGGTTGGGAACCAGGACTAGCATGATAGCGCACTATTCACACGAGCTATTACGATGGGTGTGGCTATTACAACCGAGTGTGCATGACAATGATCATGTGGTATTGTTTTGCTGTATTGCTCACTATATTACTGCATTTTACACCATTTTAAGCACCAAGCTGGGTAGCCCTGGCATGTGGGCGATGGTATGGATAAGTTATTAACGTAAGGCCGCGTAGATACCTACTTCATAACCTACTGCTCAATGTGAGCGATTCCGCTTCTTTTTTTAGTAAGAAGCTACAGGCACACCAACTGCATCATTATCAATGCAAAATAGTAAGTTTTGGCTTGTACTTTCTTAAAACTTTGACATAGATAGAAGCAGAAGTGTTGCAAAAATGCAAACCGGTGAATAATGCGCGAGTATGATTTGTTTGTAATGAGTAGCGGATGGGTTGGGACGCACCCCTTCTAGTAACGGTTAGATGGGTAAAGAAAATCTTACCCATAGATATCTCTAAACTGCGGAGGAGCGGTCAAAATGAAATGCCGTCGTTGGAACAGTGAAGAGACTCACTGGGCGAGCCAGACTTTTAAGGCCTACGGACGGCTAAGTCCTCACTCCGAGGCGTATTTTCGACTTCTACCGTCGTTATCATTAGGGCTTTACAACGCACTCAGCTGCTTAGGTTTTATGGCGTCGCCTGCCTCTCACCCTGGCAGGAAGAGCGGGCGCCGCGGGGAATCGAACCCCGCACCGCTGGTTTCTCAGGCGTGCAGTGTTTATCGCAGATGTGTTAACTACTGCGCCATCGATACACTACTCGAATTTTGCTCTGCGTTTATATAAGTAAATAGGCAGTTTCGTCAGCGGTATTGGTAGCATCCCACGCCAAATTTCGGCTTTCTCTGGCTCCTGATTCCAGCTGGTTCTTCATTCAACAGGCGCTACAACCTATTTTGCATTCAGATAGCTTAACTCATACTAGCCTTTTTAATAGTTAGTATGCAGAGGGGTGTGGCGGTGTATCAATCAATGCGCGCTGCGAACGCACTCCATCGAAGCAGTATTCTTCAGCAGCGCACATCACGAACACTTCACACATCCAGATCCACTGTCAGCACACATTTTCTTCACAGAAAACCCTCAGTTAAGTCGATAATGATGCGTGCCACTGCCCGCCAGTGACTGCCATTCCCCTACTCCCGCGCCGCCGCAGACAGCGTCAGACACCCGGCGCTAGACGTGGGGGGAGAGGGGGGGGGGGGGGGGGCGTGGAGGAATGGCGGTCTACCGCTACGTGCGAGAGGACAGATTTGGTGTTTGCTGGATGAGTCGGTATGGAAGCTTTTCTGATTTCGGAGCAGTGGTCTTTATTGAGAAACACCGTCCGGTGATTTAGAGCAGGGGCAAGCGGCGAGCGGTAACCGACGATGCTGCGGAACGCGGGCGGTGGGCCGACATTGTTACGCGAACAGAGTCATATGTCATACATGTAACTCCAACACACATGCACATGGGTTAGAATTTACGCAAAATAAAAACATGCACCCATATACTCAAAATATAACATGGAACGCGCCGGTTTAAGTTTCGTGTCGCCAAAAGGCATGGTTTCGTGAGTATGACATGGTAAAGTTGAAAAAGTGCGAGAATCAGGAAAACTCGACCCTTGACCTGCCATAATGGGGTTAAGTATTAAACTAACAACATGAAAACTAGCACCAGTAGCGAAATTTTGTTGCGGGCAATCCACTGGTATTTTCCGCTAAGCTATTTTCGTTATTTCGAAAACACCAGGGGGCCGCATCAACCCCCTTCCCTATCAGTCCGCGTTAGGAAAAATGGCGCGTCAGGGCGAGAGTGAACAGTCTTAGCAGGTATGCCTTTCAAAAAAAGAAAAAAAACAGCAAGAACTACCTAATATGTCTTTATTTTCTATATCTGTGTTCAGATTTGTATATATATATATATATATATATATATATATATATATATATATATATACACACACACACACACATATATATATATATATATATATATATATATATATATATATGTGTGTGTGTGTGTGTGTGTGTGTGTGTGTGTGTGTGTGTGTGTGTGTCTGTAAAGCGGCGCGTGAACTTTACATGTCTTTATATCGGCACGTGAAATGTTGTCATCTTTAGGGTGCATCATCTCGCTGTAAAATTTAGGGTCTGCGTTGAACGCGTTCCTTGATACGATCGTTGATATGCATTTTTCAAATCACTACAAATAAAAAATCTTAGCTTTATCTCTACTTAACAGTACGTCCCTTTGAATTTTCAAGGTCACGTGCAGAGCTAGAGAGAGACCGTTGAGGAAAGTTTCAACACAATTCGGGTGGGTCGGGAAATCTTAAGTGGTTTAGTTGGCATAGAAAAGTGAACGAGAAAGCACAAACAAGAGGTCTCATTTATATCGTTCATCCATTTCCCCGCTTTCCCCTGAACCATTTTTTTCATTTTCTTGTGATCGACACTTCGTTTGATGTCATCTACACCTCTCGACCGGCGCCAGCCGAGTCTGTACGTTTGTAGTGTTCTCTAGTGATACTCTCTGAAGTGTTCTACACCCCTACAAGCCTAACTTTGTTCAGAAGCTTTCGTCAGCATCAATGTTTGTTTGATCGCTTTACATATCATGTGTGTGTGGCCATGTCGCCGGTGACTAATACCACAACATTGTAGCACCAAGCCTAGATTTTCTGGCTTTTGTGGCGTTCTACCCGATACGTGTTTCATGGATAGCTTTACGGTTGCTGTCATCAAAATGTGAAAGCACGTTACGCGGTAGACGCTACTCTCTCTGTCGTTCAATAAACCCTCGTTCCTAAATATCGGTGTCTCGCTTCTGAAGCATTTGCGATGGTTTCTTGTACCTGCATTGATCGATGTCTAGCTATGCTTTTATTTGTTCGCAAGTTTTCCTTTTGTTGCGCATCACGTGCTAACTGGAATTGCCTGCGACTGCATGTTACTGGCAAGAGTCCCGCGGTAAATGCTCTATTCGCTCTTAGTCGTTGCCGTTTTATTGGCACTGAACTGAAGTCCATTTGCTCTTACGTCGACCTGCATCAAGAAGCACTGGTGTTTTGAAATTGGTCGAACAGCGGCTGATTCGTCCGGCATCGCACGTGATACCGATCACCAGATTGGGGAGACGTGATCCTTTCACATTGAGTATCTATTGATCTGTGACACATATCCGCTGTTGAGGCTCTCGTAACTTCCATGGGAAGAACATATCAAAATTATAGGGTAATCAATGTCGTACCTTCGGGGCACGATTATGTCGTGATACTGCAAGCGTAAAATTACCTCAAGCGGCTAACGCCACAAATTATGGATGCGGTTTCCTAGACAGTTGGAGGACTACAGATTTCCAAATGAATTCTCACCCAGTCAGTGCAGAGCAGAGCCCCTCTCCGAAGCACTCTCCACCCCTTTGAACTATTGGACCAAGACTTCAGCGTGCTACTTCGTGCTTTATCTATGCTGCCGGGTTATCCAAAAGCGTCCTGGTGCGTCACTGGCCTTCTGGTCTGGGTTCCATAGCCGTGGTTGACCGCGGTCGTGTACTGGCATTGACCTCAGCGCTTCTGGCCTGGGTTCTCTAGTCGTGATTGACCGCGGTCGTGTACTGGCATTGACCACAGCGCTTCTGGCCTGGGTTCTCTAGTCGTGATTGACCGCGGTCGTGTATTGGCATTGACCGCAGCGCTTCTGGCCTGGGTTCCTTAGCCGTGGTTGACCACGGTTATGTGTACTGGCGCTGACCACAGCGCTCCTGGCTCACTGTGCGTGGTTGTCTGTTCCGTCCTAGGCCTCTGATGACGGCGGAAACAGTTAGACCACATTTTATTGTATCTCTGGGAATATTGATTCCTCAGCTGAGTTATTGTGCTGGAATGAAAGCGGGGAATGTTTCGCAGCAAAGCTTTTATAAAGAACCAGCTATCGTGCACTTGGTTATGAGTTCTCAGGGCCGGCCGGATATAGTCGGAAATAGTCGGAGGATAACATACGGAAAGTTTATTGATAGTTTGCTCGCACTACGCACCTAAGTATAACGCAATTCCATATGGTTTCAGCAACCGCCTGCTTTTGCACAGCTGACAATTGCTGCACAGCTTCTAAATCACGCACACTTTTCACGTGGATGGCGAGCACTGAATGCCAATCATACTTATATGGTCATGTGTGTATGTTTATTTATCTGGTAAGACCATGCCAAGTCATATTTATTTATACAAAATAGGACTGTTCTCAGCCGTGTGAGTTACTAGCAGGAGGCGAGGCGGTTTGCCACAATATGCAGTTTCCTGAAGTCACCCGGCAGGGTAAGGTCATTGCTCAGTGAATGACACATGGTCAAAAATGACACGCGGACATCATCTGGATGCATGCTGTGAGATCTCATGGCCTAAGTGGTCATCTTTTTGAGGATTTAGTAGGAGCCTTTTAATTAGACTGACTTCTGGGATCAGCATGAGCTCTAAGCAGTGATCGTTGCGTAAGCCCAGGCCCCACCATCCGATCGTAAAATTCCGAGTCAATGGCTGAATTTTGCAGCGAAAGCGTAACATACCGCATTGCTTGGCACGGTCCGTCCGGCTCTTTGACATCAGCAGGCTTTTGAAGGGATCGCTGCCACCGGCTGCAGGCCATCCCAATTATGAGCAAATAGCCTGCGCCTACGTCGAATCCAGCCCATCCCGCCACGGATGGGTGAATCAGAACGCAGACACGTTAACGAGCTGAGCTATCGGAACGGCCGAACTGTCCATTGGCCATCAATGGCGTCAGCGGCCATGACATGCCTTTGTCCCTTTGACCAGAAATTTGAAGAACATCGTATTCGCTGTTCATTTTGTTTCAAGATTGCAAATCTTCCAAATCATGGCTGAAGGGCAATCAGGCAGCTCAAAATCAGTCATGAACACAGTGTCTTTGTATTCGCAATGCGTTTTCATCAGTTGAAGAAAACCCAGCGACGAAAAACATGGCGTGCGTTACCGTCCGCAATTTATTCAAAACATCACACAAGATTAAGATGAAGATAAAAATAGTGTGCGCGTTATTTAGTTAGCCGTCAGGGTACCAATAGGCACAGAAATAAGCATATCTATTCGCCCAACATCCACAACGAAGATGGCTTCTCACTTAGCACGTCCCCTCAGTAGATGAAATGACGACAATATACTAATCAAATCAAGCGTGAAGCAATTCTCTACAGCATGCAGGTGCACAGAGAAATTGCGTATATCACCGCCTTAACATCGAGTGCTCCAGGCCAGCGCAGGGAGCCACCGATTTCGCGCCAATGCGGTCGTTATTGTGTAGTGCCGCTCCCCTGGTATGCAGCCATCGTCGTCCCGCCTCCCTGCTAATCCGCGGCAGTGATTCGATCCGATCTTCGGGCGCTGTGTGTGACGTGCGCATCTCTGGTCGGCATGGCGACTGACAGCATCCCTGTGTGTCCTTGTGACACTGTCCCCAGTCCATAGTTCCTACAAGCAAAATAAATGGTGCATCTTTTCGTTCGGATATATCATCAGCCTTATGGTCTGTGTGAGCACAAATTATCTGTTGATGGCCGAGAGACAACCATAATGGATATACCAAAAGTACTTATGGTGCATTCTTCACCCGCGATGCCATTCATGGAATGAAGGATCCCATGGCCTTAAGTCAGGAGGCGTGGTTCGATTTTGACCGTCTGTAATAAAATGCGCAACAAAACTTGACGCGTCTAATACATTTGCAAGATCATCACTTTAGCATTTGTATTCTATTCAAGACTGATCGTATGATGTAATAAGCAAAATACTTTACCACTAAAATAATGCAGGAACAAGTGTTTTTCAGGTCAAAAATGTAATAGAGCATCGTTGCCATGCAAACAACTCAAGATGTGTATGCCATTGCAAATGTTCAAAAATGAGAATTCAAAAATGAAAGGATTTGCCATTTTAAGGTAACTTAGTGTACAAATTTTGTTCTTGGTGCTCAGCGGCTTAATCTGAAGCGAATATTTGGAAAATGCTTCGGCTCATGCCTAAAATGGGTTTACTTATTTAAGAGAGGCAGCATTTTCGACAGCTTGCACTTTGCGTTATATTTAAATATGACCAGTGAACAGAAAAGAGATATTATAGTGCTAAAACCCAATGCTGCTTCAAAGGATGTTGGACTGGATGCTTCTATTAAAGCGTACTTAATGCAGCAAGCCAAGCTCGATAAGGATATACAGGCTTCGAATGTGTCGGGCCTCCCAGCTTACTCCCTGCCAGCTGCCAAGAATGAAGACAAGTGGGATTTTAGCCCATTCATTCCATGGCATCATTCCAAACGCAGACGAAAACCACAAAAACGAAGGCGAAAACATTTGTGGAAACGTTTAACTAATAGATGGGAAAGGTTTGCAGGACACCAAGCTGCGAAAGCTTGCTTTCCAAATAGCTGTGACTTTTTTCACGACACTCACTCGAACAAACAAACCAGCTCAAGTGCTGGTGACCACAAAAACTTCTTCCCACGTGGTAACACGGCGCCCGATAAGCGACAGATAGTGCAAGAAAGTGCAGGGCCCAGACAAGAACCTGGGCAGAGCCATTTGCGTCGCAAAAAAGGACGTGGAAAACATGCATTTACCGCAGCGACGCGACGACACGCTCCAAAATCGTCGCATTTGCTGCCTGCACCGTACCTGAGTAGAATGGAGGAACGCGTTTTGCCGCGTGGCTTGCCTGAAGGACTGCCACCTGAAATAGCGGCCAAACTCAAGGCCATGCAGGCGGGTGGCTCACACTCACCAGGTCTTCCAAAATCTGGACCCCCAATGGGTTTGCCAGCTAAGGGGTTTGGCGGCAGCCCGGGAAAATCTGGCGTCAAGAGTGCAGGGATGCGACATGGCGTGCCTGCTGGACTATCACCTGAAATAGCCAAACTCAAGGCCATGCAGGCGGGTGGCTCATACCCACCAGGTCTTCCAAACTTCGGACCACCAGTGGGTTTGCCAGCTAAGTCGTTTGGCGGCAGCCCAGGCAAATCTGGCGTCAAGGGCGTAGGGATGCAATGGATGCGGCCCGACGGACAGGCAGGTATGCCGCCAGGCATGCCTTCTGGTATGTCTCCAGGAATGCCACATCCAATGGTTGGAGCGGGACCACCCCCGATGTCTGGAGCTATGCCACCCCCGATGTCTGGAGGCATGCCATCTCCGATGTCTGGGGGAGTGCCACCCCCAATGCTGGGTGGTAGGCCACCAGGTATGGGGTCTGTTATGCCCGTCGGTTTCCCACCTGCAATGCCAGGAAGTGCGTCTGCTGGCATGGCTCCAGGAACTGCACCAGGCATACCGCCCAGCCTGATGAAAGGCGTCGGCCATCATAGAGCACGACCTGCGGGTCTGCCTTCTCGGCTGCCACCTGAGCTAGACGCCGCCACCGGAGGTCCCGCTCCCCATTTGCCGACTCCCACCGACGACTTCACCTGGCTCAAGGAGTCGCTGAAGGCGGCGGTCGACAAGGACGCCGTCAAGTCCGCGCTGCGGAAGTCGGTGATGATGGACTACGTGCCAGACAAGCTGCTGGGGGCTGTCAAACCGCAGCGCGCCGCCGCCTTCTCCGTCCAGTACACGGCCGGCGACTGCAGCGAGCTGGCCAGCTTCAAGGGCGCCTTCCCGGTCCAGGTGGCCTCAGCTTGCATGATGTGCTCCACTGGTCAACGACCGGGTGTTCCTGCCGGACACCAGCCGCCGGTCGCACCTCGCCCGCGGCCTCACGCGCCGCGCACGCGGCCCCAAGCGCCGGCCGTGCGGCCAATGCCGCTCGGCGGCGGCGGCTCCCCGGCCGGCATCCCGCCAGACATCCAGGCGCTCATTGACAAGGAGAAGGCGTCGGCGTTTAAGGGTCGCAGAGGTGGCCACTCTTACGGCGCACCGGCTGGACTGCCGGCAGGCATGCTGGCAGGAATACCGGCTGGAATGCCGTCAGGATTGTCTGGAGGAATGCCAGCAGGAATGTCTGGAGGAATGCCAGCAGGAATGTCTGGAGGAATGCCAGCAGGAATCCCAGCAGGGATGCCGGCAGGAATGCCTGGAGGAATGCCTGCGGAGATTTCGGCAGGAATGCCAGCAGGGATGCCGGTAGGAATGCCTGGAGGAATGCCTGCGGGTATTTCGGCAGGAATGCCAGCAGGGATGCCGGCGGGAATGCCTGGAGGAAGGCCACCAGGAATGCCAGCAGGAAGGCTTGCAGGGAAGCCGGCAGGAATGTCATCCTGGATGCCACCAGGAGTGCCGTCTGGACTGTCCGTGGGGATGCCAGCCGGGATGTCACCAGGTATGCCTCCCAGAATGCCTTCAAACGGTCCCACATGGGCGTTCGCCGGTTCCGGCCCGCCGCCCGGCGGTCGAAGGCGACGACGGCTGCACGGCAGGGCTCGAAGCGACCGCGTCCACAGCGCTGCCTCCAGGCCCCGACGGCAGGCCGGCGGCCGCTGTGTGCCCATCTGCGAGATCCGTGATCTCAAGGTCAAGTGCACGAGCGGAGACGCGTCGCGCGCCCTCACCGTCGTGGGCACGGCTGTCGTCTCGCCGGCCGAGAACTTCAAGAAATGCGCCAGCAAGTGCAAGCACGAATGGGAGTTGCTGCTGCAGTACGCGGCGGCCGAGAAGCTGCGTGCGTACTTCATGTCCGGCGAGCCGGTACGGGCGGGTGCTGGATCCAGTCGCCCCGTGGCCGACTCCTGGCAGGTTGAGAAAGTGCTGCGCTGCAGCGGCGCCGAGCTCACCCTCCAGAACCGCCTATGTTACCCGCAGGGCAGCTGGGTGCTGCGCGCCCTCCTGGCGGCGCAGAGCTCCGAGGCGATGCTGGCCGGCTTGGGCGGTGCCGGGGTGATCGCGATAGTCGTGACCATCGGCCTCCTCTTCTACTTCAGGGTGCTGAAAGTACCCGCCTTCTGCAGCAAGCTATGCAAAGGCGGATGGAAGCGTGGTGGTGGTGGTGGTGGTGGTGCCGGCGGTGGCGGCGGCGGTGGTGGGAGTGAAAAGCTTGGGGAGGGGGGTGCGGGGACCGTCGAGTTCACTGAAGATCCACCGCCTCCGCCCCCACCGTAATCAACCCAAGGCCGGGCTCATTTGACCCCGTAATAGGGTCCTGAAGCCTTGTCCAATCTGGCTTAAACGTGGACCATTTCGCAGATAACATCACCGCTTAATGACAGCGAGGCTTCATGCTATCCAGGCGCGGCCGGGACAACTGGGCTCCACTTGTCCGCATCGTAGCATGACGCGGCGCTCAGCAGTGCAGCAGTTTCGGCGGCCCACCACCGGATTTATTGGCTCTAACAGACTGCTATTTGTCATTGTTCGGGTTTGCTTCTGTCTTTCTATGCCATCACATCTGTTTGGATGAGGGATGGCAGCAATGTATGCGTGGAATATACGTCACTAAAGTTGAGGCCAATTTTTAGGAATACTTTAAAAGAGCAAATGCAGAAATAGTGTTTTTAATTTGGCTGTATCTATTGGCGTATTCAGTTTTGTTTCAAGCGTTGCCAGCTGGGTTTCAATTTAGAATAAATGCACATAAAAGCAATAAGGCAGGCGGTAAGTCTCTGGTGGATGTGAAACCTAGTACAAACGCCAAATGATTCTTATTTACTTTGTCCTCCTTTATATCTTAACATGTTCTGAGACAACTCATTTGCGTATGGCTCTGACATTAAGTTGCCTTGGTAGCGCGCTCCACAGCCTACAACGTCCACATAATGAAGCAAAAACATATGCATATCATGAAGGTTTAACCTGTTTAAAGAGAGTATTTCAAATTTGTATGGGGTGTTGAAATCGAAAAGCCATCTTGAAGATCATTCGGTGCAGTTCACAGCCCTTTCCTTCTTAAGACCTTAAGCCCTCTTGTCTCTTAGCTACACGCCCGAGAAAATGCAGACTATTTAGTGCGAACCATTTCAAGGTCACCGAGGCATCCATGACGCCATGATAACGTCATTAAGATCTAGCATTCCATTGACCGTGCGGCGATCAAGGCCAATACAAATATGATTGTGGATTCGTTCATATCTGGCGTTCGTGAGCACGATTTCTAGAAATAGCGGCCGTCAACTGCCTCCCAATCAATGTTGTGGAAGATACGATGACGCTATCAAAAAGTGACGCATTGAGTAGCATACTTATTAAAAAGAGAAATTGTGTTGCTAGAAGAGTAGTTACCACTTAAACATACACCATTTATACAAATAAGCTTACTGCATCGTAGATGACGCTTGCCCAATATTTTCAGACGTGGAATGTTTCCTTTCACGTTCAGCAAAACGACACAGGCTCAAAATGATATGAAAGCGCCTGCGTGGCAAAAACTCCCCCCGTATGGCTACACATATTTCATTCTATCACAGTACACAATAGATGGGATGATACCATTTTGTTTATCGTTGGCCAGTTCAGGGCAGAATAAATCCTGTCTGATGTACTTATATTGTGATACAAAACTGGAGTTTTGCGTGCAAACGCATGCTCTGATACTAGGCAGGAGCAAGGTTTAGAATGAAATTTTCTCGTCCGGATGAACCTGCCTAAATTTCTCTAATGCGACTGTGCACGTTCAAAACCTTGCAAACCCTTTGTGATTCTCTACACCAAGCACAACACAATTCATGAACTGCAGTCCACTGACAGCATGTATTTTGCCTGACGATGCAGCCTTTATAAGCTGTTCACGCCTTTCAAGTAAATCTCAGAAGCTCAAACAAACGACTCGTAGTCATGCAAACAGGCCAGATCTTAGAAAATACCTCCTTATCAACATAAATGCTTGAAGCGTAAAACTCCGCCCTGCACACCACAGTCCCAGTGTGGACTGTGGCCTGATAACCACAGTCCAGAGCGACCGCCGACATTCCTTCCTTCGGCCTCTCCCTTCTCCCTCGTCAGCCGGCTAGGCCGCGACGGCTTACGGGCTCGGACCACCCATCCGGGCTAATGCCAGCCGCAACCGGAACAATCGTCGCGCCCATTAGCCGCCGCCGAAACCAGAGACGGCGGGGCGTGTCCGCCGCACGCCGCCGCCAAACAACCAATCAGCGGAACCGGACGCGACGCGGCGCCGCGTCATCCCCGCAGCCACTGCCACCGCCGCCGCCGGTGCAGCACCGGTTCATCGCCGTATTGATTCCGCCGCGCAACAGATTGATTGTTGCAGGCGGGCGCCCGCTGGAGGCCGGGCCGGCGAGGAAGAGGCGTCGCCGTCCGAAGGCGGACAGCGTTGTTGTCTGGCGACTGCTGCAATTCTGGAGCGCGGAAGGGAAGACGCCACCACGGCAGCCACTGCATATGAAACAGCTTTGAGGGCGGAGAGGTTCTGAGGCCAGGGATGGGTTGGGATATGCCTGGCTTTATGCAGTGCGTCTATTCATTCCTTTATTTGTTTAATTTACATCATCGCCAAAAGACCAGCACTCCACTGACAGGCGAGGTCCTTGGAATGAAATATAATAAATACTCACACACACACACACACACACACACACACACACACACACACACACACACACACACACACACACACACACACACACACACGCGCGCGCGCGCGCGCGCACGCGCACGCGCACGCGCACGCACACACCCGCACACGCACACGCACACGCCACATGCACACGCACACGCACAGTAGTATGAGCGTGATTAAAGGATAGCGGATACGGAACGGATTAAAGGATAAAGGATAAAGGATAAAGGAGTTTGAAGGCAGGCCGCCGCTTGTAATTTGCACAGCTTGGACCAGGTGACCAGGAGCGCATCCTGTCCCAAAACATCACGGCATAGTGATGCCAGAAATGAATGCAGTTTATGCAGGCCGGGGCATTTTATCCGAATTTTCACGAAAACGCCGATATGAAGGCAGGAAGTCACCACATCCAACACGCTACCGGTTCCATAATGGCATAATGAGGAAAAGCAAAATTAGGTGGAAAACGAATGAAAAATAGCAAATTGCTCTGGAACTTAGTCAACGTCTTTGCCCTGTAGCTTACTTACACAACAAAGAAATGTTTGTCTAGCATAATCTATGAAAACAGGGGGCAAAGCAGGCAATGTCGTGCTTAGGACAAGGCCAACACCCAGGTCAAACGCCGACTAAGTTAGCCTGATGCCGATGGCACGCGCATAGTGTTGGCGAATTTGCAGGGTGAAATTCGTGACATACGAATACCGCTTGCCGGTTCTGTAAACGCCTTGGTGCTTGCGATGCCTGTGAAACAATGCAAGGTATTGCAACATATGTTTTGGTGGCGTGGCTTATGTAGTGTACACGACGGGCTGCGGTTACCGACAATACTAGCAAACCTTGCATGCTACGTTTACTCGTTTCAAGGGGTCCGCGTCGTAATTCGAGTTCCTCATGACTAGAAAAGAACCTTCATGTTTAGGTAGTACTCGTGAAGTCCGTTGTTTCTGGTTTCTGGAGGGTGGGAAATCTGGTGAATATCTTCATGATGGCTCGTTAATCTTGTTTCCATACGGATAGCATTGTGTTTTTGTAAAAGAGCTGAATTCTGGCGCTGTTATGGTCCGATTTTTCGATGGTTACGTCATGTTTGTTTAGTTATTGAATCATGTTAAGTTTACCCACTTTGTCGAAATACACATTGCAGTATTTATAATCTCTCTGGTTTGCTGTAATTCCTGAACGAAGAGGATCCACGAAGAGCAATTTCTGGGCGCTGTTTTGACACAAGAACAGATGAGACCTGTACACCTGCCAGGGAACTCACGTGCCGCATTCAGTTAACAACCTGGGTGCTGGTTTTCAGAATAAGTCGGTCATTGTTTTGTACGATGATGTCGAGGAAGGACAATTTTTCGCCACATGTCAGTTTTTCGAGAACCGTAGAATAGAGGCTGCCCCGTGTTTTCGGCAAATGGCCTCCAGCTGTTACATGTGACGTAAGTAAAGAAATATATCCTCAAAGCATCGGCAGCATATGTTCGGTTTGATATTGCCGTCGCCAAGTGTCCTATGTTAGTTGTGGGCCACATATGCCTATGCAAACTGTAAACCTAAGGAGCCCACGGCAAAGTCATCCACCTGTTGGTAAGGCTCGTCTTCGGAGCACCGGAATGGCGCTTCTGTGGTGCGAAGTTCTAGCATTCCCACAATAATATTCGGTGGCAGTTCTCGTAATGGTTTACCGGGCTGGTTGTAGCCACATTTCACAATTATGTGTACTGTTTTATTCACTGGAGCATTTTAAAAACGACTGTGTACATCCAGGAGGCAACAACACCCCTTGATTGCATCTAATTTACGAGCCGGATATTAACAAATCGTTGAGTAGAGTGAGTCAGAGTACCTCCGCGATGCACGGTGTGTGATGTCACGTATACGTCGAACAATTTTGCACGGGAGGGCAAGTACCTGGAATATCATGGGATGGAGGGGGATTGCCGACTTTAAGAACTCGTATGCTGCCATAAAAACTCACTGGCGCTAAATTTACCATTTTGTCAAAATGCATCCCACCAGCTTGTGAACTAACCATGTCAATCAGCTGCTTAAATCGTTTGTTTATACGATCGGTTGGATTACGAGCAATTCGGCGAAGTTTAATCCCGTCAATGTGAATGGCACCAGTGGCACTAAAAGAGCTTTTTAAGTAATCCTGCTTATTAAGATTATAAGAGTAGCTGATTTGTCGGCCCGGTGGACCGCAACGTCATTATGTTGCTTCTAAGGCAAACAACCGCTTCCATTAAGCCTAGGTGTCAAAATGTTTTTAGACCAATGTTTTCCCGCTAACTTCAGCCTGCAAACGCACTTTAGCATCCGGGTTGACGGTGACTCTATTTCCTTTCAGCCTTGGAAACGTCGTATAGCAGGAAAATCTCAGCTCGGTTGTTTGTTTAATCACAACTAGGGTTTAAGTGTCAATTAGGGCCGAAGCGTAAAACATCCTCTTGTGCGCTAGTCAACTGGATGCGAGACAAGCTCACAAACGCTTTCCGACCTTCAATAACTTGCACGGCATCACCGTGGGGTGAGGCTAGCTTTTTAATGCGCGTGATTTAACTGTCTTTATGGTGTCTAAGTATCTACATAAAGGCTTCATCGGCACGTTCTTTCCAGTTACCAGGAATGTTGAGGCCATCACGTTCACGTTAACGTTGCACATTCCGCATGCTTCCTTCAGTTTTTCAGTCACATCATATGTTTGCCCATTCCTTACAAACTTTCTCCTTCGATCAACTTCCGTTAGAATTCAGTGGTGATCTTCTTTAGCTGGACTGCTATGTCAGTTGAGCATACTTGGGGTGAAAATTAGCACGAGAATGCTGTTGATCGAATGTGACAGCATGCTCTGAATTGAAAGTTTTTCCCCAAAACTTTCAGTCTTCCTGGGAAGAGACCTGATGGGTACAGAGCTGTTATGCTGAACAGTCGGCGTTCATTTTACCACGAGTAAGGATGTCGCTTTTTATATCGGTGTGTGAAGGGGGGAGGTGTTTCAGCCGGTAAGGTTGACCTAACCTACCCTCAAAACCTGATTTGTCGCCGGATCGTGTTCTCGATGGCAAGGTTTTTTTTAATCGGTTTGCGGCACACTTAACCGAGCTTTCATTTATACGTTGTGCCCCCTCTCGATCCGTATTTCCTGCGTGTATCCGTATTTAACAATACATCAGGTTTGCAAAGAAGTAGGAGGAAGGTTAAACAAACGAATTGTGTCTCTGTGAAGCTCTCTTCATAGATGACAAGCCATGCAAACAAGCCAATGCAGCCATGTACCTTTTGCTCAAAACCTGCGACGTATTGCAGTTAATTCGCTTTGCCCAATCCAGGCGTTGTTGCGTAAAAAACTGCTGATGATGAAAAACTGACCTAGCAAATAAAATAGTTGGTGACAAAAACATATAAGGTGCCTTCAGGATACTCTGTGATACAAAATTCACGTGAAACTGATCTTGTTTTCAGATAGATTCCTTGATGTCTTCAGATATATACCTTGATGTCTTCAGGTAGATACCTAATGTATCAGAGCTTCAGGGAATATGCTGTATTTCATTGGCCCAAATTCCTCTTCCGCCTATATTCATTGCGGAGGTTGGGGGGGGGGGGGGGGCTCAGAGGGACGCTCGGAGGAGCATCGGGAAGAGGGCTCAGGGAAGCATTAGGAGGCTCAGGCCCCTCGAAAGTATGTACAGTGGTACAACCGGCCAGTAGATGTTTATGAAACGGCTTTTTAGCGCACAAATTGATTATATTGACAGCTAGTTAGATACATTTACATTTACATATACATTTGATTTTAACGACCCGTTTTCCTCTTAAGCCACGGGTGTTCGTGGACACCTAGATGTATAATGTAGGCTTCAAAAGCCTTTTTAGCCTGGACATATGCCAAAGCAACTGGGAGGGTACCTTATCAGCAGCAACTCAAAGTTATTAAAGAGAGCTTTGGCCAAACATCAACAGGTTGATGCCGTGGCGCATTGGAAGAGTAGAACAGCGTTGACATAATGACGTCTGAAGCACTTACGAATGTGACCAGAGAAATGGCTAGATATGCCGACGCATCGAGGACATGGAGCGTTACAAATTTTCCTCTTAAAGCACTAGCAGTTGGATTCCCATTTTGTGATGTTTTGAAACGATCGCCAGCCAGGTTTATTCAAGCGTAGACACTCAATCTCTTCACCGGTTTGAATAGGGAGGGGTGAAAATAGATGGCGTGCTAAGTATACGACGCGGCGTCAAAGGTCCGTTTTAAAAGGTCACTCCTAAAAGCGAAGGCACAAATAGCACATCCCACGCCCAACTACCTACCAATCCGCGGGGCCGGTTCAGTTTCAGGATATTGAAAAGGCGTTGTAAAACATCGTTACGCACAAGTTCCATCGAAAAAATGCGCCATGGACTGGTTGCATGTTCCTGTTCATCAGGCGTGCTGTCATCCGTTACGTCCAATTGCTTACGCTTTGACCCATCCTCAAATCATGCAGAAATCTACCCGGCAGATGGTCTATCAGCAAACTGACTTTAGGATCAGTGACATGAAGTAGCGTTTACTCTCGCATAGTTTAACGCTCCCAATGTCGGACAGAGTATTCAGGACAAATAGTTTGCTCGACACACCGAACACATATACACAGTTTAGATAGTTTATTATGGTTATCAGTCATCTCCTGCACATATGACATTCATGGCAAGATCAGGCACAATTTCTCCTTACACTTTCAAGAATGAATTAATTTATTACATTTTACATGAAGTTGAACATCTTGCATTGCGTCAAATATAATTCATTAAAAGCTTTCAGTATCTTTGGTGGAGGTGGAGCCTGCCGTGGCGCGTGCCGCTCAAGCGGCGTCACATATTGACCTGGAGCGTCACTGGGGCAGCGACTGGCGACTCTCCAATCGCGCGAGCGCTGGCGCCGATAGCCTCTCGAGCGGCCGAGCGTTTCAAGCAAGACGGCCGGCGGCAGACCAATGCTGGCCGGGCGGCATGGGTCTTCGGGCCGGGACTGGGCCCGCTCGAGCTCCAACCGGCCGTTGCGATCAGGACTAGGCCGTCCCCTCGGCTGAGAATGGGGTCGAAGACGACGACTCTGAAGAGAGAACTGGAGCGCTCTTATCTGCTGACCGGATGCTACAAGTGCGTGGTGGAACCAACGGAGTGAGTGGAAGAGCGGAACAGACAGGACATTGCTTGCCAGAACCTTCTCCTGTCTTGTACTTCACCTATTCCATCCATTCACGCATCTCTGCGCGTAATTCCATAAACATCCGGTGCTCAATCCCTCGGCCTGAAGATGATGGAAAGACTTCGGAAAAATACCACGAACTGACTGCAGTATATGGCGGGGCTAAAACGGGTCTAGAACGGGGCAAAAAACAGCTGTAAGTGGTGGAGTGTCTGGTCAGTGTGGGGGCGGGGCCACATTTGGCCGAGTGCGGGGGCCATTCCAACTCCCCCATTTAACATGTCCAAAATGGTCCTGGGCTGCGGCCGGAACGTTCGCATTGCCGGCACGGTATTGTGGGTGAATTCAGCACTCACGTGACCTTTGGAGATTGCAATACGCACCGTCCCTGGATACAGATTGCTGAGAATTTTCCTGAACGCCCTGTCAAACACCAAACAAATGTACGGAAAAAATGTTAATCCGGAATGTCATGCGGTGACCATAGCAATGTCAGCCAAGCTACGGAAGTATACCTACACAGCAATTGCGCATTAATATAAACAACACATATTGTATAATTATATATCATATAAATATATTAATATAAACGAAATAATATAAAGTGTTATCCGCATTTGTTGGGACAGCTGCAGCCAGTCCCCTCCCAGCCTCCTCGCCGCCCCCTGTGTTGGAAACAGGCAGCAGTGGCCAGTGACGTGAGGCCTGGCGTCATCACACGTTGAACGTTACTGGGCTCCAATTTTATTTCGTGCTTTTCTTGTGACAGGAAAATACAAAAATAACTCAGCTAACTTAAGTTGCTGGGAAGCTCGGACTGGCCCAGAGTTGCTGGGCCTGGATCTCACCGATCTCAGTGGTGGTTACGCTCATATTAACGTAACCAACGTCTGATGCATATCCATCAGGCAAACAAAACAAATGCGAAATAGACAACGGTGTCCCAAACCCTCACAATAAGCGCCCCTTTCTCCCCGCTACCGTCCTCAAGCGCGGCTGGTGTCCGATTCCTCTCAGGGAACACATACTTGCTGAATCCGGGTCTGGCTGCGCGTGCTTCACCGGAGCTTGTCCTTGCTCGGTGTCCCGCCAGCGTTACACGATTGATGCTGTTGCTTCTTTAGCATTTGCGCTGAATTTTATAATAAACGATGTCTTTTAATTCAATGTAATAGTCTTTATTTGCTCCACGGCAATTTATTGAATATCTTCAGAGTGAAGGATCAAGGATCAGCTGACCCGGAATTGCTTTCATCGGACGGGAGCGACCCCCTGCTCAATGCTCTTTGGTACGAAAATTCTATTGTTGTTAATGTCTTTGTTGTTTTTGGCTGCGAACGTGACCAACTGACTCCCATCGCCTGGCGTCCAGAACATTGGGCAAATTGAGATCCGTCACTACGGCACCCGACGTGGTGCCTTTCTGTTGGTGCAAGCGTATTTTGTATGTGTGATAATATATGGGATGTCAGTGAGGCAAAATCGATCGATTGTTTCGATCATATCTGGTGCGTCTACAGGCGGTATGGTGAAAAAGACCGCGTCACAAAGAAATGTATGGCGCTGGCTGCCAAAATGTGGTTCTCACACTCGGGGCATGAAGTGGAAAAGCGTTGGCAGATGTCCACCATTCGAGCTGATGCAAAATTCGAGAGAGCAAACTCGCCAAGCTAGCACATAATGGTGGCGATGTATGGCCGTCGGCTTCTTAGCCGCCAGCGACGCTTCGCCGCCGTCCCCACACCAGATAATGACGGAGCTGCCGGCCAAGCCGCCGGCTCCCCAGCCGAGGCCGCGCCAGCTGGGAAATCCTTACACATGGCCACAAAGGGGCCGGCGGAGGTCGCCATAAGAGTGCACCCGCTTCGTCACCGGCGACTCTCCCCCTCCTGCCACCCTCGCTCAGTTGCCGCTGCATATCACATGAGCGGCAGCCGCAGCGGTGGCCGCGTCAGCAGACGCAGCGGCGCATCCGGTAAATTATGACAGTGTCAGGCCGAAGTGTCGCAATAATATGTCGCATCGGTCGGCCGCGCGCCAGAGAGTCGCCGGCGTCGATACGGTGCGTCCATCGGTGTCGACAGTCCACGGATGGGCTGGGGACGGTGGCCGCGCGTCTGCCGGCAAGGAGGCGCGCGACCGGCTCCAGGCCAAGCCGAGCGCCGTAGCGTGTGCTCCTTCCATTAAACGATACGTTTGATTGGTGAAATGTACGATTATCTGAGAGCAGTAGATTACATTTTAACTCACGGCATGGTAGGAAATTGACTCCATAAGGAAACTCATTTGGTGAACTTCCACCGATTTATCTCACCATTTCTCGCCGGACGGGTATAACTGCCGTGGCGTAGCCGGTTAAGATATGTCGCCATGTTGGCAATACGTGTTGCTTGCGCAAAGGTTTGAACCTCGACATGAAATCCATGGGTGTCCATTTAAGTCAGGTCAGGGCGATGAAAATAGAGTAAATTGATGTTTTAAACGTTCAACGACAGGAATCGAGATAAATAAATCTTATACGACGCTTCAACATTGTTATAAGATTACTTTTTAATATTAACGGATGAATTTCGTCACCGCGCGGCGACAAAATTGGTGACAGCGCGGTGACACGAACGGGTCCGAGACCATCGCTAGTGCAGTCTGTGCTTTTGTGAGGGGCACAGCTATCGCTCGATCACTCGCTTCACCGATGGTCGCATCGGTATACAGGATACAAGTAAGGGTACGTCGCCATCATCAAGGTTCTTGATTCTACTGATGCAGGAAAAGTGGTTTTACACTGAATTTTGAATAATTTCTTCAGTAACCTTTGGCTTTCAAAGCTTTTAACTTGCTCCGCTTTCTTCCACAGGATATTTCAAAGCGTCCCATCGCGCTTGATGGCAGTGCGAAGAAATTACGCTCCGTTGATTTCCGTGCTACGCCGGGTTTCTAGGCAACGAGATGGCTGAATGCGGCGCCAAACGTGCACTCAGGCGTATTTACACGCTCATTACTTCTCCTGGTGACAAATTGCCACCCAGCCATAATGACCTTTTTCATAAAGGAAATATCAGCTCTGCAATGACTATTTGGGTGCAAACAAACTTAGAGCTTTAAAACCCCAGCCAAGCAAGAATTCGCATAGCCCAAGCAAGTCTAGGCGAGAGGAAGAGGTGCTATGTCGGCTGCGTATGGGACACGCACACGAGACTCACAGGTACCTGCTGTGTGGTGAAGGCGGACAATGGTGTCTACGGCGTCCTACGTTTTTCACCACGCACTTCGTGATCCAACACCGGATCACGCCCAGAGGCGTTTGCCTTACTTCGGAAGAAATGCTGCGCCACTCACCTTGCACAGTATTAGGCAACGATTTTAGGTGAGTGGCATCTCATTGAGAAACCAGGTGACGACCGCGGCTGCTTGACGGGGCGAGCTGTTGTCTTTCCTTGGGGATGTCACATACACCGTTGATGAACACTGCTATAGGTGCAATACACTCAACAGCCGGCGCGTCCCAAACCTCTTTTAACAAAAGACGGCGGAGCAAAAAGGCACCTGACAACATAACAGGGCAAAGACAAAATCATTTGCTGAACTGGACGGCACGATTTGGGTGTTGGGATGAGGACACACGCAATAAGCTTTGTTTGGCAGGTTCTCTGAACCTAAAGCCATGCATGTTATACATTTGGAATAAAGTTTAAAATAAAGAAATCAAAGAAATCGTAGGCATACAGTCACATATATGTGACACCACTGTAGCTTATGTATTCACGTCAACTTGTCATAAAACAATAGCGTCAAACATCTACTACACCTGGAGCTAACACTTGGACAGCAAAGAAAGTTCTTTTATAAGCCTCATGAAGCCAACATCGGTTGCTGTAATTTGGCTCCACACTTTCATCGTGCCCTGCCCTGCGTCACAGTCACGCCTAGCCGCGCTTAGCGCGTGGCAGCTGCAGAAAGTGAGCTACGGCAGCGGCTCTGACCGCCGCGGCTGCGGCTCGGCGCTGATGGATGTTTCCAAACGTCACGGCCCTCGGAAGTGCCGTGAAAAGGCGAGCCAGTCTGGCAAAGCCGACTTCAATGGCAATTGGCCCCTGTCACGCGTTGGCGTAATTTGTCAGCAGATGAGAGTGGCTGGAGGTTGTTTTGGGGTAGTTTATTACACGATGAGCGTCACTTAATGCGGTGGGTAAGGTGAGTATGGCTGGCATCTGTGACTGATTGCGCTGTTGATATTAACTCTGAAGGATGCTTCTAACGGAATTGTTGCATTTCTACGGTGCGATGGACATGGTGTTAAAGGAAAAAATAGCGAACGCGATTTGGTTGCTCCATTATTGTGCCATGAATCTTATCCCAACGCCTTTTGCAGATGCAAGAACCTAAAAAATGATCGCATCCTCTCCGAGACGGGATCAGTCACATTGTATACGCCATCACACACTCAGCCTACATCACAGTGAGTTCCGTAAGGGAGACACCAGTTTCTGTCTGCCCACCTACAAATTTTCCTTCTGTTGCTCTTCCATTTAGAGGGCTGTAGCAATCAGATCTGCATACTTTTGAGAAGACCTTTATTAAGTTAGTTTTGCATCCCGTTGCCCACATTCTTATAAAGGGAAGAGACTATCATTTTCTTTGCTACCGCCTGTGGCAGCTTATGGCAAAAACATCTGCAGGCCAAGCATCGCTATAACATTTGCATGCATGCGATGTGTGGCAAGGCATTTCGCTCAAAATGACTTAAGAACATTGGCATTCAGTGCTTGAAAAGTGTTTGTACAACAGTGCTAAGAACAGTGCTAAGAACAGTGCATGTGCAAATTACATCAACATCGTGTTTCGCCAGTTTTTTTCCTCATAGAATACCATGTTTACTCGTTCCTAGACACTTTTAACGAGGTGGCAACGTGGTGCACTCCACCCGCCGCGGCTCCAACACCTCCAAGAGGCTATTCCATGTCCAGCAGGTCACGGTGCCGGCAGGGCCAGCTGCGCCGTCGCCAGACTGACTGCCGACAGCACGGCGGCACCACGCTGCACCTGGGCGGAGCGACGACGGCTTGCCATTCCACATCTGCTGCCGTTGCACCGTCCATGGCGTCCACAAGAAGCGCACCGTCAACGCTGACAGATGATACAGTCCACTGGAATAGTCGCGTCGTTTGTTTTTACACCGTCAGCACATGACGGCACGATTCAGTGTCATTGAGACGTTCCAAAGCGCTCTGCTTGCAGCGATGCGATGCGACGCTCTCAGTTCCGAGATAATTCACGTCTGCTGTCGCCATCCATTTCTGCTAATGAAACGAGATAGTTGGTCTTTGGGCTTCCCGATTAGAACGGCTGAATATCCAGCGAATCAAATGGCTTGCTGATGGGTGAAACAGATTGACCCGGAGAAAGAGCCGTCTGGCGCTAGAATAGTGTGCAGGCTGTTGAGTTCAATTTGGAGCTGCTGAAATGTAGACGGGGGAATATGACCAGGAATGAGGCATTCTGTCTGCTGTAATTAGCACACTGTTAATGAAAACTAAAAGTGCACCACAACCAGTCCCAGAATCTTGCGCTTATATTGATTGTAGGCAGTTCGGGCATCTATTATTTGTCGTTTATTACCAATAGATAATGAATCTAGGTACAGGTAAATATAATTATTTCCGTCAAACTTAATGTCCTTTCATTTCCTTCCTAACCATTATGTCCTGTATTAGCAGGACCCTGAATGATCTTTACCCATAGGTAACATTATGGCTATACCCATCTAATCGATATTTTTATTCTGAGCGCCTTCGGAACGGTTGGTGCCCCTGGGTAAACAGGGTGTGAGCGACGATGATGGCCGACAGCGTGATGTTTAAATGATTAAGAAGATGTCCCAGTTTGAAAGAATTCGATGTGATCGGAATTGACCGCGCCCGCTGCGGGACACCAGTATGCTATGTAGACGCCATGATACTCAATAATTTAGGGGTTGCAAGTGACTGAGAGTCAAGATGCGACAGAAAGCTTATGGAAGAGACTCCAAACTAGACCTAACGGCTTCATCGTACAGATGATTTGGACGATTTTCAATCGCTGCACAGCTGGAGGTTCTCGTGCTGGGCACAAGGTGGTCCTACTAGTTGCCAGAGGTAGGTTGTCGCAAACGGGAGAAGGTCTCAATACAGTAAGGGTTTTGTGCAATGAGGAACGGAGGCAACTACGCATGATATATATATATATATATATATATATATATATATATATATATATATATATATATATATGTGTGTGTGTGTGTGTGTGTGTGTGTGTGTGTGTGTGTGTGTGTGTGTGTGTGTGTGTGTGTGTGTGTGTGTGTGTGTGTGTGCGTGCGTGTGTGTGTGTGTGTGTGTGTGTGTGTGTGTGTGTGTGTGTGTGTGTGTGTGCGTGTGTGTGTGTGTGTAAGCTGACTTGGCTTGTAGAGGAAACTCGTGTGGATGACGCATAACTTAAGCGTCGAGGGTCTCGCGTTGAGAACGATGTTTTATGCGGTTTGGGTCTTGCATTAACGATAACGATCAGAGTCTTGTGTTGAGAGTGGCGTTCTGAGCGGCTACGGAAGTCGTGTGGTTTCCTTCGATTGCTTGAGGTTTTGAAAACGAAAGTGCGCTGGGCTGAATTGCCATCAGTGACGAGTCGCGCAAGTGCGACTACTGGAGTGTAAACGCACATGTTTGTCACTCAATGCAGTGATCCGCGGACTTAGATGCGTGAACGGTTCGCGCACACGTCTGTACTCCCTTAAATGTGTGTAATGGATGCAGGTAATGCCACCTATTCGACACGCATAAACCAATGAATTCCATAAAAAGCAGCGTCTGTATCATCTAAAGGCAACTTAACATCTTGAAGGGTGCAGGCTCATATAAAATCAATGTCGGTAGTGGTGGATTTATCAACGTTGGTCTGCTTGCAATTGCCAGTTCGGTTCAAGGCTATGTTATGCGATAAGATTGCATGACGTCATTTCTTGAACTTATTTAGCTTTGCAGTGGACAACATATTTCGATAGCCTTGACGTTTGTGGTGTGTTGGTGATTCTATAGTAAACAAAACAGGGCAGCGCGGGGAGGGTTGGGGTTGTTTTCGAGCAATGCCCTATTATTTGAGCAGATATCATTGAAAGTAGTTCAGGGAACGAACTGCAGGGCACGTCCAGTGACGCGGTGGACGGCGTCAAGTTGCATGAGACATGGCAAGTGTTCCAGTGCCGGGAAACGAATCGCGTTTGAACCATCATTTCCAAATAGGGCACGATGCAGGGAATTCTCAAGATGCTGGTCAGCTTGACAACTCAGAGAAGTATGAATGTGTTGCAAACTGGGATGTAACCACTGGAGGGTAGGAACGCATGCTTTCTTTGTTTTTCAAGTGTGAAATATTTATCAACCCCAGTTTCAAACATGTAAAGCACATGTTTTATATTGTCCTACTCAAAATCCCATTTGAGCCAAACTATACTGTTAAGTGAAATGGATAAACCATTCTTAAAAGTGTGGACAAGCACCAGTCTTATCACTATTTGTTTGTCTTTTTGATGTTTGATGATTGGAGTTTGTTCTGGGCCATCAATTTTGAAACTCAGTTTCCATGACTTAAACAACTTGGCCAAGCTGTTGTCCACAGGTTGCCTAGTGATGCTTGACTAGCCTTAAGCCATTAGATAAACCAGTTCACCTTCTTGGTGGGGGGTTGAGCCACAGCATGTGAGCAGGAGATTGTTAAAATGCTTTTTCATTGGAATTATAAACATTTTTGTGATGTGTGATATCATTTATAGCCTCTGCAAGATTGTCTGAATCTCACCTGTCTTCTCTGCTGATTATGCATTGATAATATTGTTTTTCAGAAGATGCCCATATACGAGCCTTCATGTAGTATTATGATGAGCAGTCAGCACACAGGCTGTGCTTGTTTGCTCGTGGGGCTAGTTCTGATGCTTATATGTACTATATGTCCTTGCTATCATTCACTAGTTTTGAAATGCAGCTTTTCATCTGAGATCTTTTCTGAGAAAAAACCTGAATGTGTGCATAGGTATTACAAAACCTCGAGTTTATAATATATATAGCTTAGTTGCTCTAGGTGCTGCTGCAGAACCAGCTGGTAAACTGAACTGTGCATTGTTATCAGATCAAAAAACCTTAATACCTTGGCATTTAGCATAAGTTTGTAGTTTTGGTGAGCATCTGTGCATTCAAGTACAGCAGTGAGGGCTAAACATGTAGATACTGTTAGCTCTTCAATGTGTGCATGCCCTGTTTCAGATCATCTCATGTATTGCATGTATATTGTAAAATAGGCACTGTGGTGTTCATGCAAGTGCTTCAGACCATCTATTTTGTTCGAAACATGCTAATGAATAGCACTGAATCTTTACTGTGGCCATCACTCACAGTTCATTGCATTACACCTATTATGATGGCTTGTGAGCTAGAACTAGTGCAAATTGCTGTGCCAAAAGACTTCACTTTGCTTGTTAGCTGTGCAATTACATGAATGTTATCACTCAGGTGTGAGTGTTTGGCAGTGATGTACAGACCACAGAAAGGCTAAAATTCCTGTAATTGGATTATGCATGTGGGATATTGCATTTAGAAAATGACTGAAAGCCTTAAAATTTCAGTCAGACAATTCAATTGCAGACAGACCATCACCTAAACCAGTTGTTTCATCACCAACTGTATTATCACCAGAACCAAAACAGCAAATTTTAGTTTTAAATAACAGCAGCTCACATCAGGAAGAGGTCTAAGCTCAAGCTCAAGGGAGAAAGGCTATTAGGGATTTATTTTACCAACATCGATCTTGTGCAGTTGCAGGTAGTAAACATATGTATTTGAACTGATGCAGCAGCCGCACTCTTCGTCCACTGGAGGTTATATGTGGCGAATCGCTCGCCAGCCCACTGGCGTATTCGATTGTCCCGCCCCCTGCGTAGTAACCGACGACTCACTTTCGCGCCATTCCTCCCTAAGTACATTACCCGCCTGCTGTGCCCCAGGTCGCAGCCGAGTGCTTGGGAGCAGGCGGTCGACGCCCGCGGCGAGCTGTTCTACGCCGAGCCGGAGGAGCGGCAGCGCTCGCCGGCCGTCGCGCGGCCGCAGCCCGGCGAACCAGCCGACCCGTCGCCGCCGCCGCGGGCGCGGCAGCCGCCCGGCTCGGCCGCCAGCAAGCTGCGTCAGATGCTGCGCCGCCGAAAGTCGCAGAAGGTGACGGCCGGAGAGGCGGGTGAGCCGCAGCAGTGGCGCCCGCCCGCCTCCGGCCCCGCCGACACGGGCGCAGAGGTGAGCGGGGCACGACGCCAGCCAGTCCGAGCCTGACCACCCGGCGGTATGCAGGCGTGCTGCGACTGGTGGGCGCCTGAAGGCGAGGCTCAGCGCGCTTAAATAGTTAAAGCGGGCGAGGGAATTAACTGCAACCAGCGTCTGAAGTAAACCAGTTGAAAGCGAAAACATGGCAACGCTGTCCGGCTAAATTGTCCATTAGGGAATGATTACGGGAAAGACCATAGCGGTGTGGTGTTCCGTGTGGAGCTGATCAGCGGCACCAGCCACAGCCATGCGTGGCCCGGCCACCTCATGCTACCCGTCACGCTAGCCGTCTGGTGAGCCGGCGCCCACTGGCCGGCAGGTGTACCGGGTGGTCGTGCGCCTGGACACGCGCAGCCCGTCCTCAGGCCGGCCAGACCCGCTCTCCGAGTCGCTGCTGGGCTTCGTCAGCGAGCACGCGCTATCGGCTGGCGGCGGCAGCGGCGCCGCGCCCGTCGTCGTGGCCGCCCTCGTGCCCGGCGGGCCGCTCCTGCGCAACCCGCACGTCCGCATAGGTGAGCGGCGGCCGCACCGTCCTGACGCCAGCGCCGGGGTTATGGGTGACTACTGAGCGGAGATGCGCGGGGCATGTTTGCGCAGTTGTGTGCTTGCGTAGTGGTGTGCGTATGAGTGCGCGCGTACATGCGTGCGCGTGACGCGCCCGACGCTAGCCTTCTTGCGTACTTTCTTGACCGTGATATGAAAGTCAATGACTTTCGCCGAAACGCACTGCAGGCAGAGACTGAAACTGTCCATACAGACCTGCACATTTTACGTGCATGTGTGTAAGCACAACACGGCATTGAACGCGAGCAGAGAAAAATGGTGTCAGCAAAAACAACCACAAAGTCCAAGTTCTTTCAGTGAGCTTTCCTCCAGCTTTAACAGCGCACGTCATTGCGCCCATATTGATTTCTCCAGTGTGGTGGCTGGGCTGCCGGTGCTGGTATCGCCACCAGCCTCTGAACCGGTGCTGTTGTACCGATCGGCACGAAGCCCATTCTTGTTTTGTTCATTCTAACTGCAATGGACCTAAGCCAGGTCTGAAATGCGTGCATTGCGTGCGTTCCAGGTCCGGGACTTTGGCGTCAGATATCATTGTATTGGGCGTCTCAAAAGTTTTAGCACTTGCGGTGTCTGATTGTAAGGGAATCACGCGTGGTTTTACCCTCTAAAGACCACTTTTCGTGAAGAGGAGTGTTGTTGACACATCAGACTTAACAGTATGAACACAAATATTACCTGCGCACACCGTGAAGCTCATCTGATTTATGAATTACTCGATGTCAGCTGCAGTGACCTGCGCGACGCACAACACATCCGTTAACCTTCACTTGCGTGGATGTTTGAGCGTCATGGACATTCTTCATGCCGTGTTTTGGTGGTCATTGTCCCTTTTGTAGCGCTGAGAGGAGCCCTGGCTCCTGATGTCACGGGAGTGAGCTACCCATGTGTGTTCCACGCGAAGGAAGTCCGCTGCTCGCTGAAGTCGGGTCAAATTCAATAGACAGCAGCTCCAATGTGGTGGAGCTGCCGGCCACGCTTTAATGGGAATGCTTCACATTTGAGGATATTGAGGCAAACATTGGGTATGATGAAACAAGCTCACCTATAACTACTTGAATACTTTCAAGTAGAAAAGACCGCTCGAGACAACACGATTTCTCTGTTTAGTTAATATGCTCCGCGATACATCACCGTTTGATTATGTCACCGTACCTCGCACAACATCGATTGAGAGCCAATTGACGGCCGTTAGATCTAGAAGTCGTGCTCGTGAACACCAGATACGAACGACTGGACCATTATATTTTCCTTGGTCATGATCGCCGCATGACTTATGGAATGGGAGGATTTGAACGGCATTATCACGTCATTAATGCCAAGGTGACCTTGAAATAGTCCGAAATGGTCTCCATCTTTGCGGGCGTGCAACTCAGGAACTCGGGGGGCTTAGGTCTTAAGAAGGGCATGCCTGTGAACTACACGGAGTGATCTTCAAGATGGCTATTTCAGTTTAAAACCCCATATAAATGTGGGAGACGCCCCGTAATGGGGCCAGTAACAACCTTGCCGAATATGTCCGAGAAAGTGTGGTCGTGTTAAAGACGAGGCACGTCTTAGCCCCCTCCCCCCCCCCCCCCCCCACCACGCTATTCCCAAACCTAGCCCGTGGGCTGCTAGTAGAGTTTCATGAAAGGCGACATCTGCGACGAGAACACTCTGAGCAGCCATCGACTCCATGCGACTACATGGCTGAAAAGTTGTTTTGTGGGTCAGTGTGAGCGAGGTAACGTGTAACACAGAGTAGCTGTTTCATTAGAGAGAACTCCCAAGAGTTCCATCCACGAAAATTGGTCGTATGTGTAGCCCCATGTTTGAAACTGCTTCACCGGAGTCGAGTCGAACTTTTATTCCTGCAGCATTACTAATGGCATAACACTATCACCACGATTTCACGATTACGATAAATATGGCAGTGTTGAAATTTTATCCGTGCGAAAAGCTTAAGACACTGGCGGAAGCCGGCTCCAGATCTCAACGGCCGGACACGGCAACGAGAAACTATAGGCCCATTGACACCTTACAGACTGGCCGCCAAGTCCGCTGCTGTTACTGTTGTGCCGTGACAGCAATAGCTGACGTCGATGTCGTGAAAATAGTAAATAATGGCAGCTGATCGATTTTGTCGGCCAAAAGTGGGAAGACCGGCATGACCCAGAGCTAGCCATTTTTACCTCAAAAGGAGGCCAATACGACATCAGTAGACTTCCGCTTGTTAAACTCTCACGAAAGCCAGGCTTTTCAGCGTATTGATCAAGCCCGCTGGTATCGCTGGCCGATGGTGTTGGCTTGTCTAACTCCATTAGCTCGGCTATTTTTGCACCATCCAAATGATAAGAACTGACAACCCTTACGCCTGCTTCGCCTGGCCCATCCCACACCGCGCGAGGCGTCTTCTGGATATTACTTTTGTTGGAACATTTAAGCGCCGTCAGAATAAGATGTAGTGGATTACATTTTTACTCGGGCAGGCCAATCATTGATCCAAGTTAAGTATTTGACTCAGCCCGGACTCTGACTTGCGCGCATTATTTGTTCGCAACAAAACATTATAATTGTGGGAACACTTGGGGAACGCCCTGTGTGCGTCGGCTCTATCGGTGATGTGATTGATTGTAGCAGCTGGGGCTGTCGCCGTGAGGGAAGGCTGCAGTGACTATGGGAAGGATGGCGAAGCCTGTGCATGTTGGGGTTAAAATCGGAGCGACGAGCGAACCCTTGTGCGGTAGTGGACGGCTCTGAGCTCCTTCTCAGCCTGCGGCGACAACATGCAGCTGACCGGTGAGATTCGTCACGATGTGTCGGGCTGATATGCGATACGACCAGTGTTGGAATGAGTCGCCTTGATTAATACTGAAAGGCTCCTCATATCGATCGCCACAGAAAATGCGATACTGTTACATCTTCGTGTTCAGTGAATCAATCGAAGGCGGCCAAAATGGCGTCTGTTCAGAGACCAATGGTGATTGCGCATGTCAGTGTACGGTTGCAGATAAAACTAGTTTTCAGTCTCACTGATTCCGGGCAGAATTGAAGCAAGGAAACTCTCTGACAGTTTTTGGACCAGAAAACCCGTAATTTCGTGTTGTAAGGTCGGTCTTCCAATCAACCGTGGAACAGAAATGGCATCATGAACCAGCGGATGGCATGCACCAATGCGCATTGTGCTGTGCTGATGCGGCACGATCCGCGCCTGCCGATAGGGCGAGAGAGCATTATTCACGTCGTGGGGCAGATGATGGAACCCAACAGCACGTGACGAGCTGCGGCGCATGATCGCGTGCCCAGCTGGGTGGCGACGGACCGGCGAGGTGCTCTGGAGCACGCAGACCGGGAAGAGATGCGCAGAATCGATGCGGTCTGTGTTCCATCGATAGCTGAGTCTGTACCGCGGATGACGGTCTCCGGCCTCGTGTGGCCGCCGGCAGCTGCCAGCTCGGCGACAGCCTCCAGCCTCGTGTGGCCGCTGGCAGCCCGACGACAGTCTCCAGCGTGGTGTGGCAGCTGGCAACCCGGTGACAGTCTCCAGCGTGATGTGGCAGCTGGCAACCCGGTGACAGTCTCTAGCGTGGTGTGGCAGCTGGCAACCCGGTGACAGTCTCTAGCGTGGTGTGGCAGCTGGCAACCCGGTGACAGTCTCCAGCCTAGTGTGGCCGCTAGCAGCTGCCAGCCCGGTGACAGTCTCCAACCTTGTGCGGCCGCTGCCAGCCTGGTGACCGTCTCCAGCGTGGTGTGGCAGCTGCCAGCCCGGTGACAGTCTCCAGCCTGGTGTGGCCGCTGGCAACTGCCAGCCCGGTGACAGTCTTCAGCGTGGTGTGGCGGTCGGCAGCTGCCAGCCCGGCACTGAAGGCATCCGCCGACTTTTACTGGTCATTATCGTATGAAGTTTGCGTCTGAGCTGACTCGGAGATAATCTGCTGAAAGGAGAGCGCTTTAGTGGGAGTGCTTTCAGGCCGAGCTTTATCGGGTTGAGACTGTACACACACGTGAGATCAGACGACCGATTGACACGGCAAGACCAGTTTTGTCGCATGATTTAATGATAGCCCAGATTTTCCATTGGAAATGTCTGTTTCGCGAAATGCTTCCGTTGCGGTCCCTGCGCACAGCTATCGGGAGGCAGCTTTTCGCCGGCAAGATGCGTTGTGACTATGTTCTCCAACGCTCATCGGGCTGGTGTACTTATGTTTAAGCCATGTTTTATCATAAGTTGCACGAGAGCATGTAAGATCTACCTCATTTTGATTAGCAGGAGCGCAGCCAGGGCTTTGTTAAGGTTAGGGCGCAGGGTTGACAAAGGCACCCTGGAGGTGAGAGCCTCCCCTCCAAAAAGGGACATCACCGGATTTGACCAACTTGATTTTGAACGGGCACGATTTTCTTCGTTTCATCTTCATTTTTAATTTCTGTAGCGGGAATAGGAGTCATAGGAGCTACCGGAAGAAGCAAGTGTTTTTGTATTTTAAATTCAATGAACGGAAGTGTCGGGCGTTAAATGACTGCAAGGAATATACCTGGGCGCTATTCGTTTTGTACTTGTGTGGATTCTTTATAATCCGATAGAACTCAGAGCCAGAGGCTTTGTCAAATTTTTCCCTGGGATGTTCAGGGATATTGAGCACTCCCTGAACGTTGACTGACCATAGATCGAAATGGGATGGAACGTTTGTAACATTTGTATCGAACACTGAACACATAATCGTCTGAGAATGCTCAACCTTCAGTCAGAAGCGATTAGTTAAGAATGTATGTACGATATGTTTACATGCGCGCTCGCAAGAAGTAGAAACAAAAACGTCAACGCCCGGCACTGCAGTCCAAAGGCAGCGCGGCGTCGGCCGCGGCGTACACCGGCTGGCGGACAACGGGCGGCCGAAAATAATAATTATCTAAAAGAGGTACCTTTGAAGCCCTTTATGGCATGATTTCATGCATTTATAAGGCAGTCCTCGCGGGCATTTCATCTGCGCCATTTTTGTATTTGATTTAGAGTGGTAACACAGGAGCGTGTTAACATTTACAGCACCGCGAAGTGGTCCTGAAACGTGGCGATGAAGCTGGAAGAATAAATGTGGAATGTCCATTTTGGGTGTTGCTATAGTTATTGATCTGTTCTGAGGACAACCTCAAAATAAAAGAGCTGAAAGATACGCCAAGGTCCAATCTTTGGACGATGCGAATTGATTTTTAAAGATTTTCGGAAGCATTATTTGACGCGTTCTCATTCACGCTCGTTTCATGCTCGTTCTCGCGCGCCTGGTGTCTGTCTGGTGTTATCTGCGGCGGCCAATCCTGTTCGGCTTTGCGGAAATGCACCACCGACCATAGCTGTTACTCTTGCTACTAAGCTACGAGTGCGCAGGATCGAAAGTTTGCATGCAGTCTGTTTCACAAGTCGTTCGCATAAGAAAGGGCAGTGTCGAGCAAAACTGGAATGTCCTTTTCTTCCTTTTTTACCTCATCGCGGTCAAACCTCTTGGACACTAGTGATATCCCGTACCTTTTTCGGGCAGGGAGCCTCCCTCCCCTCCCCCCCCCCCCCCAAGGAGCAAGGAGTGTGTTCAACACAAGAGGCACGTTGTTCCCGGCCAACGGCAGACGAGTTATTCCGTCCCAGCGCCGGGTACCTATCGGCTGCCATCCTGGCGACACGGGGCGGAATCTCTTGGTAGATCCGGGGGCCCTTAGAGGGATGCAACATTCAGTGCTCTCCTCCCTGACGCGGGAGGCCCTCTGACCTGGGCATTTGGCCCAAATCGATGCAGGTGCTCTCGTTGACACAAGATCTGCATTGCCGCATGTGGTCCAATAATTTGCAGATACTCCAGCATGGCTTCGGACCCTTTAGCTGAAATGGGATGGAGTGCCCCCCCCCCCCCCCCCCGTTTCGCTCTATAGGCCCTCACTGACACAATGCCCTTCCGTTGTTTTTTTTGTGGAATAGCCGTAAGCCCGCATTTCTCCTTTCATTGTCAGAGGGCCCCGACCACCGCAAGAGGCCCTCTGGCACTTGGGTTTACGTCCCTGTCCGCATTCAGCAAATGCTCCCCATGGCAGACTCGGGACCCCCTGCCGACACAGGGCAAGGGCCCACACACATGACCTCTGGTGTTCACCTTGGGGGCCCTGACCGACAAGCGACCCTCACTGTTCCAGGGTGACGGCTAATGTTAATCGCGAACCCCAGTGCTGCTCCTGCCTGGGAAATAGGCCCCCAGGACTCAGATCGACACGAAGCCAACTGTTCAGTGCTGTTGACTTCTGGCAGTGATAGGTACCTGCATCGTCTCAGGCGGTTCGCAATCGGTGCAAAAGGCGCATGACATTTTAGGTTACGACCCTATGGACCGGGAGCCTCAATGTGACTTACCTTTAGCCCTTCGGGCCCTTCAGCCTTCCAATCGAGCCCTTGATCGCCGGTTCCGAAGGGGCCCATCGGGCTCCTCTTCGGGGCCCCCTGGAACACTGCCTATGGCCGTTTTGGGGTCCCTTACCAGCTCGAGACTCATTATTAGTCACTGTGGGCCCCTGAGCGACACAGGGGCTGCGAACAGTGTAAGTCGCGGGCCTCAGCTTTGCACCTACCGAGGAACTGGGTCCTCAGGATCGCACCGACTGTTCGGTACCGGTGGTGCCTGAGCGACATAGAGGCCCTCGTGGGCTCAGGGGCCACCAATCGGCGCGAACGGCTCTTACTGGCATTTGAGCACCCGGTCCCCTATTTCGACCTTCGAAAAGCCCTTCGAGTCCTCAACTCTGGCCTTTAATTGCCGGTTCAGGGGCCCTTCGGGCCCCTCGGGACCTAGGTGGTATATGTTTATACGTGGCCTCTATGTCCCTCCCTGCCCGCACCGCTGTGACGATAAGAGTATGTTGTACAAAGCACTCAAGTCTAGTGGAAACATGACAACAGACTTCGGGACACAAGATGAAACTGGTATCAGCCGTCATTATTGCCAAAGACTACGCAAACGTGACTTCCTTATGGTATGCTGGGGGCGACCCAGTGGCACTTCCTGGTATCTTGCACGTTGATAACAGGTCCCGCGCTTCGTAGCGCATTTTTGCTGTAGCCTGCGAAGGTGTCACTTAAACTCAGCAGGCTCCAAAAGCTCGCCATGTGGCCGGCGAGGATCGATCGTCGCACAGGGCTGCCAGACTTTTGACTTGGTCCCGACTCTAACCGCCGATGTGCGCGGCCTGTCGCAGCGGCATTGATGGTGGCGCTGCGTGCATCGGTGTGTCACTTGTCGGTATTTCAGGCCGTCGCCAGAGGCGCAGGGGCTATGTCATCCGCATCGACACGCTCGCGCAACGCCTCCCCCTCCACACGCACAGTATAACAGCGTCTCACACAACCACGCGCCGCTGTGTGCTGCGGGATGTGTATACGCTAGGCCCGGCTTCCGAGCTGTCTCGACGCCGCCACCGATAGCTTGCTCTCAGAGCGGCATCTGTTGGCGCCGCTGTGCATCGATCGCGTTGTTTTTCTGTTTGGCGCTCGGCCGTAAATACACGGGCGTGGTGTATGCGGGGCGCGACCAGTGGCCCCGGGCGCCCGGTCTCCGGAGGCGGGCCGGCCCAAACGGGCGCGAGCTGGTGGGTCGGCCGATGGGCCACTCAACAGGCGGCGGCCGGTGCAAAAGTGGCGTGGCTCGAGATCGGACAGGGGGAAGGGGGCCTGGTCGTGGCAGAGGCGCTGCGGCGTGCGGGGTGGAATAGGACGGGACTCGAAGCCCGCCAGACTGAGTTGATCTTCTTAAGTTCGAGACGCCCATCTGGGTCAGAGTGGAGAACCAGACGACCAGGCGTCATCGCGACCTCTCGCTGTGTCAGAAATGCCCGAACGGAGCTCCGTCGGGCCGAACGGGATGCACCTGAACCGACAGAGCTCCACTGCAGCACCTCTGCTCGTTCAGCACGCGACGAAATACGACACTGCTGGGCTGCCGCGGAGTTATTCAATCTGCCCGTGGACAATCCAGTTCTCATCTCCGGTGGCTTGTAGCAGGATTTCGCCCGCTCTCAGCACCAGGCAGTGCGGGCGAGAGCCTGGCGGGCCTCGGGTAGCCGGTTCTGCGTATGGCGGTATTGGAATTTGCATATTGCAGCCGCTCGGGAAAGGTCGGCATGCGGCGACAGACGCCGACAGACGCCGACATGGAATTAAACCGACGCCACCCGCCATGGACAGCGCTCGACCAAGTGGCTGGTCGAGGCGACTGGTGGCCGTCCTGGCTTTCCGATACGCTTTATATTTTGGCTTTATGGATGGGAGCTGAGACAAACTTTGAACGTCAAAAGCAAGCGTGCTTATTGGCTGTCACCCATACTTATTTATTGCGCCTGGCGGGCGTGTGATGATGACAGCCATGTATCTGTGACGTCCACATATTTGCAAATGTCAATGAGCCGTGTTCAGTAAGCATCTGTCGGTTGGAGGTACATTGTCCACAGGTCGACGCATGTCTCGATGATCGCGCGTGTACTTCCGGCCGAGGTTTGAAAATGTTGAGTGTGTCGGACCCCAGGCGTCGTCTGCATCCAAAGTATCATTGAAAGGTTGCTGTGCCGTGACCTGGAGCCTCATCGATTTCCATTCGGGCCAACTTCTACATTAGGCGTTTAAAGTTCGGGCTTTTGAATCGGAATGCTCACTCCGATTCGTCTGGAAAATGCGGTGAATATGGCGCTTTGATACGCGGATTGCCAGCTGAACAGCTCCGTGGGGAGCGTGCTGAGTACCGGACAAGGGGTGCGTGGGCTGCTCGTGAGGCGCAGCACCGGCCTTCCCTGAAGTGGAGCAGGTGACCGGCTGTCCATACACGGCTCAGAGGCTTCTGCTGATGACGGGTCAGAAGCCTCTGAGTCTACACGCAGCTCAGATGCTTCTACTGGTATCGGAAGGTTGCGTCAGTTTCATGACATGCTGGAGCTTGGCTTGAGGGAAAGATAGCAGTGCAAGGTTTTGGTGGCGTCGCGTCCGGCATTCAAGTCATTTGCTCTAACCAGAGTTGTGATAAATCGAATGGCGAGCTATCTGTGCTTGATTTGCCGAGATGTTCAGCACTATTGGGTGTTGTAACGATTAAAACGTGCGCAAGGCACGGTGCTAACTGCATATTTTTTTTGTTCAGATATCCGATGTCTCACATGCTGAGAATGTTCTATGAAGCTTTGTTATAAAATCAGAATAACTGGCAGACAGCAGCACAGAGACTGCAAGGATGGTTAAAGCCACAAACGTGCTTTTCTCCGGTGCGAGGTTCCTGGAGACGACATAAATTAACGATGTCTGCCCAGTCCGATGGTCGTCTCTGGCGTTGTCGTTCATGATTGACGGTGATATTTACTTGTTCTAAACATTTGTTGCCAGGGATTACTGACTCGCTCAATGACTGGCTGAGTGACTCGCTCGCAATTCGTCTTCCTCGAAGCTGTGCTTAAACCCTTGGCCTGTTGTTTCCGGGTAATATACAGAGTATCGCCGTAAGGCCACGCTGACATGACCTTTATGGAGTGCACATAGCACGGTGGCGATGTGTATCCCTTTTACGTAGTGGAACTGTTCGGACATTCAACCATTATATTCTTCATTTCTGGAAAGCTGCTGCATGTTTTGAAGTGATCCTATGACCTGTGGCCCACACTATCTGCTGGTTAGTTGTTCGGTGGGTAAAGAAACGCACCATGAAACACACCAGTGGGTTTGGTGGGCCTCGGGGATGAGGGTCGTGGGGACAGATTATAATGTTCAGGAGTGTAGTTTCCCTTCCCGTTTGAGGGAGGGGGCGGGACTTGGTCTCCCCAACCTGGTCCCCCCCCCCCAAGCTTTGAGATGGAAATGGACTAACACGTTTTTTTGATGATTTTGAAAGGTTTTGTCATTTTCACCGCTCAGCCCCCCTCCACTCAACTTATATTCGAAACTACACTGTTGATGATGCTTGACTCTGCTAACAGCTGAGAATAAGCCATGCATTGAATTTCCATGTCAGCATCCTGGGTATGACAGATCATCATAGATCATCGTAGATTGTCATATATCAACGTAAATCATTATAGATCACCATATGATGATGTGGTGATTTTAGTGACGAGTCATCATGTGGCTAGGTCGTTGGTGATATCATCAAGTCGTATACTTTTCCCATCCGACTGTGACCCTTTCCCGTCTGACCGTATTCCTCCCGTCTGGCTGTGCCCCCTCCCATCTGACCTCGCTGCCTCCCGTCTGACCGTGCTCTCTCCCGTCTGACCGCGCTGCCTCCCGTCTAACCGTGCTCTCTCCCGTCTGATCGTATCCCCTCTGTGTGGCCGTGCCCCCTCCGTCCGACTGCACTCTCTCCCGCCCGACCGTGTTCCTCCCGTCTGACCGTGCCCGTTCCGTCTGCAGGTGATCGTCTGGAGCGCGTGAACGGCGCACCGGTGAGCGTGGCCAGCCTGCCGGCCGTGCTGGCCGCTCTCCCGCGCCGAGGCAAGGTAAACACGCCACGACGCCCGTCCGATTTCATTAGAGGCCAGCCCGGCACGTGCCACGTCCCGTCCCCAGCCGGCCACTGTGATCTTGGCCGCGCGTCGGCGATTTATGAAAGCTCGCCGGCTTCATATGGGTGGGCGAGCAGAGTTAGAGGCGGCGCTCCGGCGCTGTTGGATGTGGCGGGCTTTCGATTGCACTTCATCCGCGTGCCTTGGGGTCGACGAGGAAACGCCGCGTAAGCCGCCCGGGTGTTTGTGCGTGCGATGTTGTTCAGTTTTCCAGAGACAGGGCCTGTGGAAAACAGACTCAGATGGATTCTTGGAATGTATGCGCTGGGAAATGGGTTTATGATCCGGATCAGCTATTCATCGCAGCGTGTCGGACTCATACATTGCTTGAGTCTGATAATGCTTCGCAGATGTTTACAGCATTTCGTTTGCCGGAAGTTAGTTGGTTCCGAAAGGAGAAGAACCCTACATTCTGTCATTTGCAGATCCATCGGTGTTATAATACAAGATATGCCACGTTACTATATAGGTATAGGCCTACAATCCTTTAATTTTTTAGCTACACGCTCAGTAGGGTGTGCAGACTTTTTCAGGGTCATTCAGTCATGCATGGCGGCATGGCAACGTCATTCAAATCCTGCCACCTCATCATGCGGCGTTCAAGGCCAAAAATAAGTTAAGCGTTGAGGCGTTCAGGTCTGGCCTGTAAGCAATATTTCCAAGTATTACGGACAACAACTTGTCATCCATAAAAACTGAGCAACTTGTGCAAGTTTCAGTCATGAATCGGGTTTTGTGCTGCATAATGTAAGAAGTTGGGCATGAGTGCTAGTGTTACAGAAATAAGACTTGTAATCGAATAACATAAGAAGAGCGTCACGACCGAGAGTGTGAATGCAAGTAAACCACTTAAACTTACGAAACTGCTCAAACTGCTCGTAATCGAATAACGTAAGATGAGCGTCATGACCGAGAGTGTGAATGCAAGTAAACCGCTTAAACTTACGAAACTGATCAAACTGCTTGTAATCGAATAACGTACGATGGGCGTCATGACCGATAGCGTGAATGCAAGTAAACTGCTTAAACTTATGAAACTGCTTAAACTGCTTAAACTGCTTAAACGGATAAATATGCAAGACCACCATGAGAAGGGGCCAAAACAAAAGCATATGACCGCATTCGGCCGAGCGAATTTTTATGGCACCGTGCTGCCATCTCTAGACAAGTCTGAAGTACTACAGGCGAGTTCAAGGGCTAATTTCGCGCGGCTAATTTGGCATCACCCCAACATCGCACAAACGTTCCATGATACAATAAAAAAAGAACGCATCGATAAGTACGCGCACTGCAAGGAGAAATTATGTTGTCTTAAGCAGTCTTTTTCACTTAAAAGCGCACCAGTAGTTACGAGTGAGCTTATTTTATCACGTCTGATGCTGTGTTCAGTGTCCTTAAAGGTGGGAGATGGTAACTTTGGTAGTCGTTTATGTTACGAACACTCGCTAATGGATGCTGTTAAAAATGATTGGCCTTGATTACACAAGGAAGTGCTGATTAAACGACTTATGAGGGAACCATTGGATTTAAGTTATCAGAGGCGTCAAAATATTTTTAAAACAGTGTTCATGATCAGGAATGCTTACGGTGAAGAGAAAGCATAGAATCGTAAACCTAAGGTACATGAAAGAAAGAAAACGTTCCAAATCTATGCAGACCATACCAAAAGACAACAAAATAATCAGTCGTTCCACCTCTCACACCTTAAATCATATACTGTGGTACTTATGCACGCTGTGCCAAGGGTTGTTTCATATTTAAACAGCATAGCTGAAAGCTGATCCCCTGTGCCGAGCATAAGGCTGGGAAAGAGCTTTTTATAGGTCATTAGTGTCCACTCCGTTGTAATAAGTAACTTGCTGCAGATCGGCATGTGCAGAACGGCTGGCAAACGAGGTCTAAACGTACGCTTTCCGAAAACGCCGCTCAAAACAGGTCCGCAGACGTTGATTTCCTTGGTCTCGGACAAAGATTACGGATGTGCAGAGGTTACAATATCTTGTATTCTGCATTGTCTTGTGTCGCTGCTGACATTGTTACTGTGAAGTAAGTATTTACTGCGCCATGCTCGCGTGTCGTGTGTCTGTCGATCAGGTTCTTCGCTGGTGGTGTAAACACTGCAAACGTGCGTCCCCCAGGTGTTTCCTAAACCGGTGTGGAATGCTACGTTTATGTGTTTGCTGTGGCGAAGTTCACAAGATACCTGATATACTGTGTTCTTGGGTGTGCATTTTCCATTCAGCCCATTAACGCATGTATGGCGTAAGATGAAGCGTTTTGCGTGACCTCAGGACATTGTGGACCAGCGGCCTGAGTTTGAAATTCATTCCATCTTGATCAGCCGTGGGGATCCTAGCGTTTCCAGCTGGAGTAGAATTTATCACATACGTGTTAAAGGGAATGTTTCACTTTTGAAGGCATTGGAGTAAGCATCAGATATGATGGAGCAAGCTCACATATAACCATTTGTGTGCATTTTGAATAGATATGACTGCTCTAGACAACGCAATTTCTCTGTTTAGTAAATTTGTTTCTCGATGCGTCGTTGTTTGATCTCGTTATCTTACCTCGCACAGTATTTTTAGTGACGATTATATGTATCTTTCAGGTTTCCTTTGGTTTTTTATTTGCCTTTTTATTTACACTTACTTTCCGCATCTTTGCGACCTTTAAGCTCAGGAATCGGAGGGTGTTAGGTTTTTAAAAAGCATGGCCACGAGCTGCATCGAAAGGTCTTCAATATGACTATTTCATTTCAAAACCCCACACAAATGTGGAACGCTTCCTTTAAAAGGCGTATTCCATATTGCATGCGGCTTTACTGAAACAACCATCTTGAAGGTCATTCGGTGCATTTCGCATCCTTACTCTTCTTGAGACCTAAAGCCATCTAGTTCCTGCGCTACGCGTCCACGAATGTGTGCAAACTATTTCGGGAAAACTATTTCAAGACCACCCAGGCATCCATGATGCCATAATAACGACATTCAAATCCAACCGGTCTCATAGCTACGCAGCGATCAAGGCTCATACAATTTAATTGTCGTAACGGCTGTGAATTAGCTCTCAATCATTGTTGTGCAAGTTACGGTGATGTAATCGAGCAGTGGCGTATTAAGGAATATATCTACTAAACTGAAAAATTGTGTTGTCTAGAGCAGTCTTTTCTACTTAAGAGTGTACCAATTGTTATAAATGAGCTTATTTCATCCTATCTGATGCTTGCATCAGTATCTTGAAATGTGGAACATTCCCCTTTAATGGCTTGACAGAAAAAGCTTACTGAATGCGGAAGCATACGGTATGTTCTTACATACCATGTGAAATCCTGGTATATAATACTTGTAACCTTTATGCCGGTCGCAATCCTGCGGCCGGTAGACCGGGTGGGTTTTCAATCATGTCGACAATGTAATGAACCTATTGACATTAAAGAAGTGTGAAATCTCTTGTAAACTTTAACCTTGGTATGTATGATCTAAACTTGTCTGCCCGGTTGGGACATACACACGTCCGCCAACCTACCCGTGACAATGTGGCTGGATTCGAGTTGGTTCGCCGCGCGCCAGTTGCCTCTAGCTGCGATTGCCCGCGACAGGTGGTAGCGGCTAGTCAAGGTCAGAAGAGGTCAAAGGAGGGGCGGGTACTGCCGAGCATTGTGGCACGTTAGACTTCCGCTGCTCAACTGGAATTTTCGGATCGGATGGTGGGGTCAGGGCTCACCAATGAGGAATGCTGAGCGTGAACTCTCGATCCTAGAAATCCATTCAATCGAAATGTTTTCATGATATATATATATATATATATATATATATATATACATATATATATATATATATATATATATATATATATATCATGAGAACATTTCGATTGAATGGATATATATATATATATATATATATATATATATATATATATATTAAATTATACAATAATAATAAAAATATATATAATGAACACGTTTCGATTGAATGGATATATATATATATATATATATATATATATATATATATATATATATATATATTAGATTATATAATAATAATAAACATATATAAATAAATATGTATAATATATATATATATATATATATATATATATATATATGTATTAAAAACCGGAAACACTTGGCAGACACGCGGTATTTGAGCATAGTAACACAAACCCCGACTTCAAAGTCGAAATTTCGGCAACGGTGCGAGACGACGCGGAACTCAAGATATAAGTATCGCTGCTCACCTATGAGTATTGCTCGTGGGGCGATACACGAACATCGTCTGTAGACGCGATTTGACCGGCATCTTTTAGGTCAGGCATGTCTAGATGTAGTTCACTAGCCGCTGCTTTGAACAGGTCTTGTAGCGAGTTGCTTAGTAAACGGGGAATCACTGATGCTCGGCAGGTAGTTACCGTCAGACCCAATATTTGGCGCTTTCATCGAAACGTTTCGACCTAGCCGTTTGCGCTTCGGGCGGCCCCTAGCACGGTGCCGGGTGTCGGATGTTGGTGGGAGCCGGAATGAACACAATGATACTCTTGGAAAGTGTATTTTTTACCTGGCACTCGTTGCCCGTTATTCGTCATTGAGGCATTTCGGCCCAGCCATCTGTGTTTCAACAGCCTCTAACATATAACCACCTTTCTCTCGTTACGACGTGAGAGCTCGGATGGTTTATTGCCATGGGATCATTTTATTGGCTGATAAGATTATCTATCTTGACACACGATAAAATTTTTACTGACCATTTGTTGTCTAAGCTGCTTTCTCATGACCATGAGCACTGCGTCGGATTTTCTCATAATACGTATCGACGACCGCTTGTTAAATTCGGCTATTCAGTGTATCTACTACATTGAAGGGCGGTGAGCATTAACATAATACATATAATTTCGGAAGGTATTTTGAAGCTAAGAGCTCATAATATCGAAACATTAGGCGTTACAGATATTTGTTGGCTTGCATTTTAAGTAAAAGGACTGGTGCGACATGTCCCATGTCAGACCGCTGTGCTGTTAGACTGCTGTCAGGCTGCTGTATGTCATGCATGTGTGTGTGTCAGACTGCTGTCCTGCAGCGCCATAATGCGTAGCAAAACTTCTGTCAAGCGTTGTGAAGTAAGCAAGCCAAGGCTTGAGCAGTTTACGTAATTCATGTTGATTAATAGCGAGGCCGCGGGCCGTATGCGCCTTGCCTGAACTGTGAGGAGATGCTCAACGTGATCGGCCCAGGCCGGCCCGGTCGTCAGACTCTTTGGGAGCCAAAAACTTTTGCGTGCGAGTGCGGCACGCTCTGCCTCTAAATCGAGTAAGATGGGATGTTGCAAGATATTCTGGCTCGTTCATTGCTACGTAAGTCCACCCAAAGCATGCGTGGTTTTTTGGGTTTTGTCGACTAAATTGCCGGGGCTGGCCAGACGCATAGCCAGTCAACTGACGAGCGTTGTGAACGTGGTAGGTGGGCGCGCGGCCTCAGCATTAGTAAGCCTGTCTGTCGTGTTATCATGGGATCTCAACGTTTCGAAGGGTGGACCAGGCCCATCGCATGGCTTTCCAAAGCGTCCGGCTCCATAAGACTATATTCTTTGCATCATCTGCACGACGATAGAGGACAGCCCGCGCCTACCGTGACCTGGCCCGACTCACGCCGCTCGTGGCGTCTTGTTGGCTCATGATTGATATTATATCGACATTATGTTGTCTCATGATTGACGTGGAACACCAGTTAACGTTAAGGATAACGGGGCAAGGAGCACGCGAGTATGTCATGGTTGGACCGTGGGTTATCGTCGGGCTGGGCACGGCCGTACCGATCCCCGCCCCTTCGACGGCAGGCTCCGGCTGTCATTCTCAGCACTGCTCCAGTCAAGAAGTTATTCACAAGTTGCTACGGTGGCGCACCCTGATGGACATATCTGAAGTAGCCCGACCGTCTGTTATCCAATATCTGTTGCTGGGCTGATCCACGGGGCGGGAGGCGCCTGCGCCTTCTGCATGACCGGCGCACCGGCCGCCGACCCGTCTGGAAAGCGGGACTGGGCGTCCGTGCGTTCATCACGCAACGTAGCCGCGGCTGCCGGCTCGTTCCGAACCCCACAATTGTCAGCACCGTGGCTGGATGCGCCTGTGTCAGTCACATGCCGGATCGAATGCCTCAACAGCAGAAATGACAGATGCCAGGGGGTCAGCACCGCGGCTCACGTTTTGTCCAGAATTGGACATCACGTGACGCGTGTGATGAGGATCGGGACCTGGCATGTCGGTATCATGTCGGCCTGCGGCGATGTCTGAGGTCGTGGACCTCATTCGACATGGCTTTTAGCAGTTTGCCCGTTTAATATGCACGTCGCGGTCGCTATGCTGATTTATGGTCTCCTTGATGGTCTCTAAGGGTCACGACGCTGTGCACTTGCATGCAAATTTGCGATTCAGGACGGCGCCCTCCAATCTTCGTGCTCGGTGCGGAGCGAAGGATAGGCTGTTACAAAGTCGGGAGTCTGGGCCGCACACAATCGTCCGGTTTTACCAGCGCTTGGGTGTAGCGGGGATTGTGTTGCGGACGCGCCGATCCAACACTGGTTTTTGCCCGTATTCTCGCTTCCTACCCCAACACACGTTTCTCACATGTTCCCTTCGGCGTCGTTCTATAAGCGGTGCATGCAGTATGCTGACGACGTTGATGCCAGCTGACCATGAGTTTTCAAGCTTCACGTGACTTGGAATGGCATGCCTGCGTGCGCTATTTAGCAATTGCTGTCGGTCTGTTGATTGGGGTTATGGCATTTGGCGATGCTTTTGACGTCCTGCTAAAGCACTCGCGTACGTTGCCGTGCTACATTACTGTTATTAATTACTGTCCGACAGTATTATTCGCCCGTGACTGATATGTGATATGACAGATCAATACCTTTCGGCTTACTATCGGTCGGACGGGGACCGTTTCACCAGAATCCCGGTCGCAGCTGTCAGGGCGCCCGTCGTGTTGTGTTTCCGACCGGCCCGCTCCGCCGATCGCTACCTGTTTGCTGCGCCGGCCGACCGCGCTGCGCCCAGCAGAGCGTGTGCACCTCATCTCGCTGCCGCGCCGCTCGCGCCCCTCAATCGGCCGACGGGGGCCGCTTGTGAGCGGGAGCGGGTGGCGGAGCGACGGCAGAGCTGCCGCCGGTGAGCCGGCCGCCGCGCCGCCAGCTCTCGGCCGGACGGCGGCGCCGGCGGCCGCGGTTTAGCAGCATTGATCGTCGGTCGGCCGCAGCGCGCCGGTGTGTATGCGAGACGGACCGGCCGATATCGACGCGCCGACTAATGACGGCCATTCCGGCCGCTCAGAGGCCGCCTCGAGTGACAAACAGGTGGGCCATCGGCGCCGGTGGGCAGAGCGCGCCGGTGGTCGAACTGCGCCGCTCCGGTCAGCGACCGGCAGTCGCTGCTCTGACTCGGTCAGCGGCCGGCAAATGCTGCTCTGACCTGGTCAGCGGCCGGCAGCCGCTACTCTGACCCGGCCAATGGTGGGCAGCAGCTGCTCTGACCCGGTCAGCGGCCGGCAGCCGCTGCTCTGACCCGGTCAGCGGCCGGCAGCCGCTACTCTGACCCGGCCATTGGTGGGCAGCAGCTGCTCTGACCCGGTCAGCGGCCGGCAGCCGCTGCTCTGCTCTGGCCTTCGCTGCGGCGCTGACCGGACTGCTGGACCGCTGGATGATGTGGCATCATTGTGAGACGTCTCAGATACTCTGGCACCTCATGGCGACATAGCGGTCTCCCCATTAAGTCTTCCCATTCTCGGTTTTCTCGGTAGGTGTCTTTTTAACCACCCCGCTCCTCGGAACAATGCAGTCTCCTTGAGTAGGGTGTTAATTGCAGATTTACGGTATTTCATGAAAAGTATGGTCTCTGACACCGGTGGCAATTGTGCCCCGGACATCAGCAACACAGTTTCTCGTTTGTTAGGGGAACAGGTCACCCCTCCAATCCATTTCCAGCCCACGTCGCGCAAGTCGAAGCTTGATCACAAGTCGGCGCACCCTTGACTCGGCGGCAACACAGTCGGCGCGCCCCTAAGCCCAAATCATCGTCAACATTAATGTCATCATCATCATCATCGTCATCATCATTATCACCATCGTCATCATTATCATCATCATCATTATCATCATCATCAGTATCATTTTTGCTTACAGGCGTAGGGCGTTGAAATGCCTGTCAATGTCGCATCCTTTCCGAATAGTCCGCTAGTCAGCCAGTTTCCCTAGATATATTTTTCTGCCGTGCTTAAGTTGTTGGTCATCTTACACCACACACCTTCGAATCGTGGTGTTCGTGTGACTGATAACCGCAAAGTGCATCCATCATGTGACAGATTCGAGACCATTAAGTCAGATGCATTAAACGTAATGCCAATTTTGTCATCCAGTGACACTTTAAGATGACGCTTGTACCTACTTTCGTCTGAGGGATCGCCACGTAATGGAAGTGCGGCAAGTCAGATTGTCATGAGATGGGTGTCGAACCCGGAGCTCTCCATCAACAGACAGACGCTCCAACCCTTATCAGTGACTTACGGCCTATGCGAAACATTCAGTGGCATGCTTTGCGATATGAAGCAGAGGGAAGCGTTCTAAACCGCAGCAATCACATCATTTTGTACGCCACTGAACTGAGCTGGTCGTTCGCGCCTCTCAGTTACGACACACTTCAATCTGCCTTCCCCCCGGACACTGCTTACCGCGTTGATGTCACGTCCACCAGGTCAAGCAAAAGCTTGACAAATCAATTTACTTACCAAACACAGCGTTGACTTTTACTCCAAACAGCTCCTTGAAATTTGCCGCTTGCCAGGCCTTCCCTTGGGCCAGCCTGTTGCCCTGTTACGCCGTAGCAATTGTTTCGGACGTAATGCCTAGGTCCGTTAGCGACGCAGTCATTGCATTTTTTCATGCGACGGCTGGTGTAATGCCCAGCAGCTGTCGCGAACTGCTCCCGAGTGTCGTCGCTTGAGGCGCGCCGAGACCCGCGGGAGCGCCGGCGCTCCCGTTACAGGTGACGCTGACGATGCGGAGCGGCGCCCCGGCGTCCTCTGACGGCGGCGCGCCGGCTCTGATGGCGCTCCTGTCACAGGTGACGCTGACGATGCGGAGCGGTGCTCCGGCGTCCTCTGACGGCGGCGCGCCGGCTCTGATGGCGCTCCCGTTACAGGTGACGCTGACGATGCGGAGAGGCGCCCCGGCGTCCTCTGACGGCGGCGCGCCGGCTCTGATGGCGCTCCTGTCACAGGTGACGCTGACGATGCGGAGAGGCGCCCCGGCGTCCTCTGACGATGGCGCGCCGGCTCTGATGGCGCTCCCGTTACAGGTGACGCTGACGATGCGGAGCGGCGCCCTGGCGTTCTCTGACGGCGTCGGCCGGCACGCGGCGCCGGCCACCAACGGCTCCACACACCAGGTCAGCGGTGTTGGCGCACGGGTCTGTGAGGTGTAGGATCACCCGATATGGCGCTGATCACTGTATGTGGGTCGCGTGAGGGTAACGAGTGGTCTGTCCGTGTTGCGTCACCCGTGCTGATGGCTTGGTTTTGCTTTATGCCCGCTCACTCCATGGGATTATTGGCTTCTTAACTTTTGGCTCCAGAGGCGGAACTTGGTGAAAGCTATGCGGCAGAACTTTACTTAAATTATTGGGGCAAGAGGCACAACATTATTTAATGTCAGTTATGTTCGCACGCTATCCACGTCAAAATAGGCCCCTGTAAAACCTGAAACACTTTGTGAAGGAAGGGGACTGGGGAAAGGGGGGGGGGGGGAGCCCCAATAGTTCATTGTTCAACCATGTTCTACTCCTTGCTTTTTAGCTTCCTGCTTTGCCTTGCGGACATACTGCATTAGACACACTGACACCAAAATCGTGAGGCTTTACCTTTGAGTCGCTCCTTTTATGAACCGATCGTGTCGCCATGCAATCGTCAGTCAGCTATTGAGCTTCAAGGGTGCGTCAGCTGTATTGGTTATTTGCGCCAAAGTGGCCACGTAATCGTGGTCACCTTGACGTCCGGTTTTTATGGCCGATACAAAATCTTCCGCCCCAGACCCGCTCGATACGCATCCGTTCATATCTTGGCGCGAGTTTTAGCAGCGTATTGAGAAACGAAAGGTATCCTACGGAACTCATCTTACTACGGGCCGTGATGAAAGCAAGATCTTGCGGGTGGTGCGAACGTGTAATGACATTTTCCCCAAAACACATTCCTTTTTACCCAGACCACCGCGATTAATACAGGCCATGTCATGAGCATGCCCTACACCATGGTCCGAATTCCAGTTTTGGCGTCCAAGTTCTGTCAGAACAAGACGAGATAGCGATCACCGGTTAAGGTGACCTGTATTTACACATGTATGCGTTATTTTCTGTACACATGTATAGGCTTGTCTCAAAACGGCCTTTCCATATCTAAACACTTATTGTGGATGTCGAGAACAAGCCGCCACCATTGCCCAGAACGCTGCGCCCTGTGGCGAGTCAGAGAAACTGAACACCTCGGATGCCCCTGCACCCACCGGACCTCCCCGTAACAGACGTCGGCACGGGCGAGGTCCCCAGCGTCCACACCATTAAATGCGCCGGCAGCTCCTCCCGCCTTCTACATCGCACGGAGTGACGAGGGCATAGATGGAACCGCCGCCAAGCGGTCCTCAGTGTTACTGTCTGAATACGATGGGAGCTGGAAAACACGTCTGTTCACCGTGCCGCAGTCACACTTAGTCCCTATCTCAGGTCTCGCTTACTATGCAGGTATTCAGCTTTGCTGGTCCGGTGATCGGTTGGGCTCGTTGGTCTGTGGCGGCTGTTTGCTAGCGGGTGAGGATGGCAGGGAGCAGGCCATCAGGCAGGGTAGCCATCTCGAACTGCATCGCACCACCTTTTCGCCCATGACATACCGTACGCATGATGTGCAAATGGCGTTCAGCTGAGATTTGGAAGTCTCAATCTGCTCTCACCGGGGCTGGAGCCCCCTCCCAACATTGAGAAGAAATGTGGCGACTGTTGGGGAGTAATCTGTTTGTTGGAGTCTTTTGGAGGTACGTCGCGTTATTCCTCACGGATCTTCCCCCCCCCCCCCCCCCAATTCATCGTGCGACACTTCACCCCCAGTTCCTATAATGCTGGGGATGCTCCGAGGCAGGCCTGACTGTTGACAACTCGCAACTCGCAATGTTGATGTCGCTGACAACGGGTAATGTGACCTGGTCATGGCATACAGAAGGCTACTGACATCAATTTGCTAACATGCTATTTTTCGGGGGAAAAGAAAAATAGCGCAACTAACTAAAGTGACTGGGGTCTGGGCCTCACCAACTCCAGTTATCACTGAGAAAGGATTCCGATCCTAGTCATCACAAATAAATCGTTTGACCAATGCCAGGCTGGGATAAGTTGGTGTGTCAAAGTCGGCGCAAGGGATTCAAGATTGAGAAGACGCTGCAACTGCGGCATTTTTAGGAGGCTTGGTGCAGCCGCTGCCTCACCTCCTCAGAGCATTGGCGTAACCTCAGGATGTGCGCAAGCGAAGCAAAAGGGAACGAAGTGAGGCGCGCTCCCGCGCGCGCGATCCTCGTTGAATCGTTAAATTTCCAGAATCTCACGGAAAGAGAGAGTGCACATGTGATCACATTCTGAAGCTGTAGACGTTGGAACATCCGTTGTGAAATATTGAGAATGCGAGTCTCCGTTATTGCACATTTAAGTACAACAAAAGTGGTATTGCGCTGAGTGGTCACCTTCCTTACATAATGAGTTTATTTACAATGTATTCAATTTATTGCTTAAAGTTACCCGAAGTTTCAAAATGTATTTGGGTTAATGAGAGGATTTCAGTTATGTATTTTTATAATCAGTTTTTGATAGGAATCCTTTAGCACAGTGATAACGCAACGTCATTTTAAGCGAATTTGGTAACAATAGATTGGTAAGAAAACTGCATACAGTGCTTGAAAACGATGTTGTCATGTTGAGACCGTGGCTCCTGTTCCCACTGAGCACAGACCTCGGGACAGCCAGAAGCTCAGGCCAGGGAATGTCGCGCTGACGTTTACAATGCGATGGGTAGTTTTCATTGACTTTGCGCAGAAAGTTGATATTTTTTACACCAAGTCCTTCACTGGACAGACGCAGACAAACGCCAGCCAGGGCATAGGGTGGGATCGATGGTGGTCATGGAAGGGATAGGAGACTGCGAACCAGCTGAGGAGAAGAGGAAATAGATGTTTGTGTGGGGAAGAAAGGTGGAATTCGGGTTTTCATTGGTTTTTGCTTGACTTCTGAAAAAAAACGATCTGCATGCCTCATGACCCCGCCAAGGAGTTCGCGCAGGTTGTAACATGTCCAGTAGGTGATCGTTGAAAGGTGCGGTAGAAACGCTTAACGTTACCCACAGCGAGTCGTGAGTGGCCATCAAATTACGAGACAATTTGTCGTTTCAAAACTAAATGCTCGATGACTGCTGCTATAAACTCCATGTAATCTTGTTCCGCTGAATATATGTGGAGCAATCTCTTTTTGTGAGAACAAGAAAGAGAGCACCAGCAATTCCCACCTTGGCCCACACCCACACTTCGATCTCGGCGCCGATCTTAGGCGGGTCGACAGCGCTTAGCGGTGACGTCAGTCGGCTGAGTCGATGGGTCGTGACGTCGGTACTACTCTGGTGATGTCAGGAGTGGACAGGAACGCCAGCACTGGTGCCGGTCGGGAGTCCTGTGGGAAATCAGCCGGCGCGGCTTTCGTCCCTTGAGTTAGATCACTATGGATTGTTTGTTGCAATCATCCCAAACCAACGTTTTCTTGTGGCTATGTATAGAATATGTGTATGGATTTTGCTCTACTTTTGCGACCTTTGTCGGTCCGCACATAGTTTTCCATTGCACCCACAGAAGTTTAACGTTGATTTGTTGAGTTGCCGGCGGGCTGTTGCTTTGTACACGAAGCCACAAAGCGACTGAAGCATTTGAGATGTTTCAGATTTTTCAGGCCGTGCAGTTTTGGTGCTCCCGTCATCGCAACTCATAGCTCTTGTTAAACTTCTCGCCAGTAACATCTTTTAACTTCGTATTTTGTGGGCGCTCCTAAGCTTCAATGGCTTTCAACGGGGACGAACACTCGCCCCGCGCCGTTTGCTTCGTCCCACGTCTGACGCCGCGGGCGGCCCGCCGTCACGACCGCGGGCGGCCCGCCGTCACGACCGCAGGCAGCCCGACGTCACGACCGCGGGCAGCCCAACGTCGGCGACGCTGGCCGCAGGCGACCGCAGGTTCGCGTCGCGTCGCGCGGCGCCTGGCGCGTGGCCGCCGCGTCGCATGTCCACGTAATGGGTTTGCGATTTCCCGGCGGCCGATCGGCGCCAGTGACGGAGTGGGCTGCCGCCGCCGCCGCCGCCGCCGCCGCTCGGTGCCGGCCCGGCCGGTCGGGCGGCCACGCGCGAGCATCGGCCGCCGGGCGCCAGGCGCTCGTCCATCCTGTGTCGCGCTCTCTGCCAGATATCGTTATGACTGTATCGGGCCACGCATCGTTGGTCGGCGATGGCCGCTGCCCGGTGGGCAGTGGACGCCTCATCAATCAGACGGTCCGCTGCGATCGACAGTAGAGCCGCATCAGAGGCCAGCGCCCGTCATCCCCCTCCCCCCCCCCAATCCCCCAGGCCGGAGACCGGCAGCAGTCCCGGTCTCCGTTCTCCTGGAGACAGCAGCGCTCCAGAACCCACGTGACGGTTGAGAGCATGCCGATGTTGTAGTGTTTCAGTATTCCCTTCGCTACGCACACGATAAAAGTGAAATTGCGGTGGGAGCCATGACTTGGTTGTCTCTTCAAACTCGCTTAAGGCGGCGACCTTTGTTTTGTGGCGGGGAAGCTCATCACCTGTTTTGTGGCGTTGTCCTAGATTGAGCGGTTGGCCGCGATAACCGGTGCTCCTATGGAGCGTCATGGGAAATAAATGTGCATGCATGGTGTCGGTTATTGCACGCGCTCATTTCACCACATTTTCATGGACGCACTCCAATGCACACCGTCAATGCGCTTGGCGCCGTGTGATGTGTGGGCATCGTGCTCTGTGCAGACTGCCTGTGTTTGATTGTAAAGTTTATCGATTGCTTAATTAGCGACTTGAGTGGATAATGTCAGCGGCGATTACGGGGTACTTCCGCGACACGTTTCAACTGGACGCATGCATTAAACCTACCTCGAATGTCAAAAGTGGGACAGCATTCTTGCTAGCTAATGCATCCGCTTTAAACACTGAGTAATAGCATCGCCTGTCTTTTGGACGATGTGCATAATCTCGCTAACTGTTTTGCTAGGCTTCTACCATGTTTTCACTAATGAATGTTGACTTCTGAGCGTTATGTGCGATTTCAGTTGCTTGGCACATTTTTGCAGCTTGTAAGTAGGATTTTTGAAATTTTCTCCTTGGCTGCCGTTTTTCAATGTGAGCTTCTGTTGTATCATGGCTTCATGATCACAGCCAATCAAGGAGGCTTATAAATAGTTGAACTGATGCAATGCTCGTTCGGGAGCAAAGCTATGAATGACTCATTCGTAATCAACCGACGTGCTTTTTGTCATCGAGTTATTCATGGATAGCTACAATACATGATTCGGCTCATTCAAATGTTTTATTGATCGTGTTTTATTTAGCGCAAATCAGACAGCTATCCTATAATACAACACTACCTTTTTATCTGGTAACACTGACAACACTCCGTTTTTATCCTTTTCAACACTACCTATTTAACTGTTAGGAACCAACAAAAACATAACGTCGCCACTAGAAATCCGTGGGATAACCTATGGACATTCACGGGACCCATGTTATTTAACCGCCACGCATATTTCTGGTAGTGCCGTTCCTAAGTTTGTCTCCCAACATGCCTCTCCGTAGAAGACGGTACATACCGGTCCCAGTACAAGAACTATGACAAGCATTAAAGCTACTGCAATGCACTGTTGCTTCCCGCAGTATCCCGGGCGCTTGTTGCAGCGTTGTCCGTGAGTCACGCGCTCCGTCCGTGGGTGACTAGGGTGTCCTTCGCGCTCAGGCCTAGGGGCACCGGGCGGACCCAGGCAATTTACGCTGTTTTAGGGCGCGGCAGCATGCCGGTGCCGGCATCCGCGGTCAGGTCGCCGTGCCGAAGTCAGCACTGGTGGCGGCGCCGGGGCGATTCAGGGCGGCACGCGGGCTCGGATACACGCCCGCCGGCTGGGGCGGTGGGTTGGTGGAGCCGTCTTTCGTGCCGCGCCGGCGCCGCCACCAGCGCTGACTCCGGAGGCGGCTGTCGTGCCGCGCCTGCCCGCCGGCTGAGGCGGTGGGTGGGTGGAGGCGGCTGTCGTGCCGCGCTTGCCCGCCGGCTGAGGCGATGGGTGGGTGGAGGCGGCTGTCGTGCCGCGCTTGCCCGCAGGCGGATCACGCCCGCCATGTCAACAGGCAGGGCGAGCGGCGATCGATCACACGGGCTCATCTCCGTCGCGCCATGTGTTGCATTCGGACAGGGCCCAAACGAGCGCACACCAGTAGGTCATGCGCGGAGCCGAGCGAGTCTCAATGGACTCTTGTTTCTCGAATAGCTTGATCCCCCGGGGAGTCCGGCTCGCTCTTTTCCAGGAGTCGCTGCGCGATGAATCGCGACTGCTCAGAGCATGGCATCTCTATGCATATTTGATTACGTGACCGCGAACGTTGCACGGCTGGCTGGTTGCTTCTCAGGGATTTCTGCGATTTGAGATTCCGAATTTAGGTGCTAGATATAGTTCACAGCGTTGCACTCGGCATGGAAATAAATGCATCAAAATTCTCCTTAAAACCAGCCAGCTGTCCAACCAGCCAGATTAGAGACGAGGTGGTTCTGTGGCAGGCATGCAGTTCTCCCTTTTCAATATATCCCGAGCTGTTTTACATTGCATGATCGTGTATGGTATCTGAATTCCGAACATTCTTACGCTCTCAAGCGCCCTGACACTTAAAACATTACATTATCGGGCTATATTATTACAACCTGCATTGTTCGCAGGCAAGGTGTGCTCAAAGGATCTGTCTTCGACTTAAATAATTAGAAACTCGCTTCACGACCCTTCTCAGAGGGTCAGCAGAGGGCAGATAGAATGATGGTTTGATGTTTTCGTAACGGGTTTGTTGTCGATTCAGTGGTCACTTAATTTCATTTCAATTGTTGTGCTATTGGTTGGAGAGGTTCTCGATTTTGACGCCTATTTTTATTGAGTAAGGGTATTCAGGCGTGCTTTCTTTGTGCCATGACTCACTAGCCCTGTTCACAACACATAGCTCGTGTGAGCCACCTAGGTGACTTTCATGGGCGATTCCAGGTTCGCCTTACTGACAAGTGCAGTAATGCGATAAAATTTGCTTCAGAAAATATTTTTCCTTAGTGTCTAACTAAAATGTTCAGATGTTCTTCCGTAGTAGTTGCCCAGCAAAATTTGTTGCGCAGAACTACCCTTAATTCCACTCTCCCAACCAGCCTGGGCCTACTTCCGCCCCTGCGCGTCTGCGCTGGCCACCGTCGCCCGATAGCGGCCAGATCGTAAGCTACCTGGGCGGGTCACGTTTTCGATCGATCTTCGAGGAAAATGCAAAGGTAACTCCAGTGATGCGATCGACTACGGATGAAGCGGAGAAAACTTTGCGTGTGTCTCAAGGTATCTCGTTGCGAAAGCTATCGAAAGCAGCGGTTATGAAACAAGAGGATCGAGGTTTGTCCGCGTTGTTAGGTATTGTTTGGTTTGCGGCGTGATCGCAAATGATCGTGTGGTACGTAATATAAAAGGTAGTATTACCTTTAAATTCAGTTCAAAATTAATTTGGAATTAATCGGTGCCTTGCTTATCTCAATTAAGCGCCTGTTGTGCTGATATTGCTGTCAGACTGTCGGCCACAGAACCAGACGATGGTGACTGGCTACTTACGTAGTATGCATCTTCCTTGGTGCTCAAATAGCAGTTGGGTGGTGTCGAAAGGCGAAGTTTCTGTTGAAACTGCGAGGTCATTTCTGAAACGGCTGAACAGATGACTTCCAGTTTTCTAGGATTTGCTATTGAGACCTCGTATGGAGTCCCGGGGAACCCCCATAGTTTACCTGGCGCTTACTTACACCTTTTAAGCATGTACTTCGTGCCCTAGACATAACGCACGGAAATAATTATTCAGGTGGGAATTTAAACTCCACACACACACAAAGCCTTCATCACCAACCCTCCGCCTACCCACCTCATCACCCCGTCGGGAGCGGCGCGTCCGCGTACTCCGAACTCGACAGCTCGACAACAGCTGGTTTAGAGATAGAATATTTGTGGGTAATAGCCCGGGAGGTAAGCATCCAACAGTGAGCGCAATCACGATAGCATTTCATGTAGAAGAAGGCAATGTTTTGGCGTAGTAGCACAGTATTTGTTACATAAAATAAAGCTTCATCTGACAAATGAAGTATAAAGTCATTTTTATGGTTCATTCAACGCGAACAAACCTGCGTCTTCGACCTTGACGACGAATCATGGCCGCTACCTAGTACTATTAGCATATTTTATAGTTGGCTACAATATCACAATGGAAACTTCTCAAGATGGGACTGGTGAAAGGACGATTGGTCATCATTTTTGGTAAAGACCTATATGTTGTCTCAATTTACCTGAAAGTTTGTTTGCTATAATCTAATCATGTGCACAGTCCAGTAGGAGCTAGACGAAGAGACCAAATAAGCTACCTACCGATGGTCACGTGGGGTAGCTTAAACAAGTGGTGCGTTGTGAACGGGGCTGCTGTGTCATGCCATGAACATGAACATGCATGATATTCTCAGCCAACAATAATTGGGCTCACTTCGTAGAAACCCAAGCTCGATACTATACCCTTTCTACTATCTATTTTCATTGCTGCTTTACAAAAAAAAAAACTATGCCAAGAAGTCCTATTTCAGCACAAAATAAAAACAACATATTTTTGACATAGTGTTAGCAGGCTTTAACCTGCCTTTTTGTGGTTACCTTGTATGTGGCAACTTTTAATACGACGTTCCTTGATCTCGGTAGTCAGAGCATAATTGGTTGTAGTCCTTAGCCCATATTAGTTGTTATTGAACGTGATCGTGGGTGATACGAAGAAATCGTGCATGTCAGGCATAGTTAATAGCTGAAGGTAGTTGGTGTTCCTAGGCCAGGCTTCAGGCGGGCTTTTGTGTACTTGGGCGAGGCGGTCTTTATGTCTTGTGGCAGCCTTTGGTACAATTACAGCAACAATAAGGTCCCCTGGCGCAGCCTCAGACCGTGACGCAGCACAAAGCTGATGTGCGGAACAGTCCTGATCCCGGCGACGGTGTGGTACTGAAGCCTGACACGAATCAAAATGAGCTAAAGAGGCTGATGTACGGTGGATTGTTTGCATATGGGGCGAGTTGGTGGCGGGGACACATCGCCATTTAGCCTTCATTCGGTGAGGTAAAAATAACGAAACAGAAACGAGGTAATCTGTTGTAGCATTTAATGTTGCATGCCTGGGATCCGCACCCGCGCTAAAAAGTGCTTGTTGTGTCAACTACGACGCCACCATTGGATACCGAAATTCCAGGTTGACGGTAGAATTTCACGGCGGGACATAACGTGCCGCAACGCTTGGCCCTGCACGGCCTATCCTGAGGGAAGAACCTCTGAATGTCACATGACCTTTACCACGCCCGCTGCCGCCTTTCCCACAGCCGTTGCGCCCGCCGAGTTCATCAATTGACTACCCTCCTACACCAGTAGCGAAATCGAAATGCAGGCGCTGTAACCAACTTGTCTATTGAGACGATCTACAAAAGGGAAGGGAGGGGAAAATGGTTTTGTTTTGTCGTTTAGAGGGCAAGCTTTTGAAAGGAAAGGAAAGGAAAAGGAAAAAAGTAGTGTACCTCCGTAATAATAAAGCGGCATATTTAAAAGGAAATGCCTCCAACGCAGAACAAAATCATATTGCCCATTATTATGTTCATAATTGCGTCCATTTCCTTTCAGGAAGCACGATTGGACCACCACGCTGATATGTGTGGAAACTTGGGACGCCATATGACCAGGGTAGTCGGCGCTCCCTAAAGCCCATATCATCATCATCATCATCAACATCATCATCGTGAACCGAGTTTGGGAAAGAGCGACGGCTCGCTTAGAGCCATGTGACCTAAATTAAAACATGGAAAAGCGTCACTGACATGCTCAGGAGGATAGGACGTGAGATGCACATGAATATTTAACTTAGGGTAACCAAAATACACGATTGGCTGTACCAGTGTAAAATTGTAATGCTACCGAGGTTCTTATAAAACAACAATGATGCATTCGAAGATCTTAGTGTCACGGTCACTGCCAGTGTCACTTCCCATAGGAAATTCAGACCAAAATATAAGCACAAAAATGTTCGGTCTGATGTTAATATGTTCTCCTGTTCTTTGTCGTTCCGTCATTCTAGTAGTGTCAGTGGTCATTCCTCAACCTTACCTACAACAATATCTGGTATTCCCGTCCCTCGAGGAGTTTGCCCCAGTAGCTTAGTTGGTTTGAGCGCCTGCGACCCGATTGGCGTTATGGGGGCGGGACGGGTTCGAGACGCTTATTGCGCTCATTATTTCGTCCTGTTTGCGTGGACTGCGGCCGGTAGCAGCAGGTGCGGCAAAGGTCAGGTGATGTCAGAGGGCCGTAGCCTCAGGGCAGGACGGGCAATGCAGGGGTTGCGGCACGTTTAGCTTTCGCCCCAAAGTTTTACCGTTGACTCGGAAGCTCTACGGTCGAATGATGACATCGAGGCTCATGCAAAAAGCACCACTTGGCATGGGCGCTGGGCCTAGAAATGTATCCAATCAAAATTTTGGAAGCCTTGAAAAATAAAAGAACTCAAATACCGCAACTGCTTCCTTTGTTTTTGTTCTTATATTTTCTTGAAATATGGCCAAATGGCGATAGATGCCCATCACCCACTCGCCTGGTATGCAAACAGCACCGACCGCACAGCAGCCTCTTCCACTCACTTCGATTCCAGTCAAGCTCCGCTACCGCAGCATCGAACGAATAGACCGGCCATCAATCTCTTCACTCCTCTAATCTGTCTGCTACCGAAGGCTTGCGCCTGGATAACAAGTGTTCTGCACAATAGCTTTGTACTGTGTTACAGTGTAAGGCTCCAGAGCCAGCGCCAGGCAACTTCTTTGTTACTCTAATGGTACTACGGTACCGTTCATGAGTACTTCTGGTGGGGTTTTATTGATGATTACTATATCTGCCATTAAAATGCGGACAGGAGCCGAATTTCTGTGCACAGTTTTTTAAAGCAGAAATCTTACGACAATTTATTTGGCCTTGGCGTTGACTGTTTGAGACTGTCTATTATGACAACAGCCAATGAACCGAGCCACAGCTCATATGATTTTGGCACGAAAAAATCGGTTGACTTCTGACTGACTCGAAAGTGATTTGGTGCAAAATGGTCGATCGATACCTTTAACGTACGCCCGTCCAGTGGTCTGGAGATAATCGCGCCCGGCAGAGGGGGGGGGGGGGGGGTAACTTCTTCCCTGGGATTTCCAACTTCCAGCTGTCGCACGAGAAAGGCAAAGATACCGTTGTGAAGGTTTCGTCAAATCACAAAGAATGCGCATCGAATTTGTGACCTTGGGTCAAATGTGAACTTACGAGGGGTCATGATAGGTAAAAACGGGCGTTCTGATAGATGCAGTTAACACATCTGTTGGAAGCCAAAACGGATATTGAGGGCACAGAAGTTAGCGTTAAGAGTGTGGGAAGTCTATTCCGACCATTTCTGTCCCCCAAAAGTGTCAAGTCACGCCACCGTTCAAAATTTGCCTACCAGTAGTGTAGAGTAGGATACTTCTTATTTCTTTCAAATGTGTTCCTTACTCAGTTCATTTTAGTAGGTGCAACTATGGAAAAAACATCCGAGACGCAAAATAGAATCCAGGCTGATGTAGAGGTCAACTTAGATCAAATTTATAAATCATCCAAATGAAAAGGTTGAAGTACTTGCGGGGTCTAAACGACCAGCACAATGTCTCCTGTGGTGTGCGCTCTGTGTGCTGGCCCAACATCCCGCGTTATCTTGCACTAGCCCGGAAGCACGGCCAAGGCTCCGGCCGACCTGCCGCCCAAAAATAAGAACAAATCTGCGTTGGGTACGAAAAGTAGTAAAACTCACCTGATCCCAGGTAGTTGCAGTGTCCTAGAATTGCCGACTTTGGGTGTAAAGCAGCACCCTATGAAAAGGAATTTTTCACTCCTTTTCCCCATATTAAAAATGTGAATTTAGCGATTATAAACTATTTTTATGTGAATTTTTCGCTTCGGCATAACATTGTCTAATCGCACATGCCAAACCTCCCATTCTTTCTGAGGTTGTCAGATGTCATCCAAAACCGAGCTCACTTGAAACCACCAAGCATAAGCAAGGCTCCCCAGAACCTGGGCACCTATGGCTGTGTTCTGCCTCGCCTGCATCTAAATCATGTCTATGTATAAACAGAACAAGGGCGCCAGGTACCTTCAAGCCCAAGAACTCCAGCGACTGCAGCCGCTTACACGCATCAAGTTTGGTTTGTTTACAAAATGCGTCACAATCGGCAACTGCGCGCCGAATCAAAGATTGTAAGGCATCCCCAATTTGTTTTGGTCTCACCACCACACCACGAAAGCAGAGCCTGGTGCAAACACCAGCAAGGCCTGGTAGATAATTTTACTCCACGTATTACTTCGACCCAAAGAAACTTGAACACTAAATTGTATCACTCCCGAAATGCAGGAATGAAAAATTCAAAGAATGTCTTGTGAATGAAATTTACAACATGAATATCACCATTCGAGCATTCATCTTAACAGATTTTAAGTCAAATCAGCTGATCACAAAATTTTGCCAAAAAGTATCGGTCATTTTATGTATTTATTTAACTGCTTTTGTTTTTCTTGGTATCATACGACTGTGATACCACTCTATTCTTCCTTTCCAATTGCCTTTAGAGGTACCATCTGTTGCTTGAAACGTTGATCAATTTCTCTGCAAGACGCTCCAACCGCATTCTTGCACGTATGTTATACTAAATCGAATTAATTCGCCAGCCGCCCAAATATGTTTCATATGCGCCCAAGAGTGAACAATTCACAGGGAATGAAGGAGACAATTTGAAGCACGAAACTAATCTGTAACACCATGTTTGCCTCGTTAAGCCCTCAGTTAGCTGTTGTTTATTTCTTCTTCTTTTTGTTCATGAAGCTCGGTAATGATAAATCTAAGCCTTTCGAGCGTCTAACTCACCAGTCTATCTGACAAGGCTATCCTTATGCCGCCATATAGAGCTTTGGGACAGACTTGACGCAGCTTATGCAGAAGTACTTCATGGCGAAATTCTGCCCTCTGGAAATGTGTATCATGCACACATCTTACTTTTTTCGCATTTTGATTTCGTAGGTTGGTGGACATGATTGATTTTTATATTTGGGGGTGAGTGTGATGACTCTGTCAGCAAACCATGCGAAATGCACTGACTTTTTGTTTTGGGGAGCGTGAAAAAGTGTGCCCTGAAAGAGCCAGTAAGTCTCCTCTGGACCAAGTAATTACTTACCTCACCTGCTTTCAACACATTATTTGTAACCAGATTTAGCCATTTTCTGTTTTAATCCATCGAGTTTTGCCGTAAGACAAGTTATGATGCCACAAGGCATGCAATGGGCTTATTTTGTTCCGTATTCTTGGTTATTTGCCCCAACTTTCCTAAAGTGGTTCCTTATGGCTGCTTTAACCACATGTTTTCTACAGTTGTCATGGTTTGCTGACCGGCAAATGACTGTACTGTATATATGCACTATATTTTTAACGCAGGGGTACTCTAAGCTGCATAGCAGTCATAATATGAGTTAAATATTGGTATGTAACAAATAGGCCACCCCATTTAAAATGTGCAGCCAACATATCAAACTTTGTCATTAAATATGAATAAACAAGCCCAAATGGATACATTTGCTGCAGCTGAAAAGGCAAGCAGCAATACTGGCATGGTCATCTAAAAGTTGTGTTTTTTTTGGAGAAGAGAGATTGTTTTGTGGAGCATACCCATTATTGCCCTTGACATGGGTTTACCATGACAATCCAGATAAGTTGTTCAAAGTGATTTAAAGTGTTTTGATTTGTGTTGTCAATTTTGTCTGATGTCAACAAACATACACAAATGAACTGAATAAAAGTGCAAGTTGGAACAAGCCAAAGACTAGCTTTAAATATCATGCTTTTATCACAAGTGCTGCCGTCAACAGATAGGTGAGTTGAGATGATGTTCATCATATGGGCTACTCTAAGTTATGTTAAGTTGGACTAGTGCATGGCAAGTGGCAATAGGAATTGTGCAAGAATCAGTAACTCACAACTGCTGCTGTGATACAAACAGGTTATACAGGATGAGATGATGTAAGGCCTCTTAAGGTTAGGCATAGGCTACTTTCATGGAAATAGACACTGGGCTTTTGTAAGAAACAGTGGCAAAGTATTTGTTTTCCCTGACCCCATCTTAACAGAAGCCAGAAGTATGTTTGTTGTGTTTGACTTGGTGACGGGGTGATGTGTAGGAGTCCAAGGTTTTTTGTTTGGGTGTTTTATGCTTGTTGCATTTTCTGTTGTTATTTTGTTATTGAAATCCTTTGTGTTGTCTTGTTTGAAAAGTGCTGTGGAAGGGAATTGAAAAGTGCAGCATCAAATTATTGGTGTTAATAATTTGTTATGCTCATAATACTGTCATGAAATTACTATGTTTTAACACGCTCCCGGTTGGCTGGCTAGATACCCTTCGCTGCGGTGGGGGGGGGGGGGGTCAATTGGACCCCCCTCTGAGATCTCGGGAACTAAGGAAGCTAGAGACACCAAATTTACAGGGCGTCTTGACCTATACGTGAACTCACTTAGGTTAAGGTTTCAGCTTCCTAGGTCATGATCTTCAGGTCGAACAAGTTCAAACAAAGTGAAATTCATCAGATTCACATTATTTGTAATTAGATTTAGCCATTTTCTGTTTTAACCCATCGAGTTTTGCCATAAGACAAATTATGATGCCACAAGGCATGCAATGGCCTTATTTTGTTCCATATTCTTGGTTATTTGCCCCAAATTTCCTAACGTGGTCCCTTATGCTCTTTAACCACATGTTTTCTATAGTTGTCATGGTTTGCTGACCGGCAAATGACTGTACTGTATATATGCACTATATGTTTAACACAGGGATACTCTAAGCTGCATAGCAATTATAACGTGAATTCAATATTGGTATGTAACAGATAGACCACCCCATTTAAAATGTGAAGCCAGCATATCAAACTTTGTCATTAAATATGAATAAACAAGCCCAAATGGATGCATTTGCTGCAGCTGAAAAGGCAAGCAGCAATTCTGGCATGGTCATTTAATAGCTGTCACTTTTGGAGGAGAGAAATTGTTTTGTGGAGCATGCCCATTATTCCCCTTGACAGAAGTTAACCATGGTAATCAGAATAAGTTGTTCAAAGTGATTTTAAGTGTTGTGATTTGTATGTTATCAGCTTTGTCTGATGTCAACAAGCATACACAAATGGGCTGAATAAAAATGCAAGTTGAAACCAGTCAAAGATGAGCTTTATCATGTTTTCATGACAAGTGCTGCTGTCAACAGATAGGTGAGTTGAGGTAATGTTCAACATATCGGCTACTCTAAGTTAGGTTAAGTTGGTTGAGTGCGTGGCAAGTGGCAATAGGAGTTGTGCAAGAATCAGTAACTCACAACTACTGCTGTGATGCAAGCAAATTAGACAGGATGAAGTGAAGTAAGGCCTCTTTAGGTTATGCATAGTTAGGCTAGTTTCATGGAAATAGACATTGGTATTTTGTGAGAAACAGTGACAAAATGTTTGTTTTCCCTGATCCCATCACGACAGAAGCCAGAGGTATGTCTGTTGTGTTTGACTTGGTGATGGGCTGATGTGTAGGAGTCCAATTTTTTTTTTTTGGTTTTGAGCGTTTTATGCTTGTTAATTTTCGGTTGGTATTTTGTTGTTGTTTTCCTTTGCGTTGTTTTATATTAAAAATTGCTGTGGCGGGGAAATGCAAAGTGTAGCCTCAAAGTATCGGTGTTGCATAATTTGTTATGCTTGTTACACTGTGATGAAATTACTATGCTTTAATGCATTCTGTTTCACTGTAATGGCCTAAGATGTTTACAAAAAAAAAACAGTTTTGTCAGGATATGATATTACGTCTACGCCAACTTGAAATAAATGTCTTTGTTTGCCGAAGCGTCAGTCACTAGCACATAAGTTCCATCTTTTGTTAATTGAATTTTTCACTCCCGCAATATCGTTTTCCAATGAAATTTTTCACTCCCACGCTAGTTCAAAAGCGATTCTAGATCACCGGGTAGTTGACATTCGCAGATGAAAGCCTCAAATTTGCACAAAGGATGCCAAATGAATAGGTGAGCAAGCACTGAAAATTTGGTGTTGTTTCGAGCGTTCATGTTCGAGCTGCGTTCGAAAAAACCGTGGAGAAAGTGAACTCCCTTACTTATCTTATCTCGTTACTTATATATTATTTATACTCTCGAGAGTATGTATATATATTATATATACTCTCGAACTTATCTCGTTATGCATTAGAATGATAGCATAATATGTTTTCAGTGGGATATTCGAGATCTGCGTCCAATGTTACCCAATATAACTATCTATTATAAGCTCAACACGTGTTTTACAGAGGGTACGCGCAAAGATAGGTCATGACCTGGACCAAGATCATGTGCTCTGTTGTCATGGTAGTTGTGCATGTAAGTACTCTTATTGTCTTATTCAAACACGAAAACTGCTAAAAAATGCACACAAATTTGCGTTATTTACGAAGATAGCAAAATTTACCTGACTTCAGGCCACTGACCTTGCATTTTCCGAAAGATGTGAAAGAGACAACCGTAGGTACTATCATCGTCTTGTATTTTATCTAGTTTGAACTTGACCAATGGCATACTTGAAAATTGATGTGCAGTCGAAGGTTTTAGGTGTTGACCTCTTTGACCTGAGTTAGGTCGCTGATGTTGTTAGATGAAAGCCGTAGCTTTGCACAAAGGATGTCAATCTAACAGATGAACAGGTATTGGAAATTTCGCCGTACTGCAAGTTTTTGTTTTTTATCTGTTCAAGAAAAACTGTAGGGGAAGTCAACTTCCGCCCGGCCGGGCGCAAGTTAAGTCTAATACACGTGTGCTGCCCAATTAAAGGAGGTGCTCCATATTTTTATGAAGTTCTGAACTGAAATGGTCATCTTGAGAATCATTCGGTGCGGTTCGCAGTCCTGCCCTTCTTAAGACTTACATTTTCTAGTTTCGGAGCTACACGCCGGGGAAGATGCGGATGCTATTTCGGGGAGACACTTTGGCACTCATGACGTCATAATAACGGTATTTAGATTCTGTTATTCCAAAAGCCGTGCATCTGTCAAGGCCAATAGCAATATAATGATCGAGTCATTCATATGTGGCGTTCGCCAGCAGATTTCCAGATATAATGACCGTCAATTGGCTCTCAATCGACGTCGTGGAATGTGCGATGACGTAATCAAATAATGACGCATCGAGGAACACATATGTTAAACAGGGAAAATGGTGTTGTCTGGTGCAGTCTTTTACACTTAAAAATTATGTCAATGGTTATGATTGACCCTTTTTCGTCATATCTGATGTTTTGCTCAATATCTTCAAAAATGAAACATTCCTTTTAACTAAGAACAAACTCAGAGCTTCACTGTACTCAACATATACACACGGACATACGCCGCTGCAGTTTATTTAACCAGGGTTAACTTCGTTGGTTGCGAGCTCGCATCCAAGGCACTAGATCTGACCTGTGCAGCCGGCCGCTCGGCGTTGACTCGGAGCTTGCTGAAGCTCTGACCTATCGACCGACCATTGTTTCAGCCACCGTTAGAGTTTGCAGCTGGCCGCTCGGCGTTGACTTGGCACGTGCTGAAGCTTTCCTCATCGACCGACAATTGTTTCAGCTAACGTTAGAGTTCTCGCGACCAGGCAGCGCATGAAATCGTGAACAGGTATAGGCGAAGGAGAATGGTTGCTCTGGTCCCGCTTCCTCCGCTTTTGCGGTTAGTCTTGGCCATGTGGATGCAGCCTGATGACGGGGAAGCGTCATGCCGGGCCGAGATTTATGGAATAGCGCGGCTCGGCGGGGCACTGCGGAACTATAAGAGCATTCGGAGTTGAAAGGTCGCCTCGAGACGGTGGAAATTGGGAAGTGGACAAAAAGGATTCACACGAACGTCAGGGTCCGTAGTGCTAAATAGATCATCGTGGGTGAGCTCGGGCTGAGCAGAGAGCGCCACGACTTGGACAGGAGAAGAAGACAGCCCCTTGGCCGTCTCTGTGGCGCGCTTCACCTGGCCGTGTCGTGCTGCTGAGCGTGTGCTTTGTCGTTGCAGGAGTCGGCGGACGGTGCGGTGACGAACCTGACCGGGGACGGTCTGCAGCTGGAGGCGCTGGGCCAGCTGCTCAGGAGCGTGCCATACGGCCTGCTGTGTCTCAGCACCGGCGGCCTGACCGAGAGCTCGCCAGATCGCCAGGACATCGTGAGTACGCGCCGCGGCTGGGGTACCGACGCCCTGGGCACCCGTGCGGCGCCTGTGATAGGCGTATATTCGAGGAAGGGCGTGTCGCTGGTGTGCAGCTCGCTCGACGCACGGAATGCTCGTCTGATAATGCGCTTGTGGCTAGTACACCCGGTACCGGTGTAGGCAGTAAAGTGACCGGTGCATGTAGTACAGCGAGTCTCAGAATCGTTGGTACAACAAAACGCCCATTGCCACAAATCACGTAGGGTTGAATCACACAAGGTCATTTTTCGTGACCGGGATACGTTGTGGATTGGGTCAACTAGCATGGCGTAATTAACAACAGCACCCCTGCCGCACTGTGCAGTTTAGGGCCTTCAAACAGCCTGCATAGCGTGCTGGATGTGCACTCCTTGGCGTACTGGCCATGCGTTGATCGTTTGGACAGGTGATCCCGTAGAAAAAAATGGCTTCACTCTTTTGCAGGCCACCCTTAGAATAAATCCCAAGGACTCTACAATATCGTCTTGTTGAGTTGATGGATGCTTTGGGGCGTACTCTTCTAAACGTCGTTTTCTGCGTAGCCCTACAGGAAGAAATATAGCGGGCTGGGGTCGGCGGAATGAGGAGCCCAGATATATCCCATCTCCAGCAAGGTCACCCTCCCTTGAGACGTCTTTTTAAGACATTTCTCGTGTTTCCACCGCAGAATGAGGAGTGACTCCGCTCCGAGTGGCACGCACTGCCTATTAAAACCAACACGACGGCTTCGGGGAAAAGTGGCGAGCTTGTAGCGAATATCTCGAACATTTTTAAGATTTTCTGTCACTGCCTGCCCGTCGTCACCGTGAAACTGAAAGAGTCTAGTTATACCGAGCGAAGTCATGACAACACGAACAGTGCTGTTTTCGCTCGATGCTGGGTGCCGGGCGCTTGGTGCTACGTGCAGTAAGGCATCCGTCTGGGTGGGTGTCGTACTGCGTACTCCCGATATTTCTCAACTCTCTTCCGCATCTGAGCTCTGGTCACAGCAGTGGTCTGTCGAAACTGTTCCATTAATTGCATGTTCTGCCTTACTGTGTACGACATGCTGATCTAGCGCTCGTGAAACTTTTGAAAAACCTCCGACTGTATGGGTCATCCGAAGCAGAAATAATAACAAATGGCAACCACAGGATGTAAAATTCTTATTGTGCTATCACATCTGAAACACTGAACTGGGTACGTCCCTGGAGGAAAGACACCCGAGAAAATGCGGTAAGAGGAACTTTGAACCAGTGGAGGACGGCTACCTGGCTGCGGTGATCGTGCGGCGCGCTTACTGCAATGCCAAGTGAATGCCCCGAAACTGCATCTTCGTTCGTTTCTGAAGAGGATTAAAAAGCATGAGGCAATCAAGCCCGAACATGCCGTTGCAGATTCCAATTTGCATGCATTCTTAAGTTGTTTAAACGCTGCCCTGTAGGATGCAAAGCCGGATTAGTAGGCAACACCTGTAAAGCACTGATCACGGGCAAAGATACAGTTCATTCTTGTTTCAAACAAACGGGACCGCCGGTGTGGATCGCATGTCGGCCAGCAAGAGCTCTGTGGCAGCGGTTATCGCTGATGGCCACCCTTGAGAATGGCTGTGATCCATCGGACCTGGGATCAGCTGGGTCGTGTGAGGGGGATTTCAACCAGGCTCTAGTGTGCTGATGCAGACGTTCCAGTAGCCCTGGTACGACTAGGCCTTATTGTCTCGGGTAGGACACGGCTATGTTCTGTGCCGACATGCGCATCAGTTTCCTGCTTACGACACGGCCTCGTTCTCTGCCGGCAGGTGTACCAGTTTCCCAGTTACGACACGGCTCTGCTATCGGCTCGGGGCTCGCTGCTGACGTTGGCCGGACTCACGCAGCAGATATCGGGCGACACGCCACTACGGTGAGGCCTGCTCTACGGACGGCATTGCAGCGTCATACAAATCAGCTGAGCACGCACATCCGCCCCCCCCCCCCCCCTGTCCACCGTCGGGTGACACGCACGTTCCTCTCACACGTGTCCACCATCGAGTGACGCCCCCTCCGCCTCCGTATGATTGCACCTGTGGCCGGCCTGCTGAGGCGCGCTCGGTGGAGAGGCTGCCACGCGGGGAGCTGGACCTGCCCAGCCCATGTCCGTCATCTCTGTGCAACAAGTAGCCGTCATTTTCAAGGCTGCCGTAGGCTTTTCATCTGTAGATGACTGCCACGACCTCTGAGCTCGTTTGCGTGCGGACGAGCACCCATATTCCGGGAGTTTATGGAGCCAGGGTGAATTGTCTGCCTAATTCTAGCCCTACTTCATTTTGGCGGCAGCCGTAAATTCTCCGCAGCCATGCTACTCATTTCTCCCCAGATTAACGCTCTGTCTTTACTTGGTGTGCCCTGGACTATCTTCACGCTACGCGCTCACTGCAACACTGTAAGAGTTGCAGGAAACAACACGACTGCATTCGTGAAAGTTACGTTTTTTAACTATCCCTTCAAGCTTTTGAGGAATATTCTAGGCTTAATCCTACGGTTTAATTATCCCTACAGTCAGTGTGGCACAACCCCACTGCGCTATCGATGTCTGATGACACGACGTGGTAACGTTGGCGCCAAGTTCTGCTGCCGTCGGACTTCGCCAGGCTGCCTTTTGGTCCACGGAATCGAAATGTGTTGTGAATGCTGGGTGCAGGCTGGTGTGTCGGTGCCAATGACGTGTGGCGTTCGCCACCGTTCTCTGCCAGGACACCGAGCCTCCGGCCGTCGTCGGTCATGTGACCCGGCCGCTGACTCGCTCACCGGCGCCCCGCACATCACGCGCCCCCCCCCCCCCCCCCCCCCATCTGCGTTGAGCCCACTTCAGGTACACGACGCACGCCGTTTAATTGGTCTACCTAACCACCGAGCGGTGCTGGTGTCCAGCTCCACGCGCAGAGGCGGCCCTTTCATCTTTACACCCACACTGCTGGGAGGTGCGCGGTGCCCGCCACCCGTGACGTCACAGAGAAAGGCGGAAGCAACTCATTGTCCGCTGCGCCCTCGTCAGGTTCCAGTGGTGGCGTCCCTTTCGTGTCTCCGCGCCGCGTCTTGTAGGCCGCCGCTGAGCTGCTGCAGCGATCAAGCTGTTTCTGCTGTCTCGTCTCCAGCTTTCGGATGGTTCCTGGACGCGTGTCTCCACATGCCACAGCGGTTGTACCGGCGGCTCCGCGTCCGGCACTGCGAACGGCGATGACGGTGACTCTGGCAGCATGTAGGGGCCGTTGATATCGAACCGGGACCTTGGGGGCGCGGAGGTGCCTGCCGCCCTGCCGGACTGGCAGTCGCAACTGCAGCCAGTTGCGCCCGCTGAGTGTAGTCACCAGTGACTTGTGTAGTCACCAGTCATTCGTGCCCCCGACGTGGCGCTCATCCATGTGATTAATGTCGTCATGAGTCGTCACTGCCGTGACGGCGGTGCGTGCGGGGCGTGTGAGTCATCATCGGCGTCCTATCTCAGCTCACCACCACCAGCCGACTCCTGAGTCAGAGCCAGCTCTGCTGCAACGTCGGAGGTCGAGTCGCCCTGACCTGGCATTCGAGCTTAAAATCTGTCATCCCAAATGTCGCACACGAAACGATTCCTCAGCGTCGCAGGTATTACATCAGTGGAAAGTCTGCAGCGTCAGCCCATACTTCTCAGGCCGGCGAAGAAGTCAGCAATATCTTCATGATTTGCTTGACAGCATGTGTGGAATCTAGATCGTCCCACAAGCACTGGCCTTTCCAGCTCGAAGTGGTTCACCAGCACTCGTGTCAACTTGGCGCACTTCGCGGTAGTCAGGAACGAAGGCGCCAACGGTTCCTCTAACAGTGGTACAATTTCGCATCGATTGCACTGAGACAAAATTCGCCACGATGTTCGCTCGCCCGTCACAGGTGCATCGCAGGTGGCAAAGAGCCGATCCAGCGCCCCGCGCACGCGCGGCGCGCCTCCTCCGCCGCATGAGGTGCCGGCGGCGACCGCACGGACGCCATGAGCACGGTTGTCGCGCGTCGTCGCTGTCCCAGAGGCTGGCGCCTCGGTGCCGACTTCATTCCACTCGACGACGATTCTCGGGCGCGATACTAAGACCCCGGCGGGATCTCTTGTCCCGTGACCCGACCGCCTTTCCGTCCACCGACCGTTCATTACTGGGGAACATTAGCAGTTTGGGATTTTGTGAGTGTTAACCGGTTTAAGCGAGGCATAGTAACCTTTTGTAGTAACGGGTTCGTGTATGGTATTTCTAGTCTACTGTCTTGCTTAAAGAGATTTGGACTTTCATAGAGCTTCGGGCTTAATTTCCCTAGAAGCATGAAACAATTATGATTTCTAAAGCACCTATTTAACCACAGCGAGCTGATGACAATGGAAGTATTGTCACGTTTAAGACGAGATTTTGCAGTAATTTTGCAGCGTAGAAAACGTATGGGTGGTAAAAAGGAATGCATCCCATGTCAATAGGTGGTGGCACAGTTTTCTAAGGATGTAACTGAAAGCATGCGTGCGTGGCCCCTTTCAGGTTAATTAGATTGCACCCACACGAACAGGTTAGGAGTTAGCCAAGCAGAAAGCTGTGGCGTTTTCGCGCGGTTTACTTACTATCTTTCTTTTTGTTGAGCCTGTTCTTCTCGAAATGACAGTTCTGCAAAGTTCTGACCTTAACACGGGGCAAACGAGCGACGAACATTAGACGTGCAATGATGTTTCATCATGGCAACGTTTTGGTCCACGGGGTCACGGTCAAATACATTGTATGACAGACATTGTAAAGACATGCGGGTGTCTGGCCCGTGTCGGCTTACGGATCGGGCGAGTGGGCGGTGTGTCGTGGGCTCCCTGGCGGCGATGACCAAATCATTCCAAACTTTTCTGAGCTCACTCACAACGAGCAACTATGTATCTATCTTAGAGGTAACGGTTTACAGGATTGCAATGGGCGGCACATAGCAAAATGTACGAAACATTTATTTTCCACACCAAACGATTCGCCTAAAAATTTCCAGCGGGCGCGGGCAGTAGACGGGCTACTGGGTGGCGTTGCCGGGCTGTGCGTCCGCCGCCGGCCCGAGACGGCTAATGTGTAGTTTTGGAGTGGCGGCGGGCGCCTGGCCCGTGTTGGCTTACGGATCGGGCGACTGGGCGGTGTGTCGTGGGTTCCCAGGCGGCGGTGACCATATCTTGTTACTGTTAGGAGAGACGCTCAGATTTCACCGTTCCGCTGATGCGCCAATCCACTCATCACATTATGTGCTGCTTAATGTCCATAATCGAATATAAACATCAGACATTAAACAAACATTGGGCAAACATGACAACGTTTGAGGAGATGACGCTTACCATTTTTGCTTGGTTCCAGCTCTCATTTCATTACGAGTTGCTTTGGCATTGTATCAGTTGTTTCGATACGACGGTCGGTCCTCCACCTCACTCTCCGGGTGAACATCGCCTGGAGCCGTGGCTAAGTCAGTCAGTTTGGGTGATCTATATATACTGCACTATATATCGTTTAGGCAGGTTGCATGTTGTCGACACATTTCTCATTTAATTAGATAGTACACTACATCAAATCTATCATTTGGTAATGGCTTCGAGCTTTCACACTACTTTCCGTTGTCGGAGCAAAATGCTCACAGAAAATTACCAAATTGGTACACATTACCAAGGTATCATAACCAACAGACATCTTTGGTCATACGCGTCACGATTTCACTCTCCAAAAATGGAAGCTCATTGGGAAGATTACTAGTTACTAGTTACTAGACAGTTTTATGCTAAAAACGCTGTCATGTTTCATGAGAATATACCAGTGGGTAGCACATGTACACATACATGTATATGCATGTGTATGTATACCCCAGGTAGGTACTTTAGGTCTGACCTGGTTTATTTCACCATTTTTGAAGCTGTGTCTTTGAACGTGTTTTGGGCTTCCCTCTTAAGCTGTTCCCTGTAAGGTATAAACAAAATTGCTCAATTTGTTTGTACCCGGTGGAGGGCTATCTCTGTAAGATCAATCTTTATCACAAGCATGCGAAGGTCTGACTGGATGCATGGTCTCATTTGTATGCTCCCAACCGCCCTGGTGGGTCTCCAATGCATTGCTAACAATGGTGTTTTTCTACACGTTACTGTTTCAGTGGTGCTCTACTTTCACGCTCCCAGGTAAAGCGATTTAGGCCAGCGCAAATAGGTTGCCAGACATCAACACTTGACAGGCTCAGTATGCCTGCCAGCTGATTTAGGTGAGAGCGCTCGACGGTGCATACGAAAAGTGTCGAAGTGGCCCTGCACAGTCATTGAAACATTAATATCAGTGTAGACGATCCACTTGGTGGTATCGGTAAACACCTGAGGTGGTTGCCTGGCTTCTTATGAAGGCAGGCTGGTGAGGATGGCGATTGCTGGCGGGCGTATAAACTGATGTGACGCTGGGCGAGAGGTTGGGGCAACGCAGCTGAGTCATAGTACCGGGACCATCTCTCACACTTACAAGGTGCGTATAAGAGCCGCCGACTATATCAGGTATGAGCATACCCACTCCGTCCTTGTAAACACGGTCCCCACGGGCTTGCGGGCCAAGAACACGTCAGATTCCCGTTTGGAGTTCTAAAAACGCCCGTCATCCTCATTTGGGCGTGACTCATGGGATGCGTATTAAAACGTCCAGAGTTAATAAAGTCCAGTGGTCAAAAAGTCCAGAATCGCAGCATCCAGCGTTCATAAGGTCCAGAAAACGTCCAAAGCCCCAAAACAGAGGAGAATCATAACGTCCATTGTTCGTAAGGTCCATTGTTCATAAAGTCCGGTGTTCATAACGTCCAGCGTGCGTGAGATCCACAGTTCGGGATGCTTACCCTGTTGATATGGGCAGCTGTGATTCGAATGGAGCCGGAACCCGTCCTCGATCCGAACTATCGGGCCCATTTATACACTCACGCGCCGTTCCGCTGATTCGAATCATGCGCCGGCGGAAATCCCTTCTCGTGAGAGGATCATCCGTTCAAGAAGGGATTACGTTCAAATTATCAGTGGTCAAGGCTGCTAAAAGCGTATTTGCTGTGCATTAAAAAACTGCCTGGCGCATGCAGTTCTGTTCAAGGCCATTTCAGGTGTTTGGTGTTCCAGCTTTTCCACGCGTTTTTAGCTATTGCTCAAGACCATCCAAGTCCAAGATGGAAAAGAAAAAAGGGGAAAATGTGAAGTTGACACCATGCCACTTAAAGCGCTCTGATTATTGAGGGCCTTAAGTGGCAAGCAGCACAGAAATGCTCACGTAGTTTAAGCTTGTTAGGCGTTGATCGATGCGTACAGCAGGCGTCAGCGAGGTTTGGTGCTATCTTTCCGTTTCAAGGTTGGATTGTTTTACATCTGGGGCAGGCTCCATGCTTCCAAAAACCATATGGAGCTCGCATGGTTATTTTATATAGCTTGGATTTGCTCTCACTTTGATTTTTGGATTGCTCCTGAAATTCTTGCAGAGAATACCACTAGCTTCTTTTATTAGATAAATACCTAAAGGCCCCAGGATGGTTTTTGCAGACGTTCCTCCTATGAATTCGAGATTTGGTTGACAACCTATTGGCTGGAGGGATGTGCTCAATATTGGTGGCCGGCCCCTTCAAGGAAATATAAAGTTACATCACACGGGTAGACCAACTGACAGGACAGCAGGGGCTGAAATGCTTGCTTTTGATGCAGTTAGGTTGTTGGTTGCTTGTCAGTTTAATGTGCGTGAGATAGGTGACTCAATGATTCCTGTATGATATGAAGGATCAACAAATATAGATCATTGCTGTCAGCTCGGAATGTGAACTATCTTTAATGATAGGGCCGAAATTGTCCAATGATAGTTTCAAAACATCAAGAAAGCAAATGTGAACACTGGATGAAAATAGCAGCCGTCAGTACTCTGCTAAATCGAGGTTTGTTTATTTCGTGCCACGGAAAACTGTGCATAAATTAAGTAACACCTAACACAAAAGCACATGCTGCACGGAGAACGTGTCTGTGGTGCATATCATCACCGGTTTTTTTGTACTGGTGAGTAGATATGTTACCTTGGTGCTTTTTTGTGATGGGTGTCTTTGCAGGCCATAAGGTGGGTGATTCAATTGTTGTTATAACGAATAGTTTGTTATGAGTTTTGAGCTAAGATTGCTTTCGTCATGACACAGCTCTCGGGCTGGTTCCCATATTGTGATCTTTGGACGCTGCAAGCAAAGCTGTTTGTGTCACTTAGCCATTATTCCATATCAGCCCAATGCTGTTGACTGCAAGGATATCAAAGCAGTATTTCAGTCCTGGGATGTCAAGAAAGCAAATGGCTGCATTCTGACTTGCCAGTCCATGCCAAGTCTGAATGGCAATGCTGCCTTCAGGTACTGGTGGCGCGATGGACGGGGAAAGGCAACATAATTGCACAATTTTTGCCACTAACTGTGCAGCATTCAGGAGTCATATCTGTAGCTCAGCCCATTGTTGCAAGCTGCTCATAAAAGTATTAGTGTGGGAGTAGGTGATATGTGTATTGGGCTGCGCAAAGTACTTTACATGATGCTGGGTGGCCCATCTGATCAGAGTGTGGTTACTTTGTGAGTGCCATCGTCCAATACAAGAAAATGCTAATATCCTGCTAGCCCTTGCATGACAGCAAATATTTAGGTGTCACAGTCTCCAGGTGTGTCTTAAATGTCATCCTAAATAAATGTTAGAACAGCAAGCCATGATGTACATTGCAGAATGGGAAGCAATAGCCTTGCTTGCACTTTTTGGAGCTATCGTCATGTATGGATGCTCTAACACGTGTTACTTTAATATCATCTCTGCCATTGCCATGAAGCGTCTTATAGTTTTATTTACCAGTTCACTTCCTTGTCATTCTTGATTGAATACCTGTGATCAAAGAAACTGTTTCTAGCAGAAATATATGCTTGAATATCTGTAAATCAGTTTTTCCCGTTTTGTGCAAACTTCTATGATCGTGCTCCTTGCAATGCACAATATTAACATGGCTCAGAACAACTAATAAAATTTTCATAAAACACTACCTATGAGACAGATTTGGCAGTGCTGACTACACAACTTTTGTGTTTTAAGTGCTATGGCTTGTGCCGTGGCTATTAAGCCTGCAAGTCCCGTACAGATCGTGTTTCCAACAGAGTCCATGTTCCTCCTCGCCCTCAAAGCGCCCACCACGGCTATTGACACCCGCCATCCATACGCAGAGTACCGGCATTTTTTTCAGTTCGCCTCGAAAACGCAGTTTTCGCCCATAATCCGTTCCTTGGTTCGAACTAAGCGAGATCGAATCATTGACCGTTAATCCGACGTAAAGCCGCTTTCACCCTTATAAACGCACCTCGGCGAGGGGTTTGTCCCATGATCCGTTTCGATCCTGATTCGAATTAACCTGGGCTGCCCGTGTAAACAGAGTAACTGTCCCACTTCCTCGCAACCCTTCACGTAATGGTTTCGGATATTGCCCGATAGAGGGCTACCGGAGCCGATTTCACCCACTTCAGTCGACGAGTGACGTCATGCGGTACAGCGCTGCCCATTTAAAGCACTGTGCATGGATATGGGCGACGTTTTGTTTAAGCGCACAAACTTTGCCGTGTCAGCACGCCCTTGGCAGCAGGCGAATTAAAGAATCAAAAACTTTGATCCCTCGTGGCATCGGAAATAGCTGGTTATTCGGCAGTAGCTGCACGGTAATCGTGGAAAGCACTTGTCGGTTTGCCTGCTGTTTGGTATTGTGGGCTATGGATAAGATTCTCCGCGGTATTTGCCTGCTGTTTGGTATTGTGGGCTATGGATAAGATTCTCCGCGGTATTTGGTTTTGGTATTTACTCCATGTGTATTCTTATTTACTGTACTGTTCGATGATGTTTCTCAGTTTTTGAAGGAATTGATGACTGATGTGTAAGGCTGACTGATTTGATGTCTGCTCCAGGTAGTCGCGGATACAGATCTCCAGCTCCTGGTCCGCTAACCTATGTTGTTAGCGATTTTATTTGACTGATTCCCCGCCCTCCTCCAGTTGCAAACTCTTTCACATGCTCCTGCAAACGGGACTCATTCTGAATTCTACATGCCTCTACTCTCAAAGAGAGGGGGTGGGGGCTGTCTCATCAGGTGAATCCAGGTACTACTCCCTGGTGAGACACGCTCAATGGCCCAGCCTACTCGTTTCTTCGATTAAGTACGTTTCAAACGAGCGTGGTTTACCAAAATAGGTTGGTTGGCGGAGCGATGAAAATGCAACGAAGAGTACCGTGATAATATGCCAACGAATTGATTTCTTTCAGAATTTGGCCCACTTTCTCACAAATCTGCAGGCTGCAACCCAAGCTACGGCGGGGGTGAAACCCCTGCAACTGAGTAGGGAACCGCACTCATGGTTGCAAGTAAATAGGAAGTAAAAAGCAAACGTTGGCTGTGAATGTATTCAGCTGCCTGCCAAACGCCACGCAAACACTGCGCGCGTGCCGCGCTTAAAGGCGCTGTTGATTCACCATCTGAACAGCGGAGCCGAGTGTATGTCACTGAGCTGGTTTGCGATAGATAAGCTGAATGAATTGGGAGAATCGTGAGCTGTATGCGCCATCCACTTCATCAATCTTGACACGCTTTCTTCCTGTTACGCTTCAGAACCTCGTAAGTATGGAATTTGGGGCCCAGCAACACCAGTCTGGAGTTTATCGAGACAGGTGCAATTCGCGCCGCAGAGGGGCGATGGTGGCACGGTGGTTTGTGGTTAGGGTGCTCATCTCTAAACTTTTCTATGCTGAGATGGAGTGGTGGCCACAACACTACCGCATCCGACGTACCTATTGCCTGATGAATGCGTAATAGATGGAGTCCTGGCCACAACACTACCGCATCCCTCGTACCTAATGCCCGCTAAATGCGTAATAGAGGCGTTCCGCCTCGAAATAGCCATAGCAGCCGGTGAGACGTAAAGCCGCAATCGGTATTACAGCCCGTCTCGACAAACAAACCGCCGCCGCCCAATTTGCAGACAATGCTTCCGCTCAGTCACTGTATATATGTGGGAGTAATCATGTGCAATCGGTCGGACGGGGAGTTCGGACACTCAGGCCAGCCAAGAGGCGGCCCAGCTCGACGGTCCGGCCGGCAGCCACGCCCGCGGCGAGCTGGCGGACGAGGCAGCCCGGCCGCCAAAAAAAGAACGCATTCACTCGCGCGCCATCCCTCGCCCAAGAACCGAACCCCGCCATACGCGCGCGAGGCTTGCTCGTGGGGCAGCCCGTCCGCGGTCGAAACGCTGCTAGCTCAGTCGGGCACGCCACCATCTTTGCGTCAGAGCTCGAGGCCCCTGCCTCGGTTTCATTCGGTTCGCCGCGGCACACATCCCGGCGGACCGGACAGCCGGACGTGTCGGACATCTAGGGATTTCGCTCGTGCTGGACCGGAGCCTCCCCCCCCCCCCTCTCTTCCTCCTTGACGGGTGCCTTAATGGAAGATCCTCATGTCAGTCAGGAACCAGCACCGGACAGGGTCCCTCTGCCCGTTTTCTCTAGGGTCCAAATGCCTCGAACTGGGATCCCTGTGCTATTTATTAAACCCGATACTCTTGGCACCTTTTTGAGACGGTTAGTGGCCCCGCGTTGATCCAGGGTCAACCATCCCGGTCAGAGGGCCTTCGGCGTCAGAGAGGGGACCAATGCATAATGTGTAATAATAGTAACCGATTGGCAATCTGAAAGCGGACGGAAAGGTCCTCCAGCCCCAATCGAGAAATGCATGGGGTCTCAAGTCTTGGCTGAAAACTATTAGGGTCTGGCTGTTGAGGGGGGGGGGGGGTAGGTGGGCGGTGGGAGACGGTCGAGGGGTCCAGGAACACGTTGGGAAGAGCTCTTTTTGGAACTGTGAAGTTCAAAAAAGATCATGCTGAATGAGAAGAGCAAAAATGTTACCAAATGAAAATTATGACAATACCGTAGCGGCGTCTAACAGTCCAAGAAGCTCTGGTAAACTCGTGGACCCCATCTGGCCGCTCACTCGGGACATGCGGTTAAGTCATGCATCAGATTTCGCGCCAGGTAGTGGTCCAAAATCGGCCAAGACAAAGGGCTATTGTAGGTTGAATCGATCGGATTTCTTATCGAAAATTAGCTTTGGTGCGTTCCCGTTCACTAACGACAGTCTCATGGCAGGGCAATGTGAATGAACCTTCAACAATACTTATGTCTCAAAAACACTGCCACGCCAAATGCTCACGTGCATCATATATGTTTTCGTGATTGACGGTGACAAGTTATTTAGGTGACTCTTGCGGTGAAAATGACAGCATATCGTGCAATTTTCTGTTTCTTGTGAAGATTGTCTAGCCTCCGGAATATCTGGCCGAATTATGACCAGAGTGACATAAGGAGAGAGCTTTGGCACTCACAGATCGGAGTGCAAAAGGGTAGATTTGTGTAATATTTGCTCAGAAAATATGTTCCTGATGGTAACATCCCTTCTGCATGTGCGTCGTACGTATGTTTAAGTATCTATGCTCGCTGTATGTCTTAGCCATCGCCCTGATTCGCCGTTCTGCATAACTCGGACTGATAGGGGGAGAGGGGGTTGGGGGGAGGGGGTTGATACGACCCTCCCCCGGCGTTTCCAAGCTCATAAAGATAGAGCTTGCCGAGAGCAGCAGTATATTGTTCTGAACACGATCTCACGATCGGTACTAGTTTTTATGTGGTTGACAGGTCAAAAGTCGAATTTTACAGAAAAGTGCATTCTGTAGCTTTATTTTAGTTGACGAGAACAAGCCTTGCAGTGACACGAACCTCAAATTGGCATGTGTCTTGTTCGATTCTGAGTACATTCTGTAGAGTAATTCTCTTGACGCCTGCTGCCTTAGCCAGCCATAGACCGCCTTCGAGTGCTCATCACAAACTGCCGCTACTCCGAAGCCGGAAAATCTAGAAACACGTTTTGGTATCAAAACACGTGTCATAATTACCGCCTATCGATGATGATGGTTTGGGGTTTTAGGGCGCATCGACTGCTGTGGGTCATGCAGCGCCCATTACCACCGCCTATCATGGCGAGGGTTAAACGTCATGTTATTGCTGCGTTGGACACCGGCAACGATTTTTCGTGAAACGATATTCCTCATTTTGTTAATAACTGAAGCCATAGCGGGCAAAACAGGAAAAAGCGATGTTTGCTTCCTTCCATAATTACTTGCTCCTAGCTTGACCTCACGCTGACCCCGTCCCAAAAGACCAGGTCTCTCGCAACAAGTTGTGCTCTGTCCATGGGCTGGCACCGAAAGATTCGGATGCTCGCGAAAGTTTCCCTGTCCGAACAACGAGAACATTTCATTGACGCGCCAGACTGTCCACACGCGCTTGGCGACAGGCAGGTTGGCGCGAATGAAAATGGCGCGAACGATAAGATGATCGACCAAGGCAACCGATCGCCGTTATGGCGTAAGACGAACTGCGGTGAACGCATAAGACCGAAGGAAATATGACAAAGATACGGGTATACAATTTGAATATGATCATAATAGTTTTCAATACGTTCAGCTCATTTCATCGTTTCGCTAAGTCTTTGATCATAGAAGTAGGAGCACGCAGTGCGTTTACGGCAAGCCCAGTACGTGTGTCATGCTTCAAATGCTCTTGAAACGTGAGATGCAAAAGTGTAGGCGTTCGGCGACAAACAGCCGATCGCGTATAGGAACACCGAGGCAAAGGTCAGAACATCATGTTGTCGGTGTTTAGCGGATACGTGGCCGGTGGGCAGTAGGGTGGCGGCAGGTTCTGCCATTTAATTTGATTTTTTCCGCCATTTCAGGCGGAGGCAGGTTTTTTCTGATGCATGTCTCGGTTGAAGTGACAGCATACCGTGCACTGATGTTTCCTCTCACGTTTTTTGTGGTCTCCGTAATATCATGCCTAGTTGTGAACAGAGTTGTATAACGAGAGCTATGTGTCACCAGAATCAGAATGCGAATGTGTGAATTGATATCACGTAATGCTTAGAAATATGTGGTTAATGGTGATATCCCTTCTGCATGTGTTATGTCTGCATGTCTTATTTTGTCGACAATGGCAACCATGTGAGGCAAGAATGTTTCCTTACTTCCATATTTACTTACTCCCTGTTTCATCTTACACTAAGCCTGCCTCCGAAAACCAACTCACACGTGACAAGTCGCGATCTGTCTGGGGTCTGGTGCTAAACGACTGCGAAACCCAAAGCGGGAAACGTCCCTGTCCGACCAATTGTGAATGCCATTAGAACATTTTCATCCACGCGCCGAACTTCACGCGCTTGACAACAGGGAGGCTGGCACGAACGAAAATGATGCGAACAATCAGCTGATCGGCCAAGGCAACCGATGGCCGCCACAGCGTAATTCAGAAGTCAGTGAATCAGGCTTTGCATGAGGCCAGGAGAAATACAACCACGATACAGATATATATATATATATATATATATATATATATATATATATATATATGTGTGTGTGTGTGTGTGTGTGTGTGCGTGCGTGCGTGCGTGCGTGCGTGCGTGCGTGCGTGCGTGCGTGCGTGCGTGCGTGCGTGCGTGCGTGCGTGCGTGCGTGCGTGCGTGCGTGCGTGCGTGCGTGCGTGCGTGCGTGCGTGCGTGCGTGCGTGTGTGTGTGTGTGTGTGTGTGTGTGTGTGTGCGTGCGTGCGTGCGTGCGTGCGCGTGCATGCGTGCGTGTATGTGTGTGTAATGGATATGGCAGCTATAGTTTTTAATATGCACAGTTCGTTTCATTGTTTTGCTACGTCCGTGGTAATGGAAGTAGGAACAGCGTGTGCTATATTATATATATATATATATATATATATATATATATATATACATATATACATATATATGTATGTATATACAACAGCGGCGCTTATTGCAAATGCTCTTGAAACGGGATGAGCGATGCAATATGCAATGGACGTCTAGCAGCGGGCTGTATGTAGCAACACAGCTTGCGTACCTGTTCGCGTGCGTATCTGAACCACTGGTTCAGATAAAGGACATATGTTGACTTGAAGGAAACATGTGCTTGCAGCCTGCGTGGCGAGAGTTTAGTGGCAGCATGGCCCAGTACACATGCCTCGTGCGAGGAAAGCGTCAGCTACATGGCATGTGCAGACAACACTTCGGAGCATAGAATCGGATTTTGCAGTTATAAACACAACACGGTTATGTTTAGGTGCACACCAAAGTGACAAATGGGCCTGATGCGAGGAGCCGAACGACAAATTAAGAAGAAATAACAGGCTACGCCTTGTGGCTACAGGCGATGAGGAGTGTCTCGTCAACCGACCTTGACCAATGGCGGATCCAGAGGGGTAGGCGGTGGGATGGGGCTATGCCTCCTGCCCCTTGGGGTGGGGGGGGGGCAACAAAATATAATGGTGAAGGCACAGCACAATCTTCATTTCGTATCCACATAACCTTTATTTTGAAAAGGCCCCAAAATTTCACGGGCACCAGTAATGACCACAAATATTTATTTTCGATAGACACTGAAATCCGGGTACATCATAACCGGCCCAAACCCTTCATTTTCTCAGGGATACAGCAGTGTTGTGCCTCCTGCCCTGATGAAATCCTGAATTGGCCCCTTAGGCCAGGGAACACCAAAATGTTCAGTTTGGAGCACCATAACTTTCCTTCCGCGGCACCGTAACCTTCATTTTAAAGGGCCCCTCTATCTAAGTGGGCAATTTAAACTTTCCAAAGCTTTGGTTTTAAACAGCGTTCAAGATCTATGGATATCACAATATCTACGCATTTATATGTCTATGTCTTTCGCCGTTGCTAAATTCTCGATCTGCCTGTTCCACGGGAGAGCACAAAAAATCCATTACCGGGTATCTCAGCTTTTATTTTCCAGAGGCACACACTCCCTGAGGCGCCACAAAGCAGGGGCGGGTCCAGAGGGGGAGGGGCCATGGGGTCATTCCTCACCCCGTTGGGCTCAAGGAGGTTTGGAAGCCCTGAAGAGGCACCAAATTTCATCGCAAATGGGCAACAATCCCTTCATTTTGGAACCACAAAACCTATATTTTTATAAGACACCAAATTGCAGTGGCACCACGACGTCCGTGCCGTGGTGTCGACGAAACCCTGCGTCGGCCCATGCGGTGAGGGAGCACCGAGTCCTTCATTTCGGGGCAACATGAACTTTATTTTCAAGAAGCACCCAATTCCAGAGAGCACCAGAAAGGTCCCTAGCCCTTTATTCTGAAAGAGCTATTAATTCCAGGGGCATAACAATGTTGAGCTTTCCGCCCTGATAAACTCCTGGATCGGACTCCTGGGCAAGGACGCACAAAACCGTCCTTAAAGGGCGACATCATCTTGATCGCCAAGTGGTACTAAATCAAGGCATTTATAAAGCTAAAAAAAACACATAATTTTGAAAAGGGCGCCAATGTCCACCGGCATAACAATCGGTGTGCCTTTCACTGTGGAAAAAATCTGAATCGGACCGTTCAGGGATGGGGCACGCTGTTCAGGGAAACAGGGACCAACAGCCTACGTTGTCATTGGGGCTTTACGAGTCATCACAATGCCCGCGCTTCTCCATGAACGTAATCCTGCATCGACCTATTGGGCCAAGCGGCACCTTTCGGACCAGCATTGTATTTATTTCCTTGAGACACCAAATGCAAGTGGGCGATTGAAAGAACAGTTGAAGGTGCTCCAAAACTTCCCTTTCAAGGGACACCGAAATACAGGGGCAGCACAATTGCCCCGCCTTACACTGTTGAAATCCTGGTTTGGCTCCTACGGTGAAAAGGCAGCAGTACCTTGATTGCGGGGCATCATAGCATTTATTTTTATGAGCCCCCATTTTAAATTGGAACACCAGAATCATCCCAAGAATTCATTTTAAAGCGATGCAAGATTCCAGGGACACTTAAAATGGCCCCTAAAACTTTGTTTTCGCGGGAACCGAATTAAGCTCTCTCACTTAGACTCCGCCCACCTCCCTCTTAGGCTCCGAGGGTCCCATGGATTTCGAAGGACCTTTTTTGATCGCTTGGGGCCTAAGATCAAGAGCCTGATGAAAGGGTCCGAAGGGCAGAAAGGATCACATCAAGGATCACAAGGATCACGAAGGGCACAAGGATCGTATGGAAGGATCACAGCCCGAAGGCCGGACCCCAAAATGTAAGAGTAGCCCTAACACTGACCGGAGGCCCGTGTGACTGTGTCTCTATTTGAAGCAACTGACTGAGAACAGCCATATCGAGCAGTCCGTTCCGTGCTATTCTGGGGCCTATAGGTTATTTCCCGAGCAGAGACAAGGCCAAGATTTCTAAATGCCAATAAGAGGGCATCCTACATTCGTCGGGACATCTGAAACAATGAAGGACCCACATTGCTGGTCAGTGACCACAGTTCCTAGCAGGAAACCATGTGTCCGCAATGAGCCCCAGATCGGCCAGGAGCACAAAGGCTAGAAAACTGAAGAAGGTCTCTTACTTTGTGAACTCCCTATAGTTCAGGTTTTTATCCACCAAAAATCCTCGTATTCCGGCCATTGAGTTTTAATATTCATGTATGCAGTTTGTATACGGAAGCCTAGCTTACTGCGCACAGCCCGCGAAAACTAAGCGTGCTTCGTACGCAAATACATGGAGCTTGTTCATTTTCGTCGGAACATGGTGCATTCTGTCATTTTAAGGCTAAGTATCTCGAAGAAAACATGGCAACATACACTTAACTTGGCTGCTAAATACCATCAAAATCAAGCACAAGCTTGATTCCTAGCTTATATACGGTTAGCGGGGTAGCTGATGAGATCAGCTGATGTCTGAAGGCTAATAAAGAGCTTTTGCTTTGTCTGTTCCGAGGGAATGCAGAATGTCCTATTCTTCAAAATCTGTTAAAACGTAACGTACAAGTATAACAATCGTCACAAATTCAATAATCAACGGAAATAAGGTGCACGACGTCGGCGGCGTGTACAATTGTGCCCGACAATGACGAACGAATTCATCGGCGTAATCGGCATAGCCGCAAATTCAGCCATCGGTCGGTAAGAAGTAGAGCCTCAATAAAACTGATTAAGATTTAGGTCCTCGTCAACAGCGTAGGCCCTCCTACAATATGGAAAAACCCGAGACTAATGAGGACGGCACCTGAACACTCGAAACTGCCGTGGCAGGGCCAATAAAGAGGCTCCAGCGAACAGTGAAGGGTCTTCATGACAAACGAGAAGAACCTTACACCAATATGGTGGGACCCCTGAACGATCGGGAGCACCTCGGCAGGCTAACATATAGGACCCGGTCGGAGTACAGGATCCCCTGAACAAAGGGCAATAACTCAAGATCAGTGTACATGAATTAACACCCCTGTGTAATAAAGAGTGCCCGGGCAGATTAACAGAGATTGCTCGGACAAGTCAAGGGTCCTCAGCAAATAAGCTTAAAAAGGGAAGAGCCATAGGTCAATGAAGAGGGCCCCTGAGCATCGAGTGCCTCGGAGCGTCACCTTATGTGGCCCCAGCAACAGCACGGGGTACCCCAAGCAAGTGGAAAGAACCTGATACCAATATGAAGGGCCACTGAGCAACCGAGTGTACCCCGGCATTTGGGGTCCCGGCAGCAGCGGCGGGAATGGGCACGGAATGGGACGTTTTCTGGACTTAATGAACACTGGACGCTTCGATCCTGGACGGTATGAACACTGGACGCTGCGACCCTGGACTTTTTTATGGTTCCCTGACTCACTCATGCAATGAATTTTGCCATGTATTTGGGGCGGAAGGTGTATTACTGTTTAAAAAGGGCTCACCTTTTCACAGCGTTCAGCCCTTTACCAACCCACAGAGAACAGACAACTTAGCTGCAAACCAAAATTCCAAAATAAACGTAGGCAAAACAGAACGAACTGTTTTCTCAGAACGCATGGAAAAACCCAAGACTAATGAGGACGGCACCTGAGCACTCGAAACTGCCGTGGCAGGGCCAAGAAAGAGGCTCCAGCGAACAGTGAAGGGTCTTCATGACAAACGAGAAGAACCTTACACCAATATGGTGGGACCCCTGAACGGTGTCATGGCTGATCGGCCCGCGAGAAAGAGACGACATTCGGCACATTGCGCAACCCTCGATGAGATGGCACCACGTACGATCCTGCTGTTAGAGCGACATGTGACGTGTGCGACGTATGGAAACTGGTGCCTTAGTGCACGTCACACATCGAAAATCGTCTCCAAAGCAAACCAGCCCCGTCTTCCACGAGCAGCTGACCTGGGCAGCAGTCAAGGTCGCAGCTGGCGTTTGATAAGGGCAAGGTCAAGGTCGCGACTTCCGGTGGCGTGGCCAAGGCCGCACCTGACCGGGCCGCGGCCGATGACATGATGCAGTCTAATCTAAGGTAGTTTTCAGTTGGTGGTATTTAAGCCCCTACAGATTTTGACGCCGAGTGGATCTCTGCGATGCGAGTCGCCTCCGTCGTGGCCCATCTCTGGCACCGTGCGAAATGCCGAAGCAACAGTCGAGAACGCTGGACACGTGTTATCTGTATTCCTCAATGCACTGTCGTCCAGGCGTTCTCCCGAGCACTGCGGCGCCGGTGCGTGAAATGCTCGCATTGACGTCTGCCTGCATCGAATCTCCGGCGGCAAAGCTGAGCTTTACAGAGAATTGTGTCATGCACGATCTTTGGAGCAACTGCTACGTCTTTGGTGATCACGGGAGCACATCAAAGGTGTCCTTATCGGACGCCCCTTCGATACCAACAGTTTCCTCTTCCTGTCTTCTTCCGCCATTTACCACGGTCGCTTGCCTGGGAGATCGGTTTGGGGCCACTGGAGCTACTGACTCCGACAGGACGCGGTAGTTGAACAGACCGCGTCCATGGTCTCAGCCGTCCGCCTCACCCGTCTGAGTTATCCCGACCGGTCGGTGGCGCTCGTCGCCAGAAGCTCGAGCTCTTAATCACGTCGTCGCGCTCCAGCTCAGCGAGCGTTTTTTGGGGCTTGTTTACAAGATCCGGTGTCGAGGACCGTCTTCGCAGCCTTGATGAAACGTTGAAGTGCATCCGCTGTCACGCTTTCCATTCTGTCATCTTGGTTTGGTCGAGCTGTCCGGAAGGGTTTTGTTTCTTCTAACCCCTGATGTCTGACCGTATTTGTTTCGTCGGGATGATGTGCCACCAGCACCTGGACCGGCGTCACCACTGTGGCCCACCTCCGCGCTGGGCCTGGGCCGGGCGGCCGGACAGCTGGTGCCGGCACCAGTTCCCCTTCCACCCACCTCTACTACGCCATCAGATGTTGGTCTCAAAATGCAGCGCACACTTCCTTTCAAACCGGCTTTTTACTGTAAGGCTTTAACAGCCTGGGTGTGGAGTGTTCTGGTCTGCTGCCAGCATCGCTGAACAATAAGCGATGCTCGCCGTCACCAGTCACGCGGAGATCCTGGCTCTGGAATTGCTCCCGTCCGGAAAAAGAAGCCACGAAGCTGCCCAATTCAGTGCAATGACGGGTGAAGCACGACCAAACCAGATGGATCCGGAGCCAACACGAGTTTTCTTGAAAGCTTGTAGACAAACCGCGCGTGCCCCTGGGCCACTGTGGGGCGGCGGAACGCAGACGGAAAAGAACGGAACGGAACGAAGCATCGAACTGCCAGCTGACGAGCCCCTCATTCGGTATGAAGATCTTAGCATGACCCAAAAACACATTCAGCTGTTGTTTGGAGGGGGGGGGGGGACGATGAGTTCGACTTGACGGAAGTCAAGACCCAAATCCGATGGAACCGGCCGACCACCAGCTGTAGGACAAGTCTCCCGCCTTTCATGACCTAGAACATAATTCCTTCGAAATCGCTTCACACACCTAATCACAAGCAGAAGCCTGGTCAAAAGATGTTGCGAAATGACCACGGCCATGTTTTTGGGGATGTATTCATTGCTGCGATTCTACTGGTATCTCTGGCAGTGGTCTTAGGCTGCGATTGTTACAACTGCCGACTTCGTGCATATTTCGGTATCCGACGTCATGATATTGTAACGGATCAAACTGCCGAACGTTGTAACGAACCGCATACCTGAAACGCCAGCCGGCGGAGAAACTTGTAACAAGTGCAAATACAAGTCAGAAGGCACATTTGAGCTCACCTACTGCGTTGGAACACCCGGTGTTAGGCATAAAGGACGCACCGATATATAGCGCAGCTGGCTGTCTAGCTGGGTAGAAGAAATAGCATGTGTGATTCCCACGCCATGCAACGGCTGACTGAAGGATATTCGCGCTATGTGTTTATACTCTGCTTGTCAGGTGCCCGGGTTAGTCGGGGTCTAAAACTCTTACAACTACTTTTTTCTCGTTCCAGGGAAAACGCAAAAGTACGCTTCTGTGTCTCGTTCTAAAGCATATGGTCCTTTCCCAGCCTTTTGCCCTTGACGCCTGACTATTTCCTTAAAATTGTGACTAGCATCTAATGGAATGCCGAGGCCGGTTTCGTTCACCTGCATTGCGTTGCTAATTCAAGCGGTTGTTCTACGCCTAAGCTGCTGGAGGGCCCACTGCAGACTTGCAACATTTCCGTTGAGGGCGTTTGCAATGTCAGGCCTTGGCCGGTGTTTCAAGGCGCCTTTGCGAAATTCGCAGCTCTAGGAACGTTCGTTATAGCCAAAGCAGACGGGCGCCGACCGCGTTGCTCAAACCACCGTGAACTGACACTGGCGAAGTCTCTAGTGACGCTACGACCCACTCTGCTTAAGTGAAAACAAGCATTCAATCTAGAAAACACGTAACTGCAAAATGGCTTTTGTGGGCCCGTTGGCATTCAGTTTAGCTGCATGCATCCATCCATGAACGAAGCCCGATGCAGCCGTCTCCGGTGCGCTGCGTGCCGGCTGGAGTGCTTTGACCCGGCCTATTGATGGCGCGGCCGGTGGCTCGAGCTGGCCGCAGCGTCACCGCTCGTAGGCTGTGACAGGTGTCAGCAGTGACGGACGACTAGCGATGACTGATGTGCCGACCGACGCTGTCCTTCGGCCACCTGCCGCCGCATACTAGCCAGGTCCCGAGCGGCACCTGGAAACGGGCGTCAACACCAGCCTGCGGTCAACTGTATTTCTTTGCGGCCGTGCCGGCGCGCTGCGCGTTGTGTGTAATCATTTCTACATTAGTCGTCGATATTTTGCGTGCCTCGTGTCGCGGTGTCCATTAGCACGCCTGCGCTCCAGCCGGGGGCGGGCCCCAAGCCAATCAGTGGAAGCGGACGTTTCAGGCCCTGCCACGACCTAGGTGGGCTTATAGAGAGTGGAAGAGCCTGTTCGAAGTCTTTCAAAACTTCCGGGACCCCCAGAAATGCGGCCGTCTTCAACCTTAGGTACGGGATGCTACTGGGGGCTATAGTTGGTACTCCCTCAGCAAAAAATAACAAATCACAACACGGTAATGTACATGTCATCAACAGTACGGCTCCAGTGTTGGCGCAACCCATGTATTCGTGGTGCATTTTATAGGATGTCTCGTCAGGCACGCCGGAAAATTCTTGTACATCGTGTCAAATTGTTCGTCAATGCAAACGGCCCCCGACTGTTTATGGGGCGATCGTCTCGGTGAAAAATTTGCCTGCATCTATTTGTTAAGCTGTGCCGTGCCGGTATGAAATTGAAAGTCGTCGAAATGATTACGGCAACTTCTCCGGGGCTGTATTGCTACAATGTCAGCTGTGCCTGGCAGTCATCTTAGGCTGCATCTATCGCCCTGGGATATCTTGGCCAACGACGCGCTCCGGTGGACGCACATTATAATCCCGTCTTTATCGCTGGCGGCCGTTTTAAGTCGCATCTATCTTTTCCGGCTGTTTCGTCGGCCATGTGCTGGGCGCCACGTAACTCCCTCCCCATCCGTGCGTCAGGCGGCCGCTCTAAATCACACCGCTTCGCTCCGACCACCGGGGCGCCGACCTGTTCCCGGCGGCGGTCGGCCTGGCGCTCGGCGGCGGCCGCTGCGCTCGTCCGTCAGCGCTGACCGCTGGCGGCGGCGGGCGCGGCCATCTGCCAGCCGCCGCCGGCTCGTCCGTCTCCGGCCGACGGCGCACCGCTGGCCGGTCCGCGACCGCGGCGCCCGGCTGCCGCCGCCGGATGAGCCGGACGTCCGCCGCTTCCTGCGCCGCGGTCGACCGCGGTTCCGCCGCCGCCGCCGGTCGTCCGAGGTGGCAGCGGACGCTGGCGACGATGTGTCGAGCCGCGTGCTCGGGAGTCGGCGTCGGCGAGCAGTCAGCCGTCAACAGGAACGCGCCGAATGATCGCTGCCGGCCTGGTTAACGCACTGTGGTGGCGGTGAAACACGGCTGCTGACGTCCAGTGACTGGACGCCGCCTCCCATCGGCCCGCCGGCGTTGGTGCCCTGCTGTGCAGCTCAGCGCCGCGCCGTCGGCTGGGCGGCCGGCCGGTGCCTGACCCGCTGACCTGCTGACTTTACCACCTGACCGGCAGGGTTCGCACCACGGTGGGCGGGACGCCCGTGCACGTGGCCGTGACCTGCCAGGAGGAGCTGGTGGTGGTGCTGGCCATACCCGAAAGCAGGTCAGTGACGTCGCGAGGATCAGGTGGTCGACGTTGTCATGTGTCGTAGTGTCAGCACTGCATTGATGAATATGGCTGGCGGGGAGACTGAGGACGAAGGAAATAATGGATGAACACCTGGCTGAATGTATCATGGAGACGCCAAAGCGCGCGAATGCCACGATAATTTTTGCTTGGTTGTCGTGATGCTTGCGAATGGAATGTAACTCGGATGTGTGCTTGGCATGTAGCTCTGAATGGGGATGGCACACATTGATCAGGGGGGCCATTATTCCGGGTTGGTTCTATGCATCCGACATTGATCAGTCGTCAAGGCATGTTATGAACGGAACGTATCGTTAGAGACACAGACGCCTGTAAGTTAGATATTTTGTCAAAGTAGTTACAACAAAATAAATGTGAACTACAGATGCCCGATGTGGAGTTTGGTGATTGTTGGTGCGAAAAACCCCCTGTCTTTTTTTTTAAAATTTAACTACGCTGTTTTTGTAAAGTTTTCTCATTTCTTCTTCTCTGCTGGAAGGTGACTTGAATTATTTTTTATGCGGAAAACCGCAGGGGCGATGGCCGGATTTTGTGTTAACATTTGATAGAAAGCTCAATTCATATTTAAACTACTCGTTATGTGGTGAGCTTGTTCCTCAACATTCAGTTGTATATTGTCTTCGAAATTGTACTCATGTCCGGTCACTCGTCCGACTTGGTCTGGGGAGCATCCGCCTGTTCGATGTTAATAGCGACGCCTTATGAACGCTCAGGCGCCCTCTCTAGATACACGCGTCCCACGTTGTGCGCACTGGACAGAGGGTTACCAAACTTTTTTCCAAGAGGTTGTTGAGCGTGATATGTGTCCGCGGTTTTCAGTAGCAGGCTCTCGTCTTCAACACACTGGGTGTACGATGGCTTTACCAAAATCCTGCATTCACTGCTGGGGCTGGTTTAAACGCCTGTGGCTTTTAAAGGGAATGTTCCACATGTGAAGACTCTGAAGCAAGCATCAGATATGATTAAATAGGCTCATTTGACTATTGGTATGACTATTGGTATACTTTGAAGTGAAAATGACTGCTGTAGACAACACTTTCTATATTTAGCAAATATACTTCCCAATGTGTCATTGTTTGGTTGCGTCATCATACATTTCACAACATTCATAGCCAATGGACGGCCGTTATATCTTGAAGTCGTGCTCGCGAACGCCGGATATGAACGACTCGACGATTATTTTTTACATTGGCTTTAATCGCTGCATGGCCGATGGAATGACCGGATTTGAATGACGTCGTCATAGCGTCATTGATGCCTTGCTGACCCTGAAATAGTCTGCACGAAATAGTTCGCACATCTTCGCGAGCGTGTAGCTCAGAAACCAGAGGGGGTTAGGTCTTAAGAAGGGCGAGGCTGTGGACTGCGCCGAAGGATCTTTAAGATGGCTTTTTCAGTTGAAAGCCCCATACAAATGTGGAACACTCTATAATGAAAAAAGGCGGATAGGGACGCTTGTGATACTGAATTCGTTACAATGCCATTCCTTTTAAATCAATTATTGTGCACTGTTTGGGGTACGTTCGTTGGGCTTCGCTGGGTTCGCCTGGTCACGCTTTGTGTTCGTCCGCTATTGATGGTGCGGTGTCGGGTTGACGGTCCGGTTGGTGTGCCCGCCGCTACTGTTGACGCCCGCTGCCCGCTCCGCAGTCTGTCGGCGCTCGAGGTGGACCAGCTGGGTCAAGAGTTGTGGCAACTGCTCAAACTGGAGTTCGGCTCCACACGCAGGTGAGGCGTGCACGACCAAACAAGAGACTTATAACTGATGCTAGTGTTCTTCCGTGGTGTGTAGTATTCTCCCGAACACTGAGAAACTCTAAGGCGCACTCTCGGGTTGAATGTTTCCTTAAAACCTGTCTGCTACTGCTCAGAAAGCAGTCGCGCCTCTCTCTGCCTGTCACCCCGCTCGTCTGATCCCGTCGCGCCGTTGTCAGCGCCTTCTGCGAGCCGGCGAACCGGCCGTACGTGGACCACCTGGCGGCGTTGCTGGTGCAGCGGGCGCTGCTGACCGCCGAGCTGACGGCCGGCCTGCCCGGTGCGCTGCCGCCGCGGCAGGCCGATGCGCTGGACCGCCTGCTGCCGGCCGCTCACGCCATCCACCTGCCGCGACACGTCCAGGTGAGCGGTTGACGTGCAGTGCAGGCGGCGGAGAGGCCGACTGACGCGCAGCTGGCTCGGGTTCGGTTCTCGCCTGTATATGTGGCAGCTGAGCGTTGTTTCGGCCGCGTCACTGTCGGTGCATGACAAGACAGTACAGCGATGGACGACTCGCGCCTCAACGCAAAAATGTACACTAACATAAACGTGTCTCGCACCTCAACACAAAACCATACAGACGAACCAGGTCCGGTCGGACGCGGTCGGCCGGTCGGCGGCGGTCGGAGGCCGGGCCACGGCGTGCGACTCAGGGAGCCCAGCGCCGCCGGCGGCCGCGGCCCGTCGTGGCGGGACTTCCGGCCGACCACGGCGCGCGTGTCCCCGTCCAGGGCGCTCCGCGTGCCGCCGCCGCCGCCGCCGCCGCTAACAGCCGCTGGTTTCGGCTCGGCGAGCGCCGTCGGCCGCCGTCGTCAATTTAGTCGCCGGTGCCCAGGGACGGGAAGCAGACTTCCGTCGGCAGCATCAGCCGCGCATTCGCTGGGAACGGCCCAGACGAATAATCCGTCTCCCGCTAAATTAATTTATGTCAGCGTAGTTAACGGCTGGGTTCGTAGGGCAGCTGGGTAGCTGGGTACCGTTGATGATTTTTGTTGCCTCGTTTGTTTCGACGGTGTTGACATGTTAGGTGGCATGACGTCGTAAAAAGACGATTTAATTTTTGTTCGTGTCGCCTTTTCTCAACTTTTGGAACTTGGTTGGTCGTTACGTAACATACACTGATCATACAGACTTTGAGTAGGGCAGACCAGGTCAGATAAGTGCTCGGTAGTTGTACGTCAATGGTTTTGATGGCATCTCGAAGGCATGATGCACGTGGGCACCAATGGCTTAGTCTGGAAACGTGCACAACACTGTAAGTGATAAAGGCCTATGTGGCGATAATGAGAGCTTTGCCTGGCTTCGGAACGGTTACGACCAGGCGTTGTTGGATTCGTTGGTTGTGCCAACAGGAAAATGTAAAAATGTTTGTTGATCGCGCAACAAATGATCCGGCTACGCTTGAGTTGTCTGCTAGCGCAGACTTTGTACTGCCGGCGCGGAACAGAATTAGCTGTTTACCATAAACTGACGTACATGTTAATTGGAACGGAAAACGAAAAAGCGAACAGGCAATTTTACTGCTCTCAATGCATGTTTCCTGCACGTGTCAGTAGCTTGTGTTTCGATATTCAATGACACGTTCTAATTCAGTAGAATTTTGTCCTGGAACTGTTCACGTTTTGGTTTAATCCGCTGCTTTCTTAAATATTCTATGAATTGTTATCAAGCATGTATCACTCTGCATTCCCTGATGCGTCTTCGAATATAGCAGGATTTGGTCTTTCATAGTGTAGAGTGGTGTATGGGAAATATTTTTCGCTGTAAGATTGTAACGTGTGTACGGCTCTTGATCTTACTTTGTCATGGTAAGACAAAATTGAAATATTGATCTGGAAAAATAAGCATTCTACCTTAGCTCTCGCCCATGTTTTCTTTTAGTCCGAGGTTGCAGTTTTTCCAGACCCGTTCAGTTATATAACTCCTTCAGCATTCACAGGCGTTCAAAGTGCTGATAAGTAACATTAACTTCCATCTGAAAACTGCGTACACGCGTCCTGACGTTTTAGGCATTTGTGTTGAGGTCAAAGTCCCACGTGATTGAGTTGCTATTGCAGCAGATCATTGAAAATCAGTTCCATACATCGCCTTCATAGATCGCCTTAGGTTTGTACCTCACTATTCGTATGGCCCATCGTGCAGAAACTTATGCCCTTCCGTTGTTGTTCGTTTTATTGATCGCTGCTCCGGCCCATGTTTGTTCCATCGCTAATTGTTGCTGTTCAGAATTGCCAATCAATCCGCCCATTGCTATGCTGATTGCTATTTTGCCTTTGTTAAAGCAATCAGCGGAGCGCCTTTCATTTGACTAGCGCCGCCAGCGTGGCGTTCCGCCGGCGGGCAACACTGGTTTTCGTCAGCCCGCAACCCAGGCCAGTCCACCGCTCGTCTCAGTGTTCTCGTCCCGTCCGTCCGTGATTGGCTCCCGGCAGTCTGGGTCGCTTGTCTCACGCCCGGGACGGACGGCTGGGACCCGGCAGCCGTCCGCGGCAGCTCCGGGCCGCGCTGGTCGACAGCACGGCCGGGGCGGACGGCCGGCACCCGGCGGCCGTCCACGGCAGCCGTCCGCTCAGCACGGCCGGGCGAAGGCCGAGACCCGGCGGCCGTCCGCGGCAGCTCCGGCAGCCCCGTTCGTCAAAGTTTCGGGGGGCGTTCCGCTCGATTATGGCGTGGTGGAGCCCGAAGTGGCTGCGCTCTGTTTGCGCTGTCGGCTTCCTGCGAGCGATTGGATTACGTGGACATGGGCGCGCTCCACGTGTTTGCGCTGGCTGCTCCCGGCGCCTGGCAGTTTGCAGGAATAGTAGGCCGGTTTACGCCCGGAGCTCAACGCTGCAAAACACAATGTGTTTTCGGGGCGCCAGCTTAGGTGGCCTGCGTGGAAAGGCTGATGGTGGCGACCGTGATTGTGGCGCTTGCGTCAGTGTGCAGACAAACAATGGTTACTGTCGTGCACGATTTCCATCGGGAATGAAACTCGGTTTTGTAAGGCCGTCTACACGTCGTGAGTGGGCAACATCGCCTCACCATGCACCATTTTGTTGGATGGAAATTACGCCGTCTCTCATTATGCAAACTACGGCTTGTTATGCAAATGCCGGATTACAACTTTGAACAGCGAAGCGCGTTTCCAGCGAACAAAAACATCGCTGTATTCTTTGGACTGCAGATTCCACTACTCTGTTGGCTTAGCGCGGCCAGGTGCCTTCTCCCACCGCTGCCGACACCGGCCGGCCGCGCCCGCCTGCCCGCCGTCTGGGTGGTGGCGCCTCGGCTTTACCTGTGTTGTCCGTCGCCAGGTGCTGATTGACGACAGTCTGACTGAGCTGGAGTCGGGCGACTTCGGTGAGGAGGTGAGTGCTCCCGCCTGGCCGTCTGGCCCGGGCCGCCCGGCCCGCCCGGCCTGCCTAGCCTGCCTAGCCTGCCTAGCCTGCCTAGCCTGCCTAGCCTAGCCCGGCCCGGCCCGGCCCGGCCCGGCCCGGCCCGGCCCAGGTAGGCTGCGGAGATGTGGCAGTCGCGTCACTCACCGGTCTCCCGCGATCCCGAGATCGTCACAGATCACCACATATCTCGGGCTTCCGGCACCCCGACAGCCAAGATCACCTGCTCCCGGGATCTCGATAACTAATATCACGGACTCCCGGGACCGTACAGCCAACATCACGGGCTCCAGGTATGCACATAACCGACAGGGCAAACCATAGGTCCTGTATTATTTGGCCATAAGACGTGATCTGGCCATAAGGCCTCTGCGACACATTGTAAAACTTCTCGCAATTCCGAGAGGCGGAAATCGATAGCACTGAGGCGGGAATCAATATCAATATGGTCCGCTGCCTCGACACTGCTAAGGAATTGTTGATTTATGCATGCATCCATACGTGCTTTTGGTGCGCATTGTACATTACCGGCGTGTACATGGTGGCAGCGGCAGCATTACGACAGCTGCAAAAGTACCGCGCGTATGTTCGCGTGCATACCGGTTTTCAAAGCAAGTGTGTTGTTATGTCGCTAAAAACTGTCTTCGATGTGAGGAGTGGGCAGTTAAAAAGATGCGAGTCCCGTACTGATTGCGAACATGTGGCGTTCGTGCGATTTCTCAGACTGCGATGATGGCGCGACCGACGAAGCAGAGCGGATTGGGCCACGGTGCTGCCCGTGCAGCGCCGGGGCCCCGCAGAAATGGACTAGTCGAAGGCGGGTGGCTCTGGCCAGTTGCTGATAAGATAGTCGCACTGGAATCCAGTCCGACTGCTTGCCAATCAGTACTACTCGTGAACAACTGCTCAAGTACGACTCCAGTCAGCTAAAGGCGCGGGCAGTCATGCAAAAAGAATGGCGAAGCTTGTGTAGCAGGAAAAGGCAATTAACGCTAGTGAATGCGGAGAGCAATCGGTATAAATTGCGTATGTTTATTTACCTATTGAGATAGATACCCAGCAGTGTCCAAGGAAGCATGAAAGGCTTGTGATGTAGGAACGCTTTGGAAGGAATTCATACTGGTATGAAGGTAGAGTGGGAAGATAAGCCTGCAAAAGGGTTTCGGTAACGATTCTGTCCAATATTTCGAGTAGATAGGAAGACACAGGCCTATAATTTGGAGGCGCCTTCTTGGATCCCTTTTCGTGCGCCGGTATCACATTTGTTTGCTTTCACATGGCAGGAAAGACGCCAGAGTTTAGAGAAAGCTTACATAGCATTTCTAACGGAACAGCGAGCTCCTCGGCACTCTCCCCGAGAATCTGGGCACTGAACCCGTTGGGACCGCAGGCTCCGTGTGCATGGGATCGCGTGACAGTTGGGCTATGCGGCCATGCGGTACAGTAAGGATGTCTAGTCCGGACGCATCGGGAAACGCTGGGTCAGGCAATACACGAACGTTTGGGTCACAGAACTTCCGAGCAGAACACATAAACGAATAGTTGGCATGCTGCTCATCGCCCTTTTATGACACTGAAAAGCGGGAGATACATGCGCTGATGGCTTGAAGCTTTTAACAGAGGACCAAGAATGCGTTGGGTTTTCCTTCAAGTCTCGCACTAGATCCAACCACGCTAGTGGTACGGCTCCAGTAGTACGGTGTCTAGCAATATTCCGGACACGCTTTCTTACGTCTAGGAGCCATCTCCTCATCACGCAGCAAGTCCTGAACGGATCGGTCAAACCAAGGAGGCAATCTCGTTCGAAGGTCAACAGCAAGTGCCAATCCTGCGGTTGTGGCGAACATAAGACCATAAAGGAGACGAACAGCATCATCAACATCTCAATAAATAATTTAGAATGCGTGAAGGAATGACCCCAAGACCAGTGCACAGACTGTTAAAATCTGCCTGGTTGTAATTGTACGCCTTCGATCGGGCAGCGCGCGGGGCCGGCCCACGCTTTACACAGAACTGTGTCGCAACATTGCGTTGGTCTGAGTTCAGTATCCTGCCACCGACCCCAGATACAGCAGCTTCACCATCGGGGATGGTGAGGTCCAGGATATTCTCCCTGCGCGTTGGTGACGTCACAGATTGCACCGTCCCGCACTTAGCGACAGGGCCTATGAATTTGACGGCTCTGACGGTGCGCCTCAGTGAGGTGGCTTCGTGGCCATTACGCTGACACCTGCCACATCTCAGGTGAGTTGAAGTCATCCACAATAAGGAAAGGTAGATTGGTGGAGCGGATATTCCGGGAGCATGCAGCGGTCAAATCTACGTTACGGTCAGCATCTGGTGGACGGCAGCAGACCGTCTTGATGGTAGTGTAGATGGTCCCCAACCGGATTGGCGGTACCTCGCAGCCGGGCTCCAGGCCTGGTCGGTGAACAGGTAACAGGCTTGTCTTCACAGCGTAAGCAACGCCTGCTCCTCTGCCGTTTCTGTCCTTCCAGAGCCATGCGTGGTCCGAGAGGCTCATCTGTAGCTCAGGGTCCAGCACGTGTGGTCCGAGAGGTTCATCTGTAGCTCAGGGCCCAGCACGTGTGGTCCGAGCCATGTCTCGGTCCGGCAGACAGCATTGAAGCCAGCCGGCTCCCCACCATGGGAGCGCAGAGTGCGTAGCTTTTTTTCAAACTGCGGGCGTTTTAGCGAAACACTCGCAGCGTTCTTAGCTTGTGTGCCGGTCTTGGATTTACTTCCATATCTCCGGAGAGAAGGAAACTCGCCGGAAGCCAGCAGTACCAGGTGTGCTGCAGCACCAAATCAAGCTGGCCACTCAGCTGAACACCTGAAATACACGATTTACGCGGAACAACGATATCCAGGGAGCGTCACAAAACACGACCACTCCTCACGCCAGTGGCGCCACCATCCACGTAATCAATAAGATGCTAAATCTATATGTTCACCCCTTATCGCGTGAGCGGCACGGAATGTTCCTACACCGAACGCCAATCACCAACACCCTTCTCCAGTCTCAGAGCAATGACGCCTGTGGTTGGGCTCTCGATGTCCGACCGCAGAACACGGATGTTCGAACACTGATGACTTGGAGCGAGTTTTGCTTTCCAATAACCACGGCAGTGCAACACGTCAACATTTCGACGGATAAAACTGCTGCGGATAAAGTTAGTACGACTCGGCTGTAACATATAAGACGTCTGCACGGAAATGCTCCTACATGATAAAACTATTACTGATAATCTTTCACGCGGCTCTGTTTCTGCTGACAACATTTCTTGCATCATAACCTGCACGCAACAAAACGTCTGAAAACAAATGTCACGCGTGATAGGACCACTGGGAGTGCAGCTTCTGCGCGACAGACAAAACTTACACGCGATATGATTTCCACAAAAAACCTCCATGGTAAAGGTCATATGCGACACCACTTGTACTGACAACGGGTGTCACACGACACTAACACGACTGTCGCGGACAGAACCCTTCTGCATCCTTGCTGCCATGCGCCGAACCTCCGCGAACGGAGCATCCACACGCCATCACTTCTGATTAGATAACTTCCGCGTGCAGAACTCGTACTTGATAAAACTGCTATTGCTGCGTGCCACAATGCGACGTTCTGTCGTTGGCGGGTGTTAAAGTGGAGGTGGGGCCTGACTCATCGTGTGCCGCCCGCGTGGAGGGAGTCATTACTGATCCCAGGTCAGGAGATTGTGGCGCAGGCGGCGACTTGTCACGGGCGAACCTTCAGAGGCTTAGGATAGAGCTGATTTCAGGTTAGGTTAGGGTAGGTCAGGGTTGATTAGGTTAGGCTAGGTTTAGATAATCAGGTGTCGTGTTTTCCCAGCTATGTAGTTGAAAATGATTTTGCGAGGAAGGGAAGATCCCGTCAGCCTTGATGAACAGTTCCACAATATTGACAAAGCTACTTAGCCTCCTCCTAGGTTGAAAGATGATCGATCGATTACGATATACGCTGTTCCTCTATTGCCCACATTTAGCTCATACGTTCTGGTCGCGCCTGGTTCAAAACGTACTGCTTTTAGTGTGTTAAACAATCATATGTTCTTTTTACACCACTTGAGCTGTTCCGCGTACAGTTGACATTCGTTTCATTTTCTGCCCTCAGTCGGAGGATTTTCATGGTCTCCAGAGGCTGTACTTGTTACGAGGTTGTGCCTTCTACTACAAGGTAAATCACTGGCGCTGTTGCATCCCAAACATCGGGTCATGCTCGTGAATTGTCATGACCAGTGTTCAGCAGAACCAGTCAAGATCTGCTGCAATGCTTTTTGGCCTGGGCTAGGTTTTTCCACAGCTAGGACTCTGTCCTCCAGTAGCTGTCAGATTAAGCTCATTTTGCGGGTGTTCGGCACCGAACTTGAGCCGTCAGCGGCGCGTGATATTGCCGGCCCGTGACCGGGGTAACACCGCACCGCGTCCGGCCGACCGCTCCGAGCACGGCCTGTCTGCCTGCCGGGCGCGCGAGGCTCGATCGGCGCGCCGTCGGGCGGTGCCAGATGACGACCGGCCGAGCGGCGCGGACGCGGGTGAGCTGAGGCCGTGGCGCGCTGGCAGGGCTACCTGGCCGGCTCGCACCTGGCGCCCGAGGACCAGCGCGGCGTGCAGCTGTTTCTGCGCCACCATCAGCTGCTGGCGGGCGCGCGGCGCGACGGCTGGCGTCAGCTGGTGGTGTGGCGCCGCTACCACCGGCCGCCGCCGTCGGCCGCCACCGAGCAGGACGCCTATCCCTGCCCCGGCTTGACGCATCACCTGCTGGTGGTTGGCTCGGTGAGGACGGTGTCTGTTGGCCAGCCCGGGGTGAGGTAGATGGTCCTGGGGAGAGGGAGTGCGGAGCAATGGGAACGGTGGAGGATGCAGACCAGTGCTAAGGTGCGCCGGTGCCGAACGTTGTGCAGTCTTAGTTTTGTATTGCGTGGTACGTGTCGAATGCGTAGAACTGCATAAAACTACGTACGGATTTTGCATTCTACTTCGCGGCAACTTCGATTGGACGAATAATGTGCGTCAGGCGAATACGGGCGCGTCGAGTCTTGATCTCCGCCATTCATTTGAATCCGCGATCGGTCCTGCCGGAGTGTCTGACATGGGCGTGATTGAGCTCCTCGGCCCGTCTGGGCCGCGCGCGTTCCGTGCTAGACCGTCTGTTTGTGCGCCAGCTTCCGATGAGGGCGGACTTGTGTTTGTTTTTCAGAGGCACGCGCTGCTAGCAGTTCTGCTCGAGTCTGGAGGCTGCACGGTTGAGTGAGTGGCTGTGGTGACACCCTCCCTCCCCCCTCCCCCCCTCCCGCCCTCGAGCGGCGCTCGCTCGCTCGTCCGCTGCGCTCAGCTCTCGGCCTGTATCAGACGGCTCCAGCGAATGACATGGCTACAGGACGCCAACAGAATGTAAAGTTTTAACGGCCACGGAGATTGAAGCGAAACATTGGCGTCTGTAAAGTTTTAACACTCACTGAGATTGGAGCGAGGCATTGGTATCTAGCGGACCGTTTGCGCTAGCGCCGTCTGGCCGCGCGAGCCGTCCCGCCGAGTGACGTGCGCGTGCCCATCGGAGCTTCCTGAGAAGGCGTAGCCGCTCTGCTGTGTACTATGCTGCTGTAAAGATATGCATGGTAAAGTTTCCTCGATGAGGAACGTTTAAGTTTACTTGCAGACTGCGTAATATGATTTCGCTTCAGGTGATCTGTGTGCCTGAAAGTGCGTCAGGTATGTGTTGTTGGTGTCGCAGGCTGAGCTGCCTGACTGGACCAGACTCCATCTACGTGGAGGAGGCCCAGGCCACTCTGTTCCAGCTCGAGTCCATGGGCATCATGGATATGTGTGAGAGCTGGTGAGAACAGCAGGGTGACTGGGGAGTGTGCGGGACAGAGGGAATGCGGAGAGGATTTCACACGGGTGTGAGGGATGCACCAAATGAGTTGTAGGGAGATCGAGAAAGAGATCGGGCTCGAAAACCCAGACCGAAACCAAATCAACGTCCGAGAGAGAAGGCTGGACTGACCGGAGAGCGGCGAGTGGGTGTCGTTGAGCTTGTCTTCTGCTGGTGGCTATTGTCGCGCCCACTCCCGCATCGAAGCCCCACGTCCAGTGTGTCTGCCCGTGTTGCAGGCTCGGCGGCGCGCCAGCCGCGACGGCGCCGTACGACGACGAGCTGCCGGGTGGGGCGCGCCTGTTCGAGGGCAGCTCGCGAGGTCAGTGACGAGGCCGGCCGCGGGCGGCGCTGCTCCGGGCGAGCGGCGGCGCCCGTCCCGGCGCTGCTCCGGGCGAGCGGCGGCGCCCGTCCCGGCGCTGCTCATGGCGAGCAGCGGCGCCCGCCCCGGCGCTGGTCAGGGCGAGCAGTGGCGCCCGTCCCGGCGCTGCTCAGGACGAGCGACGGCGCCCGTCCCGGCGCTGGTCAGGGCGAGCAGTGGCGCCCGTCCCGGCGCTGCTCAGGACGAGCGACGGCGCCCGTCCCGGCGCTGGTCAGGGCGAGCAGCGGCGCCCGTCCCGGCGCTGCTCAGGGCGAGCGACGGCGCCCGTCCCAGCGCTGCTCAGGGCGAGCGACGGCGCCCGACGGCGTCTGACCCGGCGCTGCCCGTTCGCGGCCGTGTCCGGTGGCTGCTGCTGTACGGCGGCGCAAAGGGTAGCGAGCGGCGGTTGGGGGGGGGGGGGGGGTTGGTGTTGGTGGAACACAGCCTACGGGTTAAGTGGTACTGTAATTGTTTGCCTTCCTCGTGGTTGGTTGGAATGGGTGTTTTGCCACCTGTGAGTTTGACCTGCCACTTTTGAATTGTGAGAGGCCGCGAACGTCGAGGAAAAATACGAAGGGAATGGAAGTGCTGCGTGCACGCCGCCTTTTTTCATGATCGTAGCACAGAGTATTCGTTTTCGTACGTGTCTTGTGGCCTTGTACAATGAACAGAAATGTGCCGGTTCTTTACTTGCGGGTGCAGTATAATGGCGGAAAAACGACATTATTGTCATTATTCCGTTCCATCTTGGAAACAGCTTCTAGCGTAGGTAATTCGAATCGTTGAAAGCCACACTGAACCCGTCGGTATCTTATTTGGTCTGTGATTGTGGGAGAAACTCATGTCAAGCCATTTTATGAACTATGCTGCTATAAAATGATGCTGAGAAGGGACACAGTGCATGCATGGTGCGAGGAAATGTCTTGTAAGCCATGTTCCTCTAGTTTGGACCCCTCACTCAATTCCACTGCCAATGCGAATGTCCGCTGTTAGCACGGGACGCTGGTCTGCGAGCATTCAACCGGGGACTTTGGACATGAAAAGGCAGAACGTACACCTGGAATGCATCGACACCAAATGCGAGTGGCATTGCCACAAATCGCTATTCGCTCCACCTTGTCTTAGGCTTGTCTACTCATACTTCTCTCTCCCTTTCTTTGCATCAACGTTTTTCTCGATGTTGTTTTAGGGTCGGTGCGCGGCTGCCGCATAGACAACAGCCGGCTGGTATCTGCCGTATGCGAAAACAAACATCGAGTTCTTGGCCGGGCGGTTTGTGCGGGCGGAAGGACGGTCACCCCCGTGTGGGCGGGCCGCGGGGTTCGCCTGGCCCCCGGCGCCACTGACCGCTCCATAACCCGCCTGCCTCGGGCGCGCCCGATAGATCATCGGTTCGGCGTCGTTAGCCACCGGGCAGATTTATCAGCGTCGCCGGCCGGCGCAGTGATTTACGTAATTGGTGTCTGGCGCTGCCGCGGTCCGAACCGCAGCGAGTCGCCGCCGCCGCCGCCCGCCCGCCCAGCTCGCCGCCGGACGGCTGGCATGGCGCCCGGCCGGGCCGCGCTGCGTCCAGCTGGGCCCGGCGGCCCGCAGGCCGACTGCCGGTACCAGCGGCCGTCGGCCTGCGCAGGCACTCCGGCCTGACCGCGGTTGGCATCGCTCTGCCCCCGTCAGTTTCTGAAGTAACACATTGTGTTGATTGTTTGCGGTAGGTCCTGTGAGTGAGCGAAGGAAGAGTGGTGGAGTCTTCCGAGAAGTGCTGCAACTATGGTTAGAAAATGCGGCGAAAACGCCATGATGATGCCTGTTTTCGCCCTGTTTAGCGCCGGCGCTCCTCTCGCTCAACCCCCCCCCCCCCCCCCCCCCTCTCCGCCGGTGGCGCCACCAGGGGACGGCGCAGCTGCTGCAAATTAGCATGAGATGTAGCTCGTCAGGCCCGGTTCGATACCTCGCAATGGTCGTCATGAAACTCTATCAGCGCGTTCTACCAGGAAACTGAACAGAGAAGCGCGCTGGTCCTGCATCGGCGCCGCATTTGCCACGCGCGCGCAGTGCTGTCTGGCTGCATGTTTTGTTTTGTGTGTTGCAAAAGACGGTGAAAAGAGAAGAACGCAAAAAACCTGAGACATGACCGTCTTGTGCGCCTCGTTGTTTCGTCAGTTATTAACAGAAGCGGGGGTATCATGAGCCCTTATAGGTTCAAATGATATGCCACGCCAATTGGTGATCATTTTGCATTCGAAAGTGATGTACGATGATGTAGGCATCTCCAACGTGACCGATGTCATTTGTGCTGCGTGTTTTCTTTGTGTTTCGTTCGTTAGAAGTATACTAGATCAGCAGGCAGAGACGGTGTGATCAAACGTGCTGACAGTCACTAGTCATCAATGGCTGCTGGTTTAGCAGTTAAACGAAATAGCACAAAAATGTCATTTCCAAGCGATGTGTATGGACCGGCAGAAGTGTACCAATCAGTGGTGCGGGAGAAGCAGCTTGCAAACAGGACTACAGGCGTGTGATGCGGGTTCACACGAAGACGAACTGGTCACATGTCAGCGCACCGTCTGTTCGCTGGCTGGTCTTTATTTGTCACGCGTGTTGTACATTCGTCATAAGGCTGCAGGGTGCATTTCAAGCACGTATTAAGTGAAGGCGAAATTTGGATTGGGGTAGTGCTGTGAGATCCACAGATCCAGTCAACGGTTGGGGTAGTGCTGTGAGTTCCACATACAGGGAGCTAGAATCGCTTTTGAACTAGGTTGGGAGTGAAAAATTCCATCGCAAAAAGACCGTGCGGGAGTGAAAAAAATCGGTTCACATAAGATGGAACTTATGAGCTCGTGACTGATGCTTCAGCAGACAAAGACATCTATTTCAAGTTGGCATGGACGTAATATCAGGAACCTGACAACACTATTTCGTTTTTTTAACATCTTAGGCCATTAAAGCTAAAGAGAATACAGTGACGCGCGCTCGGGTGGAGGGGCGGGGCGAATTGCCCTTCCCCCCAAGGACTTTTCCCGAATGGTTTTTGAATGACGCGGCGTAGCTGCGCCAAATTTTGCATAGCTGTAGAAAATTGCATAGCGGATCGCTTGACATACAAATTTTATATGTACCGTGTAAGGTCGCTGACCTATGACAGGTCAAAGTCAGCCCATGGTTTCAGCGAAGGCAGTTTCTAGGGAATCGCTCAATCTGATACAACAACGGAGTGTTTGATGAAGACATGCATCTCTGAGATGCTTTATTAGGCACCACAAATATTGAATGAGCAAATTACGTTGACCTAAGGTCAGGTATGAAGGTCAGACCAAGGTCAGAACCAGCCTGATTTATTACTCTAAGGCTTGCTGTATGGGATAGTTTCTGGTGCTCATTTCGAATTTATTGACAGCAGGAACGGCATTATACATCTTCAGTTGACTTCTTAGAGGTCAGAACAGGTCATTGACCTAAGATGACCCGGGTCAAACTTTTTGTTTTAGGAACATACTGCCTATCGTAGTCTTTGCCGCTTATTCAAATGCAAAACTCAGAGCAGTCTTGTATCATTTTGGTCACCATGACCTTCAAAGGGTCAAACGAGTTCAATGACCTCAAATGGGCCTGTGACCTTTTGCTTAGAGACAGTTGCCTAGGTTCTGGGGGCGCTTTGGGGACCAACCCGGAATTTGACTGTTTGACCCTATTCGACCTGAAGGTCATGACCTAGGCAGCTGAAACCTTAACCTAAGTGAGTTCACGTATATGTCAAGACACCCTATAAATTTGGTGTCTCTAGCTTTCTTAGTTCCCGAGATCTCAGAGCGGGGTTAAATTGACCCCCGCACCCGAGTGAAGGGTATCTAGCCGGCCAACCGGGAGCGTGTTAAAGCATTGTGCATGACAGTTTTATGAGCATAACAAATTATTAACACCAATAATTTGATGCTGCACTTTTCCATTCCCTTCCACAGTACTTTTAAAACAAAACAAAGCAAAGGACTTCAGTAACAAAATGACAGCAGAAAATTCAGCAAGCGTGAAACACTCAAAGAAAAAACTTTGGGCTCCTACACATCAGCCCATCACCAAGTCAAACACAATAGACATACTTCTGTCTTCTGTTAAGATGGGGTGTGGGAAAACAAACATGTTGTCACTCTTACAAAATATCAATGCTTATTTCCATGAAAGTAGCTTATGCCTAACCTAAAGAGGCCTCACATCATCTCATCCCGTATAACCTGTTTGTATCTATCACAGCAGCAGTTGTGAGTTACTGATTCTTGCATAATTCCTATTACCACTTGCCATGCACTTGACCAACTTAACCTAAATTAGAGTAGCCGATATGATGAACATCATTTCAACTCACCTATCTGTTGACAGCAGCACTTGTGATGAAAACATGATCTTTAAAACTAGTTTTTGGCTGGTTTCAACTTGCATTTTTATTCAGCTCATTTGTGTATGCTTAGTGACGTAGACAAAGTTGACACCACACAAATCAAAACACTTTAAATCACTTTGAACAACTTATTTAGACTGTCATGGTTCACGTATGTCAAGGGCAATAATGGGTATGATCCACAAAACAATCTCTCTTCTCCAAAAATAACATAACTTTTAGATGACCGTGCCAGTATTGCTGCTTGCCTTTTCAGCTGCAGCAGATGCATCCATTTGGGCTTGTTTATTCATATCTAATGACAAAGTTTGAGGTGTTGGCTTCACGTTTTAAATGGGGTGGTCTATTTGTTACATGCCCATATTTAACTCATATTATAATTGCTATGCAGCGTAGGGTATGTGTTAAAAATTAACCGCATATATACAGTATAGTCGTTTGCCGGTCAGCAAACCATGACAACTAGAGAAAGCATCTGGTTAAAGCATCGATGAAGGACCACTTTAAGAAATTTGGGGCAAATAACCAATAATTTGGAACAAAATAAGCCCATTGCATGCCTTGCGGCATAATAATTTGTCTCATTGCAAAACTCGATGCATTAAACCAGAAAGTGACTAACTCTGGTTACCAATCATGTGTTGAAAGCAGGTAAGGTAATCAATTACTTGGTCCACAGGAGACTTACTGGCTTCTTCCTGCTTCCCCAAAAACAAAAATTCAGCACCTTCACATGGTCTGCTGTCAGACAGCGTCATCCGACTGACCCCCGAAACATAAATATCAATCATGTCCAGCAGCCTTCGAGATTAAAATGCGAAACAAGTAAGAGGTGTGCATGATAAACATCTCCAGATGGCAGAATTTCGCCATCAAACACTTCTGTATTAGCTGTGTCAGGTCTGTCCCAAGGCTCTATATGGCAGCATTAGAATAGCCTCGCCAGGTGGCCTGGTGAGTCAGACACTCGAAAGGCTTGGATTTATCATTATTGGGCACCGCCATGTACCAAGAAAACGGTTAACCGAAGGGTTAAGAGGGCAAAAATGGCGGCAGAAATCGGTTCCGTGCTTCAAATGGTCTCCTTCATTCCTTGTGAATTGTTCACGCCTGGGTGCATATCAAGCATGTTTGGGCGGCTGGCGAAATAATCCAATTTATGTATAAAATGGGTGCAAATTTGCAGTTGGAGCATCTTGCAGAGAAATTGGTCAACATTTTAAGCAACAGATGGTACCTCTAGAGGCAATGGGAAAATAAGGAAGAATTAAGTGGTATCACACTGGTATAATACCAAGAAAAACAAAAAGAGCTAAATAAATATAAAGAATGGTACTTTTCTCGCAAAATTTTGTGATCAGCTGATTTGACGTAAAATATGTCAATAGAAGTGCTTAAATGGTGATATTCATCTTGCAAGTTTAATTTAGAAGACATTTCTTGAACTTTTCACTCATGCATTTCGGGGGTGATGCAACGTAGTGGTCAAGTTTCCTCGGGAAAAAGAAATACGTGGAGCAAAATTCTCTACTAGGCCTTGCTGGTGTTTGCACAAGGTTCTGCTTTCGTGTCGTGGTGACACCAAAAAAATAGGGGATGCGTGAAAACCTTGCATTTGGCGCACAGCTGCAGATTGTGATACATTTTGTAAACAAGCCAAACTTAATGCGTGCAAGCGGCTGGGGTCGCTGGGGTTTCTGGGCTTGGAGGTGCCTGGCGCCCTTGCTCTGTGCATACGTGGACATGATTCAGATGTAGCTGAGGCAGGACATAGACATAGGTGTCCAGGTTCTGCGGAGCCTCGTTTATGCTTGGTGGTTTTAAGTGAGCTCGGTTTGGATGATATCTGAAAACCTCAGGAAGGGAAATAGGGGTTTGGCATGTGCGATTAGACAATGTCAGGCAGGAGTGAAAAATTCACATATAATATGGGGAAAAGGAGTGAAAAATTCCTCTTCATAGGGTGTTGCTTTACACCCAAAGTCGGCAATTCTGGGACACTGTCCACAGATCCAGTCAATGGTTGGTCAGAACTGGCCAATTCTCGCAACCAAGTCCTAAATCACGGCTTTTAGTCTCATTTGTGTGAGGTGGCTGACACCAGTACTCAGCATGAGCCCCATTTGTTTAATCAGCTGAGCGTTTGAAAGAAACCCCGAGGAGTGCAGTCAGCGCGATAAAGTCAGCGTCAGTCAATCACCGTCGAACGTTGGGCGTATTGAAGCGAATACTAATGAGACGGTCACTGCTCAACGAAATCTTGTCTGCCACACGGGCAGGAGATGACGGTGGCTTGGCGGGAGAAGTGGAGCTGAGGTGAAATATAAGCCAAGCGTAGGGCGGCCTTCTCCTGCGGCGGATTTTTATCCATTTCAAGATGTGTCCAAGTTGTGGTGCGGTTCCACCTGTGTCGTATTTGTCAAAGAGAACTCAGGCAACGTTTGCTCTCAAACATCAGCAAATGGGCTGTTGACTGATATGGATGACTCTGGATGGTCCTGTAGTTTTGTTGGTACGGCCAGTACCAGCGCATCTGGGAGGGCGGAAGGAAATAGTGACATATTGTGCGGGATATTGACGTGGCTGTTTTCATTCATGTTTGGGCTATACCCTGCCGAAAATTCTGACAATTCTGCTGAGTTCGTGGAGTGGCACGCATCTGAATGATCACACCTCGGGCGTAGTCGCGTCGGGCTCAGACATATCTTAGGATGTCCTCTCAACCCCAGACGTTGCCGCAAGCTGCCGACTGTGATGGAGTGTGTGGCAGCCGACGCACCGCGCCCAGGCTCGTGCTCAACGAAGGGGACGGGCGAATGTCACCATCGATTTCATGGTGTGGTGCCTGTCGTGTTTCGGCCAGCTTGCGGGTCTGGGATCGATCTAGTATGATCTTTTCGCCGTCAGTACTGGGTGCAGTGGGGGAGGCAACAGTGTTTGTGGAACGGCAAACCACTTCCGAAACGAAAGAATGTGGATGCATAAGAGAAGCTTGTTGTTGTGTGGGTTTCAGCGGCTGCAAGTGAGCAAACTAAAACCAAAGTCGACTTCATGTTTTCCTGCCGCAGGAAATGCTCAAGGTGAGCGTACTATGCACCGGGGATTGCCAATGTGTGGGGCTGACGTTGAAGACTATTGCCTCGTGCTTTGTCGATCACTGCCCAACATTGTCTACTATCACTTCATTGACACCGAACTGGAGTGCCAAGAACCCAAACAGAACACTGGTGCCCAGCGTTTCCTTCCGTTCAAGAATATCCTGTCCAAGCTGACAACGCTGCAGCCGAAGACTATCAAGGGTGTCGCATCGTCCGACTGCGCTGATTCGCGCATCTGCCGCGGGCAACCACGCGGCCGGCAGGCCCGCCCGCCACGGCTACTCTCCATCGTCACCAGCGAACGTATGGAGCAGACGCGCGTCCGCGCTGCTGCCGCCGCCCGGAGGTGACGCTCACCGGCCGGTCCGGTGCGCAATGCAGGGATCCAGAGCTGCGTGCCCACCTCCCCGCTCCGGCCGTTGGCTGATGTCCGCCGCCGCGGCGCCCGAAGCGGCCGTGCTGGCACCACCGGAGGGCGACGTGCCGGCCTCAAGCGGCCGTGCTGGCACCACCGGAGGGCGACGTGCCGGCCTCAAGCGGCCGTGCTGGCACCACCGGGGGGCGACGTGCCAGCCTCATGCGGCCGTGCTGGCACCACCGGGGGGCGACGTGCCGGCCTCAAGCGGCCGTGCTGGCACCACCGGAGGGCGACGTGCCGGCCTCATGCGGCCGCGCTGGCACCACCGGGGGGCGACGTGCCGGCCTCAAGCGGCCGTGCTGGCACCACCGGGGGGCGACGTGCCGGCCTCAAGCGGCCGTGCTGGCACCACCGGGGGGCGACGTGCCGGCCTCAAGCGGCCGTGCTGGCACCACCGGAGGGCGACGTGCCGGCCTCATACGGCCGTGCTGGCACCACCGGGGGGCGACGTGCCGGCCTCATACGGCCGTGCTGGCACCACCGGGGGGCGACGTGCCAGCCTCATGCGGCCGTGCTGGCACCACCGGGGGGCGACGTGCCGGCCTCAAGCGGCCGTGCTGGCACCACCGGAGGGCGACGTGCCGGCCTCATGCGGCCGTGCTGGCACCACCGGGGGGCGACGTGCCGGCCTCAAGCGGCCGTGCTGGCACCACCGGAGGGCGACGTGCCGGCCTCATACGGCCGTGCTGGCACCACCGGAGGGCGACGTGCCGGCCTCATGCGGCCGTGCTGGCACCACCGGAGGGCGACGTGCCGGCCTCATGCGGCCGTGCTGGCACCATCGGAGGGCGACATGCCGGCCTCATGCGGCCGCCGCTGCTCTGCCCCGCACCGGTCATCGTCCCAGTGGCGGGAGGCGACGCCGAGACGGCTCGTTGGCGGAAGACGGGGATAAGGGCGGAGCGAGCGCGGACAACGGTGACCCCGGCGACTCCGCACTGGTGATGGCGATCCAGCTGCAGCCCAGCCCAGCCCAGGCAGATCGGTTCAGGTTCTGAGGAGCCCATCTGATTTGCCCATACTGTTGTCTTATGTGTGAGAATCGAAACGCACAGACACACTTACCCATCACACTCGCTCTCTCGTCAAGTGTGAACTGGCATTGAGTGCGCGTAGTTCATTGAATAATTGGTCATGTTGGTGAAAGTAGCGTCATAAATTACTGATGGCGATGCAATAAGTTTGCAAATGCCGTACCTTCGTTGCGGCTTGTTGGTAACAGGGCATGGTGTAGCAGACCAACAGTTGTATCCAATGCTGTAAGCAGCATGGTGTTTTTATATTACTCGGTCACGTTTTTGCTCGCAGTGGCGCAGCATCACGAAATGAGTTGAGGACTGAACATTGGAAAGTGATTAATGCTACCCCAGAATACGCCAACAAACTGGTTGCTTCCCAGACTTGGCCCACTTTATTCTCAAAGTTGGGCTGAAGCCCAAATTTGGCGGGTTGGGGAGGAGAGCTTCCTCAACGGAATAGGAAAGCACAGCCCTGTTCTCCGTGTTTGTAGCCAGCATCCTTTGGTAATTTACATTTGGTATGCGTTTAATCAACTCGTTCGTAAAAGTGACAAAGCTTCGCACATACTGATGAATGTCAAAATTTGCAGCACACATGCATACCATCATACAGGTCAGGCAAGCAAACCAACCATTGACACCTGTGTGCCTATTCGTTCAACAATGAGTCTTTAAGTATGGTTGTCAAACATTTCGATATCATGCCTTTACAATCAGGTAGCAGCCTCCTGTAAGCGTCGGCTGCACTGAGCATATTCCCCGAGCGTTTTTTTCTTGACGTTTTAAATTACTTGCTGGCCTCCCTCGCAGTTTAAGAACCACTCGGTGGCTTTTTATGGTATCTGCTTTGCATTTCTGCTGTTTTGTTGCTGTTGTGATCTGACGTTTTTGTAGACTGTTTGCCGCTAGGTCACTTTCTATTTTGTTTTTGTGCTGTTCCTTGTCTGGTTCACTATTCGGTCCGTGTTTTTCTCTGCCGCATTTGTAAAATTTGTCTTCAGCGCGGGGCGTTTTGGAGGCAGTTACACCGGCGGTACTTTGAGGTCCCGCGTAACCATTATGAAGCACCGTACGTGATTCTGGCACATCGACCTTAACGCACTAGCTCGTCCATTGCCCTGCGATGCCGTGCCAAACCGGAGGTGCCGTTTTTTTGGAAGCTTTTGTCCAAAACCCAATCTTTTGTCCAAAGATAGGTCATCGTTCCGTCGAAGAATTGTGCAAAATATCCAGTTGTTCAAAAATTTCCAAGTTTGTTTTTCTTTCTAAGATATCAAGTAACTATCCACCTGCTATAAGTAACTCCATGAGGTTATTGGCTGCCGGTAGATATTGTGAGTAGTGGCTTCAGCCACTACTAGCGTCGCTATATTTTTTTCTTCGGATCGAATAAGAACAAATGCAGTGATCGTCGGTAGGTAATGTGTGTCTCAGGAATTCGTCAAAGCCTCCACAATTTACAGTTTACATTGACTCCCGCTAAGCTTGACTTGCGAAGCTCAACGACGACAGCTTATTGGGATGGTTAGTGATAAGGAATCAAAACTAGGTTGGGGATGAGTAGCACAGGCTCTCCTGGGGACATACAAATCGATGCCCTTTCTGCCAATGCTCTTCATTAAAGAAACTTTCCATCACATGCTTCAAGAAGTAGCATGTTCTAGTATGATCTGTCAATAGCTTGTTTATGTTCCAGAATCAGATCTTTTTGAAAGCGAGCAGCATTCAACATGTTCAGAAGCATACAGATTTGCGAATGACAGCGAATGTCAAAAAAATATAAAGGTGCTTGCCTCTGTCCGTCAAGTTTCCATACTGGACTATGGAGGTCTTTGGAATTCCAAAAATGTGAAATCCAATGGGCACCTCCATGTCACACGGCCTGTGGCCCGTATCGTGGTACTGCGACTGGATGTGTTGGCTGTGTTTGAACTGATGTGAGGGAAACGATTTTTTCGTTTGTGAATCACGCCATTCGATTTTGTGGTAGATCGGGTCCCTAACGACATTGTTTTCTCTGTTCCCTGTGGGGACGTGAGATTGTGTTGGCTACACTGCGATAGCGCAGTGGCATGCGCTGGCCGTGATCGCGCGGCCGGTGGGGGAGTGACAGTCATGCGATGCTTAGAGCGCGAATGGCCGTCAGACTCGGTGCATACGATAACGGTGAACGTGTCTCTTAGGTGTGAGCTAAAATGACTTGCCCAACGTAAGTTGGGTGCAGTACAGCGAATGCACTCTTTTATGCATACTGGAAATTTCAGGCTGTAACTATCATTTGTTCGGAAGCTGTGCCAGGAAAAAGCAAGGAGAAATGCCCTCCGCCTTTCGCTGCCTAATCGCCAACCGACTGGCAATATGTATTCGCCTGCGAGGGTTTGTTCTGCATGGCGCCAGGACCCCTTGGACGGGCTCCAAGAAACTCTGGCATTGCCTGTGGGGCCCCATAATACTTAAGCAGCACAGGTGCAGTCTGAACACAGCGCTGCAGTTGGTGTGGCCCGGACCGGCCATCCCCCGCGGCGATCAGAGCTGGTATGGTCTTCCCCAGAGTGTGGTGCTCGTCCGGCCTTCACCGGAGTGTGGTGCTTGCCCGGCCTTCACCGGGTTGTGGTGCTCGCCCGGCCTTCCCCGGAGTGTTGTGCCCGCCGTGCCGGGCGTCACCATGGAGACGAGAGCGGCTCTGATGCATCGTTCCGCCCTCCGTTTCAGACGTGCTGCTCGAAACGCGTTGGTGGAGCCGCCTGGTGGGCGCTGGGCGCGACCTCGTCCGCCACCCCAAGTTCAGCCATGACCAGCCCGACAGGAGCGAACGTGAGCGCCCGGTTCGACGTATGCGTCCACACCGGCTCTGCTGTCCTTGTGATGAGCGGCAGTCGTTTATTGTCGTGCCTTCCACACAAATCTCCTTGTTTGCCACCTGGTGATGGTTTCGGATTTGTTGTCCGTAACCGTCAGGAGCGTCCTATACATCGCAAGGAGGCTCCAGTCGTGGGAAGAACTCAGTGCCTGGTGTCTGTGGTTAGTTATGGTGACCTTTGGTAATGGTAGGATACTGCGTCTGGAATGACGCCAACTAATTGCTCTTTTTCAAAATAGCCGCGGTTAGAGGACAGACATGCGGGCGTGATGAGACCAGCTTGGACCCATGCAATGTTTTTAAGAAGATTTGTTGGGCCTCTTGTCTGTAGCGCGGGCCCTATGCTGGCTGCGTGCCGATGCCGCCCATCGATGGACGCGCCGTCATGTTCCGCAGCCACGGGGCAGGGGAAGCCGCCGGTAGGTCGGTTCGAGTCTGACTGCAAACAGGTGGGGCCAGTTCTCACGGCCGTCACATACAGGATACGAGACGCTCAGGTCTGTGTTTTCTATATCAAGGCTTCTGTGATCGCGTGACCCCTGTGCCCCCCCCCCCCCCCCCCAGCGGCGGTGGCGGCGACGGCGGACGAGCCCCGCCCCGTGTGGCGGTTGGAGGCCGCCGACAGCTCAAACGGCGACAACAGCGGAGACGGCGCCGCGTCTGAGCCGTGAGTACCGAGCGTGCAAGGGCCAGCCGGGTGCCGACGCGGCTCGAATGGACGGGGCGAGGCTCCCCGCCCTGCCCGGCTGCCCGCGGTGCCCCCTCATCCTTCCCTGCCCCCCGTCACACGACCGCCGAGACCTGGTGGTGTGGTGAGACCAGCGGCGGACGTGTCGCGCGCGTCACTGTCTTCGGCGACGAAAGAGAAAGGTGGCAGTAGTTGCCCCGTAGTTTTCTTCAGTTGACAACCCGAGCCCCCGTGCAATGCGACACAAGCGTAATCACCTGCACCTCATGGCTCGTGCTGCCAACCGGCTGGTTGCGGCCGATTGGCCGGAACCAGCACTGCTGCGTTGGTTGTGCTGGTCCGGTTTGAAACATTGGTGCCGGCATTGAGGTGGTGCCGGCCCGGACTGACAGACAGGATAACGCGTCCAGAGAGGGATGCATCACGAAGAATAAAGAGTACTGCGTTGTCAGATTGCACACAATATATTACCGTCGACATGGCTCGGTTCGACTACATCACTTAACTGCAGCTAGCATCTGTCTAGTCATGGTAGTCGATATGCCATTAGCGGCCAAACGATAGCTATAATAGCAATCGTTTTGTGGTAGGCATATCACTCATATCATTACCCAACATTAACAGTGCAGCGAAGCTATGGAGACACACAGAGTTTTCACACGACGCAAGGCATATCACTCATATCATTACCCAACATTAACAGTGCAGCGAAGCTATGGAGACACACAGAGTTTTCACACGACGCACAATGTTACACACACAACAACAACACTGGTTGGCGCCACCTATTGGTGACCCACACGACGAGGTGTTGACCTCGTGCCGCTACAACCGTCTGCCATGCACGACGCGCGCCGGCGTGCAGCCACGCTCCCGGGACGTGCACCTTGAGTCCATATTCTCGTTTTTAGCGCGATTTTATGGTTGAATGAACGTGCGACTCAATCTAGGCACAGCGCACTGTCAGTGTGAACAAGCAAGCAGTCATTTCAAGAGGAAAGTGCATCGCGTCAGCCGGATATCTCATTTCCGGTCGTGTTGAGTGTTTGTGTCGGCCACCCTCCCAACGACTCATCGTCGTCATGGACACCCAGCCATCGTCGAACGCCAGTATCATCAGCACGGACTCCGACACACCGCTCCTCGTCCCGTCAGGGCGCGGCAGGCTCGGTTTGCCGCTCTGTGTCGTCCAGTTCGCCCTGTGCCGCAAGCCTCAGGCGCGAATGGCACCAGCCGTGCCCGGGCGAACCGATCGATCGCTGGCCTCGCCCTGCGCTCAGGGTGGAGCTCGCCGGCTGTGCAGGCACGAACAGGGCCGCTGACGAACGTGCGGCCACGGGTGCAGCGAAGAGCCGGCCGTGACCGCTCGCAACGTGCAGTCCACCCTGCCTAAGACACTGCTGCTGGGGCAGGAACAGAAGAGCGCGCCGAACATTGCCATGCCAGCCCGAACAAACGTTTGCCGGAGCGTGAGCTTGGGACTGACCATGTCATGGCCGCAGCGGAGCTGGCTTGTGCCGCCGGGCGGGGCGGCCGGCTTCGCCCGGCTATCAAAGACGGCGAGCGGCACGAGGCCGCGTGACACCGCGACGCATGACATCGACGGAAGAAACCCGGCGCCGACGGTGTGCGTGAAAGTCATTATTTAGGGGATGTGGCCCCCTCTGTCCGTGTACTTTGCGGTATCCAGACTTGTTTGGTTACCGGCGTCGTTCCTAAGGCATGTGAACTAGCAGTGTCCAACTCCCGTGCAAGGCGTCTGACTCCCTCAGAGACGCGACGAATTTTAGATGCATCTCACTCGCACCATCCCTGGCTCACATTGAACAGTTAACGGACGAGAAGCTAGCTCGTTCTTTTAGTATCCACCTGTTCTTGAGCGCACTGTACAGCTCCTACAGCTTCCATTGGAGTCGGACGACTCCGACCCTGTTACTGACCTAGAGTTACGTGGTGTCAGCAGAAACGAAATTTCTCATGGATGCTGTTGGACTTAAGTCACTGTTTCGCGTCACCATTGAGACAAAGTTAATTCGGAATCTTGAACTCTATGGCGTGGACAGTATAAGGTGTTCGTTTCTGAGCATTATCAGTAGATTGTTTCGGGCCAGGAGTCGGGAATGAGCTGAGAGAAGCGATAGCTTTCTGAGAAGAGTTGGCTGCAGGATGGAATCTTCCTGAGTACCACACGTCGGCGCTGTGGCGTTCGCTGCCTGTGTTTGCTGAAGGAGACTGGGAATGCCTTTGCCTTAGCAGTGCGATGCGCGGGCTGGACGACACACGTTTGTTTTTGTTTCTTTCTTTTTTTCTTCTTTTTTTTTGCTGTCTCGGAGCCAGCCTCCTTTTCTTTTTGTCAAACCCGGCATTGCGATGGGCCTGTGCTGCGGTAAGCACTGTCTCGGCTGAGGCATGTCCTGCGCTGTCGTCAGCGCTGCCAAGGCCGAGGCACGTTCTGCGCTGTTGTCAGCGCAGTCGCGGCTGAGGCATGTCTTGCGCTGTGGTCATCACTGCTGTAGCTGAAGCACTTTCGGGGAATCCCTCATGTGTGGTCTCGCCGTGTGTCGGACGTCTGATATGGTGCGCACAGCTTTGACTGTAACATCGCCGTAGTGGTTTGGGTCTGGGCCTCCGAGATCGGTTTCCGCAGCACTCCCGGGATCTGGAACAGTGCACTGGTCTACGGTCTCGTTTTTGTTTCTGACGCCGAGCGTTGCGTTACCCGGAATCTCAACTGGGAGCGGTGCAGATTGGAAATGTTCAGAAGGCTTCATCACCTTGATTTAACGAAACGATTTTTTTTTCTGTAGCCCCACCACACGGGCCTAGCGAGTTCAGGTTAACTCGGAATTCTGCCCTGGCCGGGCGCTGTAAGAGGACGGGCGGGAGTTACCAGTGGGTTGTGTCAAACTCTGCATAGGTAGATGCGGAGACCGTGGACGAGCGCGTGTCGGTATGGCTTGGTGCGGCGCACTCAGTACTTCCAGATCTTAATGCGTGTGCCTGAGACGAGCGAGCATCACTAGGGTTGACGTGTTAAAGAACTAAGGGACTGTAACACTTTACCATGCAAAACGGAATGTTAAAAGACGATCAGAAAACTTGACCTAAGTCGCAACAGGACTCGGGTCAAAAGCTCTCTTCCCGAGCAACGAGTCAGCAACCACTCCTGCCCCAAGTCGGGCGATGCGGTCTGCGGTGATCATGGCCGCCCGATGACATGTCATGAAGATTTTTCAATTTTCTTTTGAAGGTGAATGTGTTGACCTTAGACAACGACTTTCTGAATAGATGGAGAAGTCGCGTGTGCTCTATCCAGTGATACTGCTTCGGGGGAATCAGTTGGTCGGCTGCCGAGTTTCATCTTGGCTGCAATGCGCCAAAGTTTTGTGCTCGAGTTTTCGGAAGTGAAGGTGGCGGGCCTGGGGACACCACTTTCGGGGTTTGCAATGAAATCGTAGGAGTTGTATTCACAAGTAATGGCTTTCTGGAGATCGATCCTGCGGTTTTCGAGTTTGGACTTGGCGGCAGTGTCCTTAAGCGGCTTAGCGGGTTGTAAGGTAAAGGTCGTGACTAATGGCCATCATCGTCAGGGCGGGTAATGCTATCGCGTGTTCGCTTTGGTCTCTTAATTTGGATGAAAACGGTACATCGGCGGCTTCTGAATTTCAAATTCGCTGAATGGATGGAGGCGAAGCATTGTGCCCGTCGTTGGCTGGGTCATTGGGGCATCAGTCAGCAGCTTGCAATAGATCGCCTTTGTGCGCATTTTGGTGGGGAGGGCCGTCAAGGCGCAATGCTGCTGTGTTGTGGCATGTTTCCTATTGTGGTACGAATCTTGCCGTCAGTTGCGGTAGGCCTTCGCGTGGTACCATTTCGAAATACTTGTTCTACAAAAGTATATGTCTTTTTGCGGATGCGGATGTGAGATTCATGGTACATTATGACGAGGAGGTTTGCATCAGCCACAATTTAAAAAACCGTTAAGTTAAATATCATTTGATTTAGCAGGGGATTGTCATGGCCCATTGCTGGTAACGATAAGTCCCATTATCCTCACGCCACTTGAACGATAAGTCCCATTATCCTCACGCCACTTGAACGATAAGTCCCCTTATCTTCACGCCACAGTGCAACAGGACATTTATTTACAACCCTGACCTATGATCCCCATTTTGAATGAAAGCACCAAAATCACAAAATATACTTGTTTGCTGTAGCTATGAGGCAGTAGGGTTTGGCCAAACAAACTTGTGGTATGGCATCTTCAAAGTCTAAGCCTGCCGCGTGGAAACTAACGATAGACTGTATCCTTGATTGCAAAAAAGGACCATGATGCTGGATGTAATGGCTGGTAATGCTGTCCCGATAAACCCGTATATATATGATGTTTCATACATATATATATATATATATATATATATATATATATGTATATGGTTTAAATATTTGTTTTTGCTGGAAATCGGCCATCGCTGAAACCCTCATCAACGTAGGCCTGACATTGACATTGTAGTGTGTAATAAGCGTGCAGTATTACTACAGTACAGGCTGTATATAGGCTGCAACTATGAAAAGCTGCGCGTTGCTGGATGAAAGCTTCGGCTGACGCATTGCACGAGCTTGGCAAATTTATATCAAATCTCCTACTATGCAATTTCCGATGATTCAAACTCTGAACGGAGAATTTGCTTTTAACTGTTTGACTTCGTTCCATCCGTTTACGTCGCGAAAGTTTCGACCCATTTTTTAAACGAATTTTTCTTATCTGTCATTCAGGCTATGCAGCGCCAAATTACGTTGCATTTATAATAACTGATGCGAAAACTATTTGGTCCATTTTCCCTTCGGCAGTTAATTTCAAAGTTAGTGTACACTTCTTCAAGATTGAACGCATTTATTGAAAACCAAAAACGCCGTTCTGCAAACGATGCTGTTCCTCTGCCAGCACTTTCAGGTGTTGTGTTTGCAGGCTCGTAAAATGTTTGCCGTAATGTCATCTTGAAAGATCAGTCTCTGATGTGATTACAGTGTACTGCATTCGTCAACTGTCATTATATTTTTCTAAAGTCAAGAGCAGCCGGGAAGATCGATGCTGAAGCCGCACGGCATTGGTTTTGAAGGAAAACGCAGTGCAAAACGTCCTCAATTAAACGCAAGTTCTGCTTTTAAGAAAACTGACGCTGTCCGACAAAGTGGAAAAAATGAGCGTGAGTGCCCGGTTCGCGTACGGTTCTGCCTTATTTAATGATGCCCACAACAAGACAAGGCCGATCCGATACGCGTATCAATCTTCGTATGACACCGCATCCCAGGCGTTATTTGGAAGGGTTGTGAAATTGTGGACAGATTCAACGTGCCTGAAATTTGTCAAAGAACCAAGAAAAGTATGCGAGGGCGACGCGCATCCTTCATCTGCAGTCATATATCTTGCAACAGATCCGGAAGGCTATTGTTTTGGGCCTACTGGCGGCGATGCACACACCTGCCAGAAAGCCGGCCTTGGCGGATGCGACGAGAACACGGTGCATAAAATAATCATGAGCATGAGCGGGGTGAAATCGTACGTATACCGACGGGATTCCTCACAATTTGTCCACACTAATGTTGAAAACTTTTCACCGCCGATGGATGCGTATCAACTGGGATCTTATAAGGGTCAGATTCGGAATTTTTTTGGTTGCTTTAATAATACTCCGATGCATGCCACTCCGTTTGATTACGCCTCCACTCTTATGTTTAGCTCCCGGGACTTCGCAGACAGTGTTGAAAGCACACCCGTCTTTGTGACTGTGGACCCTCGCTATCAGTACCTTCTGGATTATCATGAGTTTGGACGCATACCGCCCACGTATTATGATAAACTAGTCGTCAACATCTTGTACAATTGTCCGGCTCAGTGGGCATCAAGCTGCAAGAAGAATGGCAAACAGGTCCCGAAGTGTAAAAACTTTGGTCACATTGACAAGAACTGCAAATGTGTGTGCCCGCCGGGTTTTTCTGGCGAGAGCTGTGACAAAAAAACCGGACCAATGTTTCCGGTAAAGGAAGGCGTGTACGAAATTCAAGTATCGGCGGATCAAGACTATGATTTTCGAACCCTGAACATGAAGCCCATGCCCAAGTCTGAGGCAACCGACAAAGACTTCAAGTACTTTGTGTTTGTGAACATAATAGTCAATCCCAAAGACCCATCCGTCTTACCAAGCATCACAATGTACCTTCCATTTGATGACATCGGTCCGAAAGTGGTCTCCCATCAGCAGATGATTATCGAGAACCTGGAAACCTTGGACTGTATGAGGGGCCACCGACTGCTGTGGGGCGGCAGCAAGCGGGGTCCACTGGCCTGCGAGTGTGCGTCCTCACTTGTCAACAACGAGACGCTGGAGAATGCTCGCGTTCTGCGCAGCCGACACCCGCAGATGTCGATGACGCTGATCAGTGCGTACGGTCAGACGTTCAAGGACCCGCAGCTGTCGGTGCTGACGTCTCAGTTCCGGGTAGTTGCCACGTTCCGCCATCCTCAGGTGAAGAACGCGTCGCATCTGTCCGTGAACGGCACCACGCCGTCCGACGGCCTGATAACGGCCACGGGCGCGGCCGGCGCGCTGACGGCGGCCAGCGGCACCGGCGGCCTCGTCGGTCTCATCGTGGCCGGCGTGCTGCTGGCGCTTCTGCTCTGCCTCCTGCTCGTGTTCTTCCTCAAGCGGCGCAAGAAGGATGAAGAAGAGGAGGATCAGGTGCCGAACCCCGAGGACGGCGAAGGCGGCTCTCAAAGCAGCTCGGCGGCCAGCTCTCCCGACTCGGACTCGTAGGGGCCGGCGAGAGTCGGCAGCGGCCGCTGGTGAATGCTCGCGTTCCGCGTAGCTGACACGCGCAGATGTCGATGAAGCGCACCAATACGCACAGTCAGATGTTCAGGGACCTGGGGCTATCGGTGCTGACGCTTCCGTTGCATCGTTGCCATGCTCCGCTGTTTTCACCGGCCGCTGCCGACTCGGCTGCGCTGCTGGGCGTTGGTTGGCGGTCTGTCGTCGTCCGTCTCACCTGCAGTTGAAGACTCGCTGCAGCCGATTCCCGTTAGCGCAAATGCCTGGCGTCAAGTGTGGATGCGTCGTATTCACTGTACTGTCGAAGTCCGTGATTTGATGTAAATTGACGCGCGCAAAGTTCCCGGTATCGTGGACCGCGAATATTCGTGTACGGTGTTGCTAGCGTCGCTTTGGAATACAAACGCCCGGGTCGATGGTCAGATTAACCCCAGCACATAAACTTTTGATGGATTTGACTGAGGCAATGTTACTGAAATACCGGTCACTGTTTATGCGTAACACGGACCGTGTTCGTAACCAGGTGGAAGGCGTGCTATCGGTGGCTTGTCACGTCAAGTCGATTCATATCGCGTCACCCTCTGGACGCGCCGCTGAGCTATCTGCATCCCGAGGTAGTGAACTGCGCCATACACCAGGACACCAGCCAATGTTCCAGTTTTCCGACATCGATACAATGCACTAATGGGATTATTCCAAAGCAGGTTATTTGTAGCGTCACTTGACCAGGGCTAACGACACCGGCGGCCAACTGTCCGGTTCGAGCCACCGCTGCTGGTTGACGATCGGTTGAATGTGACGTCATGACGCAGCACAACCCAATATTTTATCCTGCCAAAATGTGGACATGGCTGAGTAACGTGTGCCTTGTCGTTTTAACTCACAAAGGTCGGAACATTGCTGTTAGGTGGTCGATGGACTATCCTTTTGAAGTGGTCGATGGCCAGAAGTTGGGAGGGGGTGACTATGTGGCCCCACGATGGCTGGGTTACTACGGCTGGGAGGGGCTTACTATGTGGCCAGAGTGGACGTACCGAGGGAGCAATGCCGTGGCTCCTGGGATCCGACACGTTATAGTCATGCGGTATCATTCATGCACATTTCAGGGCATTTTTGAATGGAAGTGACGTGGACAGGATAATCCAAAATATCAGCGTTTGATTGAAATGAGTGATTTTTCACTGTGTCTGGATTAGTATGTTCATGATCAGAGAACCCTGACAGTACAGCTGTATTATAAGCGCGTCCGTGCCGACTGGGTTAGCGAACGTTTTAAGACGAACTCCTCGCTGACCTCAAACAAGTGTGGCTTTCATCTTTCCTCGAATTTCACAGAGAATGAGAAATTGGGCGTCCGCCCAAGTGGCCAAATATTTGACATCAACGGTGAAAATGAAATATGACATCTGGTTGGGTGTTTTGCGGAAGGGGGGGGGGGGACGTGTCCGCGTGTTACGAGGGATACGATCCTGCACATGTGACTGAGTCGGCCGTCTGACGCCGTTGATGTAGCGATCGCGAGCACATTTCAACAGCTCGCCGAAGTTGATCGCTGGCAGCGGATTGGTCAACGAAAGCGTAATGACGTGACGTGACGAGAGCGTAATGACGTGCTCCCGAGCCACGCTACATGCTACTACGCGTACCCTTGGCCCGACCTGGACCCCGTGACCGGAGCAAGACCCGTGTTGCCACCAAGGCGTTGCCCGGGTCGTGCATGTGCGTGCTGTGAATGTAACGAACAGAAAAGCGACATTTAAAAAAAAACACAAACAAAATAATAGCCAGCCACCTACGAGGGTGCCGACCCCTTTGAACATTATTACTCGAGCCTTCTAAAATGTATAACTGACCCACTACCTGCCATGACGACTCTCAAAGGAGCCACTACTACTCTGTCAAATAGATCGGCAACCTGACCGGAAATGTACCAGCATCCCCATGCCAATGCTAAACGAAGTGTAGCTAATCAGCCGTGCTGGTATCAAACACTGCCAGACCGCGTTTGCCACACCGAGCTTCACAAGGAGCCACCAATGGACAACCACTTCTGGGCGTTTACAAGAGGCGAGAACCGCCCACCGGCCGCGCTATAACGGGCAATCGCTGCGCACACTGTTTCTGACGGTCATGGCATGCAATGGCGGACAAGATTGACCTGGCCAGAGGATCGCTGCCGTCACTGAATGCAGGGAAAGGCCATAGTTAAATTGACAATGCATGCACATGTGGCACGACGCCCGGGCCGGGTGCACAAGTGAACCAGGCAAATTGCGTCTGCTTTCACCTCGCCCGTGCCGCGTCAAAAGTTATCTAGATGGGTAGAACAGACACGTCTCCGGATTGTTCCCCCTGGAGAGAACTTAAGATTTCCCCCGAATTTCTCTGAATTTGTGCCAAATTCATGTGAAATCGCTCAGTGTCTAGTGCATGCCTCTTAGCTCAAGGTGTGTGTGTGGGGGGGGGGGGGGGCTGGCCCCTCCTCTCCCCTCCCCCGGCTGCGTCCCTGAGTTGTGATTTGCCCGGATAAACAGTCCGGATATGGAACCTGGCACCTGAAAGGTTAAGTTTTAAGATCTAGAATTAACATGCTTACTGCTGCCTTGGGCTAGGTCATCTAATTTTCCATCAACCTTCAACCAGCGACCCCTGTTCGTAAAATTCATAGGCCGATGAGTACCAGGCAATTGTTGTTGCCAGCTGGACTAGCATTGGGCGTGGTGGCCGGTGGTTTCATGGTTGTGACTGTTCACAGGTGTTCTCACTCTGAGGACGGCAGCGGCTCCACGGACGGCTCGGCGGCTGACACCTGGGAGATATACCGGGTACGCGCTGGCTGCCGTTCACACGGACTCCCGCACCATCTGGAGAGGTCGCAGCTCAGGGCCTTTTGACGCATCCGGTGGTTCATTCCCGCCCTTGAAAATAGTCTCAGAGCCTCCGCTAATTGAAAAAGTTTTCGGATGTTTTTGAGCGCACTGCTAGATTTTGGTTAGCTGAGTTGAAATCAGTGTTATATGTTATGAAAATCAGGATACTGTCTTTCTGGTTCATGATCTATGACTACTAACGTGCCTGCCGCCTTGCTCTGGTGATCATGATGGCGTTTTGCTCAGCTGTGACAAGTAACGCAAGTTTCTCGATTTGCATGCACCAAAATTGGTTTTCTAGACTGCTGTTGTACCTCGATCAATCTGAAGTGCATTATCGTTGTTCTAGTTGCACTCGCAGTGTTATGTCATCCAATGTCAAACTGTAACCTTTTTGATCAGATTCAACTTCTTTTAAATATCATACAATTCAAACCCTTATACGCGCTCGGATGGGGATCAGTTTCCCTCCTCCGAATGTTTTTTTTTTCTCAAAAGGGCTTCCGAACGGCGCGGTGGAACCGCGCTGATCTCTGCTTAGTTGCATCCAATCAAATCGCAGATCTGTCAAGTATGAAAATAGATGTATCTGATGAGATCGTCGACTTATGGCAGGCCAAAGTCAACCCACGGCTGCTAGCGAGAGGAATTCCAAGGAAATCGTTCGATCTGACGCGAAAACGGAGTGTTAGACCAAACCATGCATGTGTATGATAGCCTTTTGACAACTAGATAACTGAATTTAGGAGACGATAATGCCATTGACCTTGGGTCAGGTATGAATGCCAGGTCGATGCTCAAGCCAAGTTGTACCCGATTTATGTGTTCAATGTTTTTACTAGATGCTTTCCTTTGCCGCGTAGCTTTTGACGCTCTTTTAGAATTTATTGATCACAAGGTCAACAAAAGTGTAAGTTGACCTTGAAGGCGAGATTAGCTCAGTGACCTTGAATTACCGCGATTAACCTTAGTTGTAGGACATACCGTATATCGTAATTCTTGACGCTTATTGTAATTCAAAATCAAATCAACCTCCCAGGTATTTGACCACCATGACCTGAAGGTAAAGTGAGGTCACGGACTTGAAATGATCACCCGTTTCCTTTTATTTAGTAGAGGTGCTTAGGTTAAAGGTAGTTGCATAAGGTCGGGTGGAACCGCGGACACCGTTTTGGATGTGACCTTATTTGAATTATTTGATCCGAAGGTTATAACCTAGAGACCTCAAAATTCGACGCGATCGAATTCGCAAATAGGCTTCAAGTTGTATGTTATATAAATGCTAATATTGTTAGTTATTTTGTACTACTATATATGGTATATTCACCTGTAGGCCTCAAGCCGCCCTATCAGTTTGGTGTTTCGAACTTCCTTTAGGTTTTGAGATCTCAGGTGGGGTCAAATAGACCGGCGCCCCTCCTCCCACCCTCCGCCCCTATCCCCACCCGATTGGCGTGGTATTCATTCGGCTGACCGGGCGCGTGTCAACGCCCCATGCCTCAAGAATCTGTTTGCCTAGACTGTTGAATCCTACAAGCGTGTGAACTCACTTCCAAACCCATATTAAGGTGAATGATTCTGATTGTCGATTAATTGTATACACCCAACGTAATAACTTCGTGTGTATATGGCATGTTCAATTGTAATTCGCACACACTTTATGCGTAACGAATGTGGAAGCAATGGGACCGTGGCACAGTTGCCTGCTTTTGTGTTGCTTGAGCCTATGTATACATTGGGGTTCAGTAAATGTGTCCTGCTGAGGACACCTACCTGGAGAATTCCCAGCGCTGTTGCATGCCACCGTTCGGGGAAGTGAGCAGCGCAACAAGTTTCTGGCGCTCATTGCGTTTGTTTTCTACAGGGTCCGCCGACGAGCCGCCTTTTACCAAATCAGTATGATTTGATGGAGAACAAGAAAATATACATGGGTCAAGCGCTCGAAGATTCCCGGAGGTAGGTGTTTAACGACGTTGGGTGTTATGTGCCGGTATGCGCGTGCGGTTGCAGGGTTTGCCTCCGTAGAAATGCATGGGCACATTTCTGCAGGCACGGGAATGTGTGAAGTGCCGATGCAGCTGCCTTTCAACACGCATCTGGACCGCCAGCATACAACTTGTACAACTGGTGGTACTCGTGCTCTCCGATTTCCGCGGATGTCTCTCGACGGCGCCTGTGGGCCCTGACGAAAGCTCACTTTTCTTGGTTCTGAATCTGTGCGTCGGGCCGTAACGTAGCCTTCGCTGTGTCAAGTTACAGAGCTGCGATCTCGGTTACGGCTTCACGATGGAAATATGTTGAGCCGTCCAACCATTATGCCACGCTCTGAATAACATGTCCATTTCTGGGGTGCTGCTCTGAATATTGATGAATGGCGCATTGCGACATTGGTAGCTGTACATTTGCGACCGTGCACGGTGTCTGCGGACCGGGTGACCTCCCAGGGGACGGCTTGGCGACGGGACATCAATGCGTGCTTCAACGAGCCTGTTGTCCTTCCAGCGTATGACCCGCTCGGCCATGCGCTCGTGTGTTTGCGGTGGCTGTGTCTCCTCGGGCCAAGGCAGTCCAGTCCATTGGAGCGCCCGCCAGCACAGTACAGCATGTTGTGGGCTCGATCCTGAGCCGCGGACCGGTCTTTCGTAATCGTCGTGAGAGTCGTCAGGGCGGAGGGCGCCGTCAGTAGCCGCAGACGTGATATCCGGCGTAAAGTAGTTCTCAAAGTGGAATGGTCACCTTTGCTCAATGATTTGGTCTAGATGTGGTGCCCCGGTCTGGGCGTGTACGCATGCTGCCGCCTGGAAACATCTCCAGCGCGTTCAGTTGGGTGCGGTGGCCGCGACGGCACGCGTCCTCCCGCGTCTTCCCGTGCCGTTCTCGCGCGATGTCGCTGTCCCTTGCCTCGTGTCGCACGCCCGGCCCTGCGACCCGCCGCGCCGCGCCCCCTGCAGCCGAGCCCGGGTGTTCAGCCACAACCCGAAGGCCGGTCAACCGCTGACGCCGCCGCCCCCGCCAGGGTGGTGCCGGACGCGTTCTCGCTGGCGCTGCAGCACGTCTGGCTGGACGTGGAGGCGGCCGCCTACCTGGCACTGCCGGAGCCGCTGCTGGCCACCTGGGTGCGCGCCGACCTGCTGGCAGCTTTCAACAGTGCCGTGGCGCGCCTGCTGCGGCTGCTGGCGCCGCCGGCTGAGGTGGGTGGCGGCCGCTGCTGCTACGCCTGCTCGCCGCCGTGAGGTCGCTCAGGACAGCACATGACGTGCGGTGCTAGATATGCGGTGGCTGGTGTTGGTATGTCTAGACGTGCAGTGGCGTGTGTTGGCGGGCGGGCAGCTTGCCACGGCACCGGCCGTGAAGACAGCGAATAAATGCCCGGTCTGCACCCGTGAACAGCTCATGGCCATTGAAGCTCCGGATTAAAACACCAGCCCTCCCGCGTTGCGCGGTCGGCCGTGTTGGGTTTGCCGACTCACGCCCCCCCCCCCCCCCCCCCGTTCGTGCTGACCGGGACGGGTAGTGGGGCTGGCGGCTGACGGCGGGGCTCCTCGCTCGTGCTTGCCCGGTGTGGGGAGTGGTGCTGATGGATGACGGCGGTGCTCCGCACTCGTGTTGACCGGGACGTGTGGTGGGGCTGGCGGCTGACGGCGGGGCTCCTCGCTCGTGCTTGCCAGGTGTGGGGAGTGGTGCTGATGGATGACGGCGGTGCTTCGCACTCGTACTGACCGAGAAGGGGTGGTGCGGCTGGCGGCTGACGGCGGGGCTCCTCGCTCGTGCTGGCCTGGTGTGGGGAGTGGTGCTGATGGATGACGGAGGGGGGGGGGGGGCTCCCCGCCCGTGCTGACCGGGGACGGGTGGTGGGGATGATGGCGGGCCCCTCGCTAATGCTGGCCCAGGGTGCGCAGTGGGACTGGTGCTGACGGCGGGACGCGTTCCAGGAAAGCGGCCTTGCGGAGCCGCCGGCCGAGGGGGCGCCTCGCGAGGTCGGTACCCTTTTCAGCCTGGACGGCCAGGACGGCCAGACCTTCTGGGTGGTCGGGTGAGTGGGTGGTGCGATGACCCGGCTCTCCCAGGCGCACTGAGGTTTGATAGGCGATGCCGTATGTATACGGTGTTACTGTATTTCATTGCCTGATGTTGCTTACCTTTTCCTGGTATTGGTCAGTGGTTATAATGTATTACAATTTGAATGACTCGATCGTACATTAGTGCCTTTCACACACCAGCTTCATTTAATCAGCGGACCTTGCCATTGTCCGATGTCATTGCGTGAGAAAACGGATATCCCGATCACCAAATTTGTTTTCTGTGTGACTTTAATCGCAATGCGATTGAAGCCTCGAATACAAACTTTTTTGTAATAAATGCATTGGTTTAGGCTGCTCTAAGCCCAGAATGCGAGCTGTTTTGAGCAAAAATAGAAATATCCGCTTAGCACGATGTTTCTAAGGCTCCAAGATCTCCCGGAAAAGCAGACCATTACCAAGTTGTTAGGCACGGGTGAGATTATACGAACGTTATTGTCCTGAGGATTGGAGTTATGTGCACTTATTGGACTGTGCGGAATTTCAGATAACGTTAAGATACGGTGCTGCTTGTTTGTAACAGCCACACTTGTCTCGCACGTGTCATGTGCTGATGTGGTCATTTTATCAATGCTTCTATTGTTGCTAGAAGAGCGTTCTCTTGGCATTAAAGCGTGTATTCTTGTCGTCTAGAACGCTTTGAAATTTGAACACATCTTGTAAGAGCACGTCGCGTATTTCATATTCCTCGCGCATTACACATTCGGTCCGCCGCCTACCGCTTAGCCAGGCTGAGCGTGTTTTCCTTTTCAGCCGTCAGATGTCGCGTCGGCAGCTGTTCGTTTGCGTGCCGGGCAGCACGCCTCCCGACATGCTGGAACTGGCCTTCCGGCTGTCGCAGGGCACGGGACCCCGCTGATCTGACCTGACCTGAGCTCGGATGGCGGCGGGCGTCGGCTGGGTCTCGAAGCGGCCAGCCGCCCAACCGCCCGCCGCCTCCAAGCGGTGCATGGCGGGGACGACAAGCTGGGTGACAGCTTGTCGACAACGGCGGGGTTTAGGGGTGACGCGTATCCGTATGCGATGGCTTCTGGAGGTCCCTGACGCCGCGCGAATTACGGCTGAAAGGCTTTGTGGGGTGGTCAGCGGTCAACGCGCCTCCGTTCTCTGACAGCTGCTCAGCGGTATCGGCCGTCACGCTATACCCCCCCCCCCCCTCCCCCTCCCCCTCCTCCCCCATCCCGCTATCGAATGCGTCTCCGCTGCGGCGGTCGTTTGTTGTACCTGGTGGTCTTACATGTGATACACAGGTGCGGTGGCGCCGGTCATCTCTGTGCCTGAGTCAGATGCTTCGAACTCGCCCACGACGTGCGGTGACTGTCCTTACTTCCACGGCTGCCCGGCAGGCATACGGGTCTCTCCGCGGCGTTTGTTCTCCGCCCATGCGTTTTTACTGTGTTTTAGTAATTTGTATCGAATACATTTGTGACAAGGCTGACCTGTTGTCGGAGTGCGTGACTGTCAGAACGAGACGCTCTGGTGCGTGTCCCGATGGAAGAGGCGGCCCGACAGCGATCCGAAGACTCCCTCCGAGTGATGGTTCGACAGGTGGCGTGGTCGTCTGCCAGGCGGGATCATCCGACACCGCTGATCATGGCTGCTGCTCGGAGACCAGGATCGGTGGACGCACGAGTGCATCCAATCCAGTCTAGTCACGCCGCCAAGGTTGGGTGTGCGGGGTTGATCGTTTGCGGCAGTCTAGAGTTCCTTGTTCACATATGTCTGGGTTATGACCCTAGCTGTCGTCCCAGTCGCAGCTCAGTCTTATGCGTTTCGTGCCAGGGCATATGTACCATAGGCACGTGCGCTTGGTCGGGACTAGGCAGTGGTCGAGACCACTGCCTAGACCACGTCACGTGACCGCATGGTCACGCTGCCGTGGGGCTGGGGAGAGAAAACAGGTCCTCCGTCATACGGTTGCTGATGAAGTGAATGAGTGCCGGCGGATGTGAAGAGGAGAGGCAAAGGTCTACGGAACTGTGGCAAATGTAGTATTAACGACATGGCAGGGGACAAGAATGGCCATATGCTGACAGTTAGAAATCTAAAATGATCACTTTATTTATTTCGTGCTTTGATTGGTGCCTCAGTCAGTTGGTATCTATCAACCTGAATCGGGCATTGGGCTATTTCTTTACTTTCGCCCTGAAAACGCGTCTCAGTCCATTTGACCTCGCGGCGTCGCAGGGCAAGAACCATTCAAAGCTGCAACCCCTGTCCACCACTGTTCAAACGTCGCGGTGTCAAGCATCGCGCCTGATTTTGACGCATTGATGGAGCTTTTAGTATCAACTAAAGAAGTAGCAGGAAAGAACAAACGGCTTTGAGGGGCTGTGTTCGTACCTTATTGAGACTTATGTGTCAGGTTGAATAAACCCGTGATTGCACAAGTGCAATGCGGGCGATTTAGACATGAGCTCACTTGGCGTGCGATGTGCAGGAAAAGCACAAGACTACTCGAACGACATGTCGGCCAAAGTAATCGTCCGCCTAGGTCACACGTAGGACACCAGCGGATAACCGGTAGCTTGCCAACAAATCAAACTAGAGACGAATAACGTGTTTTGGCCCACTGTAGGGGCCGTCACACCGAAGTTCACCATGGACCCTTTCCGGGACTTGGCTGGTGTTAGGCGGTCCAGTAGTTCAGTCACCAGCGCGTCGCACAATAGAACCGACGCCCCGAGAGTGGTACGTGGGAGCGCGCCCCGAGGCGCCTCCGTCTGTGTGGCCCGTCCGACGGTCAGTAACGGGTACGTGGGAGCGCGCCCCGAGGTGCCTCCGTCTGTGTGGCTTAGTGTGGCTCTGTGTCTTAGGTCACCATCTTCATCTACAAGGACGGGTGTCCTTGACATTTTGGCACTGCTGTTAGTTTCGGAAGACCCAGCTTTAGATTTCCTGACAAAATCGTCATTGTTCTTTCTCCTGGCAAAGGCTTCGAGAAGATCACCTCAGCGGTTTCCGCATTTGGACTTGGCTGCCTTACCCTGCAGTGGTTTATACGGTTTGTGTAAGTGAGGACGGTGACCGGGGGTCGTCAGTTTAAGGACAGTCGATGCAAACACAGTTTCACTTTTGATTGATGTTAGTTTGGAGAAAATCGGTTCAGTAGGTTCCTGCGTTTCAACTTGACTGCATGAGTGGTGGCGAAGCATTGTTGTTCCAAAAAAGCAGCCTGCGAACACTAGCGTTCAGGCCCTTCCTTGATACCCCTGAAGTGTTCTGGTCAGATTGTTCTCCGACTTGTATTAGTGTGAACAACGTCAGTAATGATCAACGTTTGTGATTTGCATAGCTGGCAGTCCGAGGGATTGGAACTTTTTTTTCTTCCTAAGCATCGTTTTAGATTGCGGGCATGTTTTCAAGCTACATGATTGCCCTTTTAGCCGTTGATACGGCTTTCTGTCCAATGCCTGGAGCAGCTTTGGGCGCTATAGTTGCACTCCCCAGTGCTATTTATATTAATTACAGGTACGAAGAGGTCACCGGGGTATGTCTCTGAAACACGCTCCAATAGTGGGACACTCCGTTAAATGGCTATGAGGCACCCCGCCCGTTCTGCTCTGTACCGGGCCCCTTCAATGGCGAATCCAGACCGCAGCCTGAGGGTGGGGCATCCCCGGTTTAGGGACAAACGGAAATTGGTGTCCTGATCTTCAACACCTCATGGATTTTACCTCCTTTTACCTGAAGGTGTTTAAAACAATCTACTGGTAAAAACCGTTTCGATTTTCCTCAAAGCCCATGCACGCGTCATTTTTTTGTCAAGCTTGTCTATTTTAGCCGGAGGTCATGGCCTGGTTGGCCCGGTGGATCCGCCATTGGGCGCCACTTTAAGGACGCTGCCTTAGTGGAACGCTCTCGGCGTCCTAGAGTAACGCCAAGAGGGACGCCTTCAGTCTCTGATGAACTAGCTCGTGCAACCAGTGCTCCCCCTCCCCCTTACCATCATCCGCTTTGAATTTGCCCATCCTCGTGGGCAGGCGTTTGCAAAAATGTAACTTTTTATAGTCTGTCAATAGGTACCAAAACGTTACCTCGAACGCATACAAGCCTGTGCTATAATGTTTGATAAACCCAAGTATCGACAAAATTTTGTCAAATGTTAGGACTTAAAGATGACTTAAACTAAAAAAATAGCATTGATAACAGTAGCAATATTAATAATAATACTTAATACGCGCCAGGGTGGCCGGTTTGATGCCCTTCGCTCGGGTGGGGGGCAATTTGATCCCTTGAGACCTCAAGAACTAAGGGAGCTGGAGACACCAAATTCACGGGGTGTGTTGACATACGTGAACTCACTTAGGTCAAAGACTTAGGTTCCTAGGTTATGACCTCCAGGTCAAATAAGGCCAAACAAGGTCAAATTTCAGACTGGCCTCCAAAGGCCCCCTGGAACCTAGATAGTTTTTCCAAGTTAAAGATCACATGTCCATCTAATGTCAGTGACTTCGCTTGACCCTTGGAGGGTCATGGTGACCAAAGTTACGCAAGACCGCTTTGAGTTTTGCATTTGAATAGGCGACAAATATTGCGCTAGGCAGCATGTTCCTAGAAGCAAAATGTTGACCTGGGTCATTCTAGATCAGTGACCTATTCTGACCATTAAGAAGTCTATGGAAGGTGTGTAATATGGTTCCTGTTATCAATAATTTCAAAATGAATAAGCACCAGAAACTACACCAAAAAGCAAGCCCCAAAGTAATACAATAGGTTGATTTTGACCTTGGTCTGACCTCCATGCCTGACGTTAGTTCAATGTTATTTGTTCATTCAATTGTTGTGTTGCCTAAGAAAGCATTTCAGGGATGTATGACTTCGTTTGGCACTTCGTTGCGGGATCAGATTGAACGATTCCCTAGAAATTGCCTTCGCCAAAACCATGGCCTGACTTTGACCTGCCATAGGCTAGCAACATTGCAAGGTGCATCTAAATTTCTAATTTTTTTATGTAATTGTTTCATGTCAGACGATTTTCTATTCCATTGTCTACAGCTATGCAAAGTTTGGTGCAGCTACGCCGCATCGTTCGGGAATTATTCCTGGAAAACTTTCGGGGGAGGGGGTCAATTTGACGTCCTGCCCGAGCGCGTGTTTAAGTATTTCAAGCAATGCTAGAAGTAAATGGTGTTTCTGAATTCCAGGATAGTTAGACTTCAAGTTAAAGGATCATTTCATTACTACATGATATTTTGCAGCAACAATTCTCACTGGCAAGATGAGAGCGTCCAGAGAACTACCTGCTATGCTAGTTTCACGGTGAATTCTGTCCTCCTGCACGGGGTGGCCGTGCACGCCATGCGGCGTGATCACTGCCCCGAAATTCATTGTGCTGAACTGGTGGGATGACTATCATTGAAGTGGGTTTTGCACGCTACACTGAAAGTGTTCGAGCTAAACCTATCTAATTGCGTGTCTGCTTTTAAAAGAACTTTTTTTGGCGACTTGGTCCAAATGAAGGGTTTCAAATTTGCAGATTTCAAGCAGTTGCATTCAAGCAAGTTTGCCAAGTAACATGAGTCCTTTTCCCGCTATTCACACATCCTGAATGCGCGTCGCGTCCCGTTTGTCCAGGGTGAGCCGCGTGCGGGCTGGTCTGCGTACGACAGACAGCACCGCTTCGCCGTCATCACCTCATTTCCCCTTTCGATTGGTGTTGATTTGGAGGGAGTCGGTTCAGCGTTTCCTGAGTCTGGCTGGATGGATGGCGTTGAAATAGTGTTGTCCGCTTTTTCGTTATTACGCTGAGATGCATATCAATTTTGAGCGAGATCAGCTTGAAGAAAGAAGTATAGTGCTGTGCTGAAACGTTGACCACCTAATTTTGGGCTGAAAAATAATGATATCTAATTCGTTTATTTTACCCTGTGGGGGCTGCAGTGGCACTCACCAGCGCTGTTACGATATGTAGGTGGACCTTAAGTTTTACCAGAGTATGTTTTCCAAACATGCGACAGTGGTGGCACGCTCCTTTTAAAGGGAAGGTGTATACCGAAAATGGTCTTATTTTATTTCCGTTTTCTCTCATTCGATTTGCTCTGATTCGACGTACTCTGCTTCGTTGTGCACTGACTGTTTCTGATTCTGATTGTGATCCTTTGATTTGCTCAGTTTTTGTCTTTTTGCCGTTATTTTGGTTTTTGCATTTCACTTATCCTACAAAGTCAGCACCTTACGGAAACAAAGGCAATGGGTTTGAACTAGGAAAAAAACTTCCACTTAAACTACTTCAGCGTGAATAACCCCATGTGCTTACACAATTAGAGGTGAGCTCCGTAAACTGGTGCTTTGAATGATGGTAGTGTTATAGGCCTTAGCGCGTGCTGCCGAAGACAGAACGCAAAAAATGGCGTCATTTCCGTGGCCTTGGGTTTGGTCTTGTTGAGAGCTGCTCTTTCGAATAGAATTCCTGTTTATTACACGTCAAAGTGAAATGCAGCTGCGTTGCAAAAACGGTAAATTGGTAAATTAAATGCATTTCCTCTGCGCGCCTCCTGGAAAGTTTGCAAAGGTGTGCCAAATCTTTGTGAATTTTCAAAGATCTTGGGAAATTGGTTTTGTTCTTGAGGTCCTGAGATAAATTTCACTTGATTTAAAACAAAAAATAGGGGATGCATGTTGCGCCCTGCACCCAAGTCAAAGTGATTCTGAAATGCAGAATTTGCCTTAAACCATCAGGGACTAGTTTTATGACACTTAAGTACGACCAAGCACGTTTTGAATTCTACCGTACAAGCATTCCACCTGGAGACTGATGCTGTTGCTGATGGCGGGCTGGTGTTGCTTGATGTTTCTATTCTAAAGCATTTATGAATAGAGCATGCATAGACTAAGCTGATTTTTGTCTCAGAGCTCCTGCGACGCAATTCAAATAGCGTAGTTTTGTACTTTCTATGAACCTACGCCCAGTCTCGCAATTAGCCGATCGGGTAGCCGACGGCGCCGGGCCTGCGGTAACCGCCAGGTGGAAACCGGCTGGTCTGAGCCAGTTCTGCATATAATACCCTTGGTACCACAGTCTTATGAGAAATTTAGCCGCGAACTTTATCCTACTGATCGTGCGCAGGTGTTTGCTGGCTTAGAAACCGGTTTGTTGTATCAAGAATGCATCATGGTGAAGGTGAACAAAGAAAACGTCGTCCTCTACTCATTATATTGCTGTGAGTGCGACCAGAATGTTGTCAAAGATGATGTTTTCAGCCCCAATCACCGCCACCCATCAGGCCATTGATTGATGAGGTGTTCTTGACTCGCGTTGTCACCTGATCCGGCGGATAAACACCGAAGACGGACGGTGTCTTCACATTGAGCCGGTTCAGGCAAGGAGGCGGGGTGTGCGGGGTTGGCTCGCAGGAGGGTGGACAATTGTTATCTGCGAACTGACGGGTGAGTACTCTCCACGCGGGCCACGTTCGCCAGCTCGTAACGCAACCATGTAACACATCTTAATAGCTTTACCAGCGTATTTCAAAAGTAAGTTTCGTTTGGCTTTAGACTGTGCATTGATTGGCATATACTTAACGCCGATTACTGATTTTATGTACTCTCCCTTTTGTTCTGCACAGCACTCCATTGGCGTTATAGGCGTTTCAGGGCTTCAATGAAGCTTTGAATAGGGGTATCTTTGCCACACTGGGAAATGTCCGATCCCGGTGCGGAAGGCGACAGAATGCGGTGCCCGCAAGGGTGACTCTCAATTTGATGGAACACCCAGAATCGTGGGTGACTTTGGGCAAGGTCCGGATAATATGTAGACTGCTTCAGCAGTTCGATGTTGTTTTCAGCCAATCTTTTAGGCACAACAGCGGAGCATTGAGGTGGGGAGTTATAGTGAGAAATGAGCCGGCCGCGTACCGTCCTTGGACGGTGCTTGGCGATGGTTGGAAAGAAAGGTGGTAGGGATATCGAAGGAGGGCAGAGAAAATGTTCTTCTGGGATGTGCTGGGCCGTGACCGTGGTGCGTATCGAAGTACGACTGCAACGGTGGATAGTGTTGTATCGATGTCTGACATGTTAGAAGCGCCATTGTTTATAGATGATTAAAAACATATGAATATATGTCATACAGTTGTGTCTGTTTGTGCAGTGGGCATTAATAATGCCCCTTATTTATCTCAACTGCTTTAACTTGTTTTTCCACAAACCGCTGAATTCAGGTTTAGTTCTATCGGCACGCGTAAGGCTAGGTAACCGCAGTGGCCTGTGTCGCAGTAGTGCTACAGGGTGAGCATTCTGCATGATGTTTGTTTAGCAAGATTAGTTTACTTCGAACCCGAGTTGTGCTCATGTTGCAAGTCCCACCGAATGCTTGTTTGGCAAGATTGGTATATTTCGGCACTCGGCTGGACAAAGCGATCGTAATAATTGATATATCAGCGCTGCTTTCATGTAAGTGCCGTGCGCAAGGAGGAAGTTAGGATGACAGTTTTGCACGTACACTATGAGTGGCTCTTCCAAAAGCCATCGCGAGGCTTGAATAGCATGAGGCTTTACAAACCATAATGGCATCGCTAGTGCACCATGCATATATTACCTTTAACCCATGTTTCTCCGTTGTCCCGAGCCTTAGCCCGCGAGGAGCGCCAGGCTGACTGGCCACCTCTGTGCTACTGCTGGTGCTGGGTTGCCGCGTGGGGCATGGGGATGCCACAGTGGGAACGTGGGCACGTAGGGAACGGTGGCCACCACTGTGGCGCGCTCACAGCGCCTTGTAAGTGTATAGCTACTGCGCACAGGGTCAACCGCCTGTATGGCGTAGGGCGGGCGGAGCGTCATGTCTGAAATTTGTACAGTAAAACCTGTGGTTATCAGTCTCGAATGCTGGGGTGTGGTCTCCTCTTCAGCTTGAGGATTTTCACACAGCCGTTCCCCCACTCGGGCTCTAGCTCGAGCCTTGAGAACAAAGTGGGGCTATTTCGGGGGGATATCCGTTTGCTGGCGAATTTTAGGATGGGTTTCATAACTGTTCACGGTTCAGGCAGCCCTAGGCAAACGTAAACAAAGCACGTGTTGACTTTATCTCCTATTTACCTCCTTGCTTTTCACCAGTAACGGCGTGATACCAACATAAATGTACCATGGCATCACATCACTGGTCCGAATTGCTTGCAGAACCGCCACTATTCCTCAAAGGGCATGTGATACGAATTTGTTTGGCACCAGCGTCCATAGAAACACACCGTTTCCTTTGGTTTTGGCAACGATGACATTAAATATCATTTAGAGAGAATGTTTCACGTTTCAAGATATTGAGGCGAGGCGAGGCGTCAGGTATAATGAAGTAAGCTCACTTATATTTAATGGCATGCTTTTCAGGGGAGTGCCCACATTTGAAGATAATGAAGCAAGAACCAGATATGAAATGAGCTCACTCATAAGCTTTGGTATACTTTTACATGGAGACGACTGCTCCAGCAAGCCCAATTTTTCCATTAAGTGAATATACTCCTGAATGTGTTAGGGTTCATTAAGACCTCGCACCTTGCCAGCACTGATTGAGAGTCAACTGACGGTTGTTAGGTCCGGAAACCGTTCTCATGAACGCCAAATATGATCGACAGGATAATTATATTTTTACTGATCCCCGCCTTAACTGCGTTGATCCGAGCATGGCTAATGAGACGGCATGATTCGAGTGACGTTATTATGGCGTGGGCGTCATTCATGGTGGGGGAACTTAAACTAGTCTTCCCGAAATAGTCTGCACATCTTCGCGAGGTGTAGCTCAGAAGCCAGAGTGGTTTAGATCTCAAGAAGAGCCGGGCTGTGACATGTACAAAATGATCTTCGAACCGGCTTTTTCTATTTCAAAACCCAGCACAACTGTGGAACACTTCCCTTTAAATGGAAAGGACTGTTCTGGGCAACGAAATTTCATTATTCAGTTTATGATATTTTCCATACGTCATCGTTTCATGCATCATGAAGCGTTTTTATGACGTCAGTACCGCTCGGAGATGGCCGTGTTAAAATAGTCAATGTAACAGGCAGACTAATTTACTTTTAGTACTTCAACCTGCCGAGAAGAGGCTTATTAACTGGCGCGTGTTTGCAGAACCTTAAGGTCGTTATTTTCGTGGGTTTTGTTCCATTCTCGCGATGTTCTTGTATTTTGTCAATAATTATGTAATTTTTACACACATTCACATGCTCTGTTACGGCATTATTCTGAAATGATTCAATTCCCAGTCTCACTGTCGTCATAAGTAGTAGCATTGCCTAATTTCCTATATCATGTAGCACAAAACGTGATTCATTTTCGTCATCCGTCCCTGTATCTTGCTTTATCTTATATGCTTGCGACACCCCGCTTGTCCGGGGCGGGCTCCATGCGTCAGCCACGAGTGGGTCGGAATTTTCATGGGAAGCGTGTCCCGACCGGGCACCTAGCGCGCATACGTGGCTTGAGGCTCGGCGCTTGGCCTCTCAGGTGCAGTGCAAACCTGCCCCGCCACTAATCATTTTCAGTGTCGTAGAATTGCCGACTTTGGGTGTAAAGCAACACCCTATGAGGAGGAATTTTTCACTCCTTTTCCCCATATTTTGTGAATTTTCATCTTTGCTTGACATTGTCTAATCGCACATGCCAAACCCCTACTTCCCTTTCTGAGGTTTTCAGAGGTCATCCAAAACCGAGCTCACTTGAAACCACCAAGCATAAACGAGGCTCCGCAGAACCTGGACACCTATGGATTTGTCCTGCCTCACCTACATTTGAATCATGTCTATGTATGCACAGAGCGAGGGCGCCAGGCGCCTTCAAGCCCAAGAACCCCATCGACCCCAGCCGTTTGCACGCATTAAGTTTGGTTTGTTTACAAAATGCATCACGATCTGCAGCTGTGCGCCAGATGCAAGCTTTTCACGCATCCCCTATTGTTTTGGTCTCACCACCACACCACGAAAGCAGAGCCTGGTGCAAACACCAGCAAGGCCTGGCAGAACATTTTACTCCACGTACTTCTTTTTTCTCGAGGAAACTTGACCACTAAATTGGATCACTCCCGAAATGCATGAGTGAAAAGTTCAAGAAATGTTTTTTAAATTAATCTTACAAGATGAATATCACCATTTAAGCACTTATATGAACAAATTTTAATTCAAATCAGCTGATTACTAAATTTTGCGAGAAAAGCACCAGTCTTTATATTGATTTAGCTACTTTTGTTTTTCTTGGTATCATACCAGTGTGATGCCACATTATTCTTCCCTCCTTTTCGACTGCCTTTAGAGGTATCATCTGCTGCTTAAAATGTTGACCAATTCTTTGCAAGATGCTCCAACTGCAAGCTTGTACGTATTTCATACATAAATTGGATTAATTCGCAAGCCGCCCAAACATGCTTGATATGCACCCAAGCGTGAACAATTCACGCGGAATGAAGGAGACAATTTGAAGCACGGAACTTATTTTTGCCGCCATTTTTGCCCTCTTAAACCTTCGGTTAATTGCTTTTTGGGGGTTCATGGCGGTGCTCAATAAGGAAAAATCCAAGATTTTCGAGTGTCTGACGTACCAGGCCACCTGGCAAGGCTTAGAATAGCCTTGCCTACAGCTGCCTCTGTATGGCAGCATTAGAATATGCTGCCATTTAGTCTTGGGACAGACCTGACACAGCTAATACAGAAGTGTTTGATGGCGAAATTCTGCCATCTGGCGATGTTTATCATGCGCACCTCTTACTTGTTTCGCGTTTTAATCTCGAAGGTTGGTGGGCATAACTGATATTTATATTTGGGGGCTGACTCGGATGACTGTCCGCCAGCAGACCTTGCAAAAGGTACTGAATTTTTGTTTTGAGGGGAGCAGGAAGAAGCCAGAAGTCTCCTGTGAACCAAGTAATTGCTTACCTTACCTGCTTTCAACACATGATTGGCAACCAGAGTTAGCCATTTTCTGTTTTAATGCATCGAGTTTTGTCATAATACAAATTATGATGTCACAAGCATGCAATGGGCTTATTTTGTTCCATATTCTTGGTTATTTGCCCCCAACTTTTTTTTTAAGTGGTCCCTCATAGCTGCTTTAACCAGATGTTTTCTATAGTTGTCGTTCTTTGGTGACCGGCAAATGACTGTACTGTATATATGCACTATATTTTAGCACAGGGATACTCTAAGTTGCCTAGCAATGATAATATGAGTTAAATATTGGTATGTTGCAAATAGTCAGACCACCCCATTTAAAATGTGAAGCCGACATCTCAAACTTTGTCATTAAATATGAATAAACAAGCCCAAATGGACGCATTTGCTGCAGCTGAAAAGACAAGCGGCAATACTGGCACGGTCATCTAAAAGTTATGTTATTTTTGGAGAAGAGAGATTGTCTTGTGGATCATAACCATTATTGCCCTTGACATAGGCTAACCATGACAATCAAGATGAGTCGTTCAAAGTGATTTAAAGTTTTTAAAGTGTTTTGATTTGCGTGTTGTCAACTTTGTCTGATGTCAATAAGCATGCACAAATGAACTGAATAAAAATGCAAGTTGAAACCGGCCAAAAACTAGCTTTAAATATCATGTCTTTATCACAAATGCTGCTGTCAACAGAAAGGCGAGTTGAGATGATGTCCATCATATGGGCTATTCCAATTTAGGTTAAGTTGGTCAGGTGCATGGCAAGTGGCAATAGGAATTGTGCAAGAATCAGTAACGCACAACTGCTGCTGTGATACAAATAGGTTACACAGGGTGAGATGATGTGAGGCCTCTTTGGGTTCGGCAAAGGTTACTTTCATGGAAATAAGCATTGATATTTTGTAAGAAACAGTGACAAAGTGTTTGTTTTCCCAGGCCCCATCTTAACAGAAGTCAGAAGTATGTCTATTGTGTTTGACTTGGTGATGGGCTGATGTGTATGATTCCAATGTTTTTTTGTTTGAGTGTTTTATGCTTGTTGAAATTTCTGTTGTTATTTGTTATTGAATTCCTTTGCTTTGTTTTGTTTTAAAAGTGCTGTGGAAGGGAATAGAAAAGTGCGGCATCAAATTATTGGTGTTGATAATTTGTTATGCTCATAATACTGTCATGAAATTACTATGCTTTAACACGCGCCCGGTTGGCCGGCTAGACACCCTTCGCTCGGGTGTGGGGGGTCAGTTTGAACCCCCCTCTGAGATCTCGAGAACTTAGAAAGCTAGAGACACCAAATTTACAGGGTATCTTGACCTATACGTGGACTCGCTTAGGTTAAGGTTTCAGCTTCGTAGATCATGACCTTCAAGTCGAATAAGGTCAAACAAGGTCAAATTCCAGGTTGGTCTCCAAAGCGCCCCCAGAACCTAGGCAACTGTCTCTAAGCAAAAGGTGACAAGCCCATTTGAGTTCACTGACCTTGTTTGACCCTTTGAAGGTCATGGTGAACAAAATGACACAAGACTGATCTGCGTTTTCATTTGAATAAGCGACAAAAATTACGCCAGGCAGTATGTTCCTAAAACAAAGCGTTCGACCCGGGTCGTCTCAGGTCAATGGCCTGTTCTGACCTCTAAGAAGTCAATTGAAAATGTGTAATGCGGCTCCTGCTGTCAATAAATTTGAAATGAGCACCAGAAATTATCCCATACAGCAAGCCCTAGAGTAATAAACTAGGTTGGTTTTGACCCCGGTCTGACCATCATACCTGACCTAAAGTCAACGTAATTTGTTCATGCAATATTTGTGATGCCTAAGAAAGCGTCTCAGAGATGTATGTCTCCGTCAAACACTCCGTTGTTGTATCAGATTGAACGATTGCCCGGAAATCGCCTTCGCTGAAACCGTGGGCTGACTTTGATATGTCATAGGTCAGCGACCTTACAAGGTACATCCAAAATGTGTATGTCAAACGATCCGCTATGCAATTTTTTACAGCTACGCAAAATGTGGCGCGGATACGTCGCACCGTTTAAAAACCATTCGGAAAAAGCCCTCGGCAGTCAATTTGCCCCCCCCCCCCCCCCACCCGAGCGCGTGTTAATGCATTCTGTTTCACTTTAATGGCTTCAGATGTTAAAACACGAAATAGTTTTGTCGGGTTTCTCATATTACGTCCATGCCAACTTGAAATAGATGTGTTTGTTTGCTGAAGCATTCGTCAAGAGCGCATAAGTTCCGTCTTTTGTGAATTGATTTTTTCACGCCCACATGATCTTTTTGCGATGGAATTTTTCACTCCCACCCTTGTTCAAAAGCGATTCTAGCTCCCTAATCATTTTCCTTCATCCCACAGCCCTGAAATAGGCTGTGGTGATCCATGCAACCAATAACCAATCGTGTTCTAAACTCACACTCAGCGCATTAACCTGGCTGTAGGCCAATCGGCGTCCGCTGATGCCACAAACTACGCTAACGTACGCCAGACACGATACTTCGATGATCATATTTTTCATGAGCAGAAAACAGTCAATGAGATAGCGAGGTTTGGGTGACGTTTCTGCATGTCTGGATGACCTTCGAATAGTCTGTACATGTTCGTGGGCGTCAAGTTCAGAAACAAAACGATATTAAGTCTTAAAAAGGGCATGGCTGTGAAATGCATTAAATCACTTCAAAATTGTTATCCCAGTTCAAAACCTCATACAAATGTGGAACATTCCCTTGAACGGAAATCAAGTGCTAACATACCATTGTTTTGGTACATCTCGAAATGATTCGTGTCTGGTTTGACATCATCACAAGATGTCCTCTGATTTGCAGATTTCAGCCCCCCCCCCCCCACCCCCACCGCACCCCCCGCCCGTTGTCCATGAGTGCAAAAACCTTAACTTCACAATCGGCGGCAAGAGCATATCGAGATATTCATTTTACATATGAGCACCCACATCGCGGTGTGATGGATGCATAAAGCATGGGGCTGAAAATGAAAATATTTCCGTTACGAATTCCGGCAGAACTGTGCAATTCAGGCCAAGTCAACATGTTCTACCCAGAGCAACTACCGCCATCGTCATTTAAGAGCATCCTAGCCGCGTCCCGCGCGTATTATGCTTCGACCGTCGTGGCACACCGGATATGAAAACAGGCGTAGATCAGGTTAATCTGTGGTCGCAAAGACACGCGATCAGTGCGAGGGATCAAGAAAAGAGCGAGGAATCGTACTTTCACGAATATGTGTCCTCGTGCGCGGCTAGTGACGCGCACACGCCAAGGCAAACCTCCGCTCCGCCGAATGTATTGCGTTTTTGTGATTAACGTCAGATCTGGCTGGCAACTAGAGCGAATAAAAACTCAATACAATTTTATATGTTGCTCTGTACACCCATGCATAACTTACGCTCACGCTTCCGCACACGCACACGCACGCACGCGCGCATGCACGCATATGATATGTGTATATATATATATATATATATATATATATATATATATATATATATATATATATATGTGTGTGTGTGTGTGTGTGTGTGTGTGTGTGTGTGTGTGTGTGTGTGTGTGTGTGTGTGTGTGTGTGTGTGTGTGTGTGTGTGTGTGTGTGTGTGTGTGTGTGTGTGTGTGTGTGTGTGTGTGTGTGTGCGTGTGCGTGTGCGTGAGCGTGTGTGTGCGTGTGCGTGTGCGTGTGTGTGTGTGTGTGTGTGTGTGTACACATTTGCTTCACAACTAAACTAAAATCAGCCAAAAATCATCGAAATATTTATTTTCAAAATGCAACACACTTGATAGCCACCAACGAGCACCTAAATCTTTCTCAAGGGCGAAAATTTTGAAATATTCTTGACGCAAAAACAAGGACGGGCGACTTTTTACACAACACGAAACTTTTCGAGATGTGAACGATCCCTTTCGCCACTGTGCATTCTTGGTTTCTGGTCTGCCATAGCCAATCATTTCACCCTCTTTTGCCCACTTTTGCCCACGTTTTCAACCGTCCAGTGAATTTCGCCTCCTGGAAGGACCCACATTATGCGAAATTTTCGTTGAAAGAGTGGATGGTAGCGTAACATACGGTATGTAGCAACAGGATCAGATATCATCGTAAATTAGAAGCTAAGAAATATCAACAATCAGTCACTAGAGTCCCTGCTGTTGGTACTCAGCTTCATTTGGGAATCCGATCTGTTTCCGGATCAGTAGAGGGAGGTAACAGTCGTACCTGTTTAAAGGCGGCCAGATATGGTACGGACGCCCTGCATTACCGACTCACCTCACTGAGTCTTGTGTTTGTGAGCTGTTTGGAAAGATTATCAGTGCGCGACTTATGTGTTTTTAGAGATGCGCAATGCACTTTGATGGTTCCGAACTCAGTCAGTTTACACCTCCACCGGTTGCCTTATGTCCTATTTCATTGTTTTTAAGAGAAGTGATCTCATTTGTGTCCAGGGGTTTCCGCACTAATCTTTTTTACGTATTTATTCTCCTTTAGTCATATTTTGAAAAAGCAACAAATAACTTAGAAATATACATTGTATGTTGTTTGGCAGTTAATAAATCACATAATTCACGCAGCCCTGCGCACCGTTTGTTACATTGACAAAATGCTATCGTTATCCAATCCTTTTTATTGTAACTGAATTGATGGCGATGACGCTGTCCAACAAAAAAACAAAATAAAACAAAACAGCATTCAACTGACAAACGAACGACGCCGTCTTAGCCCGCGCCCGGCCGGGGATAGATTTTCTCAGCCCCCTTAGGTTTTACGAGGAACGCTCGCAGGATTAAAATTGCAAAGCCTGTTAGCCTATAAAATGGGCATCCTTTGCGCAAATTTAAAGCCTTGATCGGCCAAGGTTAGTGATCCAGATAAGGTCAAAAAGGACAACCTCTAAAACATTGTGACGGCGCATAACGCATTTATGGGTATTTGCCATTCCTCAAACATGTTTTAGAAATAAAGCAGAAAATACCTACAGCCTATTGAATCAAAATTTTTGAAACAGACAAGGTCAGTGACCTGAGCTCAGGTCAAGTCTCGTTATGGTGTCGTAAATTACGCAAATGTGTACGTATTGTTGTGTATTTTTTTTGTCTGAATACGAGGAAAATAGGTCTAACTCACATGTACAGCCATCATGTGACCACAAAGAACATGATGCTAGCCCAAGTCAAGATCTACCTTTGAAGGTGTCTTCTGCGATACACAGCCTCAGCTCAAAAAAGGCAGTTTGCTGGGGTAATTTTGGGCGCAGAATTCGAATACTTAGCCGCAAAAATGTTAATGATATTTTTCAAATGCACAATGAGGTCACGATAGGTCACATTGGACATACAAGGTTACATGAGATCACCCAAGGTCAGTGATCTCTGCTCTCTGCAGCGTGTATGCAAACGCCATTTGAGGTCTCTAATTTTTTCACTAATTTGTGGAAGAGCTTCTAAAGTAAATCGTAAAAATACATGCTGTCATGATCATCTATCACAACATCCTGTACACAATATTTGAGGACCAGATTATGCCGGCGACGGGCGGCCGGGCGGCAGATCGCCCGAAGCCTTGGCCGTGCTTCTGGGCTAGTGCAAGATAACTCGGGACGTTGGGCGAGCGCGCAGAGCGTGCGCCGCTGAAAAGCATTGCACTGGTCACTTAGACCCGGTAAGTACTTTAATTTTCGCATTTTCATGTTTATAACTTTGAACCAAGTCGACCTTAACTGACCACTAGGTCAGCCTTAAATGTCGTTTTCGTGTTTTGGATACTTAAGTCCCACAGGTGCACCTAACAAAACACTAAGCCAGAAGCTCACCGTGAAAAATATATTTCTTGTAGGCTACTCCAGGGCCAATTTCGAACGGTGACCTGACCTGATCAAACCTTCTGGGGCGAATGAAAAGAATCAAAGGGAGGTGATAAGTGAAATCAAGCAGGCCTAAAAACAAGCTTAGCAATCGCCCTGATTTGCCATTTTTCATAACTTGAACTGATATGTGGGAAGGAGGTGGGTCAATGCCTTTCTGCTGTTTTGGAACTAGGACAGATAGAGCCCTCAGAAACAAACAGTAGATTGGTCTCAACGAGATCTTGCGATTGGGAATCTTTTTTTGCAAGCACAGTTATTGGCAAAACACTTTATAATCGGCAGTGGTCCTCCTGCAGGTGTCTTACGTGAGGGATAGATAGGAGAGGAGAGGTAGATATGACTGGTTTGGGTGTATCTCAACACAGAGGAACATATGCATGCTCCTGGCCTTCTTTTGCCAACCTCTTGCCTTTCTGGGTGCTGCTCTTTAGCCGCGATGTTCCAAGTGTTCGTCAAACGAAAGCGTAAATGTGTTGAAATTTGTGAACTTAGCTCCCTGCGTTTAGCCGGGTAGCATTGCACGCATAAAATTTTCGTAATTTTCAGCTTTTATCAGACGCGAACATCCCTGTGCTAACACAAGACAAGGCAACTAACAAGGTTACGACTAACACAGGATTGCCCGGTATATACATACATGACAGTTATAGGGTAGGAGTAAGAAAGCCTCTGTGCATCCCATATGTGAATGCGTCTGTACAGCTTGAATGTGCAGATGCGCGTTTGTCATTCCTTGTCTTTTGAAATCCGTTGCGTTTGCCACACACCAAACTAAACGACAACCGCAAACTGCACAAACGCATGTTGCATGACCGCATTGACGTGAAATCATAGCTCACATTTGCGATACATTTTCAGAATCGTCTTTATCCCATTCATTTGTCAGTTTACACCAGACTTGGTTACCGATTGTAAGACTGCTTCGACGCTTATCTGTCGCTAATGTACACAGATGTGCATTCGCGAGTTATTCCAGCCTCAAAACAGCATTTTGCACAACATTCTTTGCAAACAGCACCTTGAACGCGAATTTTTTTCTATTTTCAATACATTACTCGATAATGTCGGTGTTCCTCATGGACTTCAAGCTCACAACCGCGTCAACCGCAAAATGAAAGCAAAGCAAAGTGGGTTGAAATGGTCACGGTACTCAGATCATCAAGGGGTCCGCACCACCCAAACATAAATCCGCTCAGAGTACCGCACCTGAAGAGAGGCACGCCTATTGGCAGGCACGTGGTCTACGTCGGGAGTGTTGAATTATGTGCGGGTGTGCCTCCCGTCAACGACAGGCCCTCATGAACGGTTCCCATGCCCAATCACACCCGTGGGTCAATCTCCACAGGGCGTCAACGGCCGGCAGAGCGGAAACGCTCCCAGAGGCCAGCAGACTGGCGGCAGCAGGTGCCACGCGCGGTGCCGCTCCACACATTGGGAGCTGTGGCGGCCGCCTGGCCGAGCCAGAACCAGTGAATGGAGCTCACCACCGAGACGGACGAGGGGCGGCCGGCCAAGGAACCGGCGTCGCCGCACTTCAAGGGCGACTTCGACGAGCTCATCGACCTGGTCGGTTCGTTCGGTCGCTTCCAGTGGCGACTGTTCTTGCTGATGCAACCGCCGTTCATGTTCCTGGCGTTCAGCTACTTCAGTCAGATCTGGCTGGTGCTGGAGCCGGACCACTGGTGTCGCGTGCCGACGCTGCAGGCACGCGG
>NW_023596921.1:24837257-24855063 GCF_011947565.3 Pollicipes pollicipes
CATAGTCTGTCGCCAGCCAATAGCAGTTGACGGTGCGTAGCATATGTTTGGCCTATGCGTAACCGGCAAAGAGCAATCTCTTCCCTCCGATTGTCCCGAAAACACCATTGCCATAGTCCAATACAGGGTTTCGCGGACTGCAGCTTGTTGGCGCTCAGCGAGTTCCAGGGGAACTGCCGTCGCTTCTGCATAAGCGACAACATTGCGGGGTACATGTCCTGAGCTGGTAGTGGTGTTATAGGAATACGTGTCCCTGTCGTAGCGCGCTTTGCTGTCGCGTCAGCAAGATCGTTTCCGCAGATCCCACGTGACTTGGGATCCAGCATAGTACGACCGGTTTTCCTGCTCGATCCAGTGAGCTACGACGCAATTGAATGTCCTGGATCAATGGATTCAACGAGGAGAAGCCGCCAACAGCCAGGAGACCGCTCAAAGAGTCAGAAAGGATCAAATGCAAATTGCTATCGCCCACTTCAATAAAACAGAGACCTTTGCTGATGGCTATAAGCTCGGAAGTGTAGACCGACGCGTGTGAAGGCAGTGTAAATGGCCGTGTTGTGGATCCACACACAAAAGCGCACCCTACACCTGCATCCGTCTTCGGATGATCCGTATAAGTCATCATGTACCCGTCAAAGGAGTTAATGTGCTCTAAGGCTGCGCCTTTAAGTTTTGTCATGAGAACGCATTGCTTTTGCATGTTTGATAACGAAACATCCTCTCTTGGCAATGCTAGCTCCCAAGGAGCAGTCTTCATGGGTTTAGGTCTGATGACACGTGGTAGGTTGAGCCTGCTCGCGTCTAAAAGTTATCTTATTCGTACACAAAAGGGAGAAGTTTGTGCTGACCGTTGACGTAGAAAAAGCCTGCGTAAGCTATGCGAAACACTGCGTTGTGGGTGGGACGATCTGGGAGCTGCGCCAGCTTGCACGTGTAGCGTAGTCCCAGCATCTGCCTTCGCAATGCTAGTGGTGGCTCGTGAGCCTCCAGCAGAAGACTATCTATGGACGATGTTCGAAAAGCCCCTGTGGCGATACGTAGTGCGGTGTGATGCACCGTGTTCAAAGTACCCTTGAGTAGGTCTGATGAACTGTCATAGATAAAACAGCCGTAGTCAAGCTTTGAACGAATCAGAGAAATATATAGGTGTAAGTGTCCTCCTATCAGCACCGTGTGATGTATGTCCCACGCACCTTAGAATGTTAAGAAATTTTAAACATTTTTCGCGGATATTTCTTATGTGATCTCGTTATGTTAGGCGTCGGTCAAATCGTATACCCAGAAATTTCCCGGTACTCCCAATGCGACGCGTTGCCCGTACAGCTTGATTTCAATTTCAGGACAGTGACGGCGAAGTGATACTTTCTGTGATGTTTCGACTACAATGACGACGCTGGGGTCAAGGGTATAACTCCAGCCTCGGTGACCAAATAACCAAGCACAGTTTCATGCAAGATATTTAGAGATTTAAAACCCAGCCAGCACAGCTTACACGTGGAGGCAAGAAGCAACTATCTAGCAAACTGGATGAGTATAATAAGCCCAGGCGCGATACTATTGACATCTATAATCCAGATGCTGGTGCTACTACCGCCAACTATGTGGACCATGAAATATCCTCCCAAAATAATTTGCGCTCCGAAGCTGTGACGTTGAATGCAAAACAAATACCTGACATACGAAAGAACATACGCTTCCCTGGAACTGAAAGCGTCTGTGCCTTTTAATCTACCCAGAAACTGACCCGAAACGAAATTTTCTGTGAGCTCACAATGGTTTGCCAAGATGCTCCGCATGGTTAGCTTGAAAAGTATGACGCTTGAAAAGAGAAAATGCTCCTAATCTTTGAAGATATCGCCACTTAAATAGATGAAATTTGATACACTATCCAAGGTCCTAGCCTCCCATATGCAGTTCTACGTTAAAGAGTGCATGGGCGCAAATAACCAATGCCGTTGACGCGTCCTTAAAGCTCAATAACTTACTAACTAACGTTAAAGGGTAGGCAAACAAATAGATGGCTGAGCCGGCAGTGTACAATGGATGGCTGAGCCGGCAGTGTACAATGGATGGCTGAGCCGGCAGTGTACAATATATTTTAATTAAATTTAAGCATTGTTTTTTGTGTTCAATTCAACAACGAATAGAGAAAAGACGGCGTGGTCGTGAGAGAAGCCGAGCATGCGCGCTGGATTGAGCCCGTGAGGGTCCGGCCACCTCGAACTATTGACAAAAACAACAACAAAGGGAACAAGATAAGGCGGACCGTCCGCTTAACCCACATTCTAACCCCACGTCGACGCAGCCCGTACGCCGCGTCTGGCCGCGGCGACGGCCAGGCGAGGGCCCAGACAAGCCGCAGCGCCTCTACATGGCCTCCTCCACCGGCAAACTCCGGACAGCTACGGGGCGGGCCCACGAGCGGGCCGCCGCGCCCAAGCATGCATCCAGGACTCCGGACACAGCACCGCCCAACGCCGGGCCCGGTGTCCTCTCGCCGCCCGAACCAACCTCATCCAGCCTCGCTCTGTCGCTAAACCTCGACTGAGCACTGAAACATCGTGGAGCATTCATTAGGAATATGCACAGCATCATGGTAGCAAATGGCACCTTCAGTGCGATGAAGTATGAAGTAAGGACTAGGTGCATTGATATTACAGGGTGTGAATGATAACGCATTTTCCATGTTAGTGACATGTTTCATGAAAAGGATCTGTATTTTACACCTGTGGGACGAAGATTGTATTTTTTGTGTGGCCATTGTACATTGTACAAGGGGTGATCCTACACCCAAATGCGCTTGAAGCTGTTTTCACTTGGGGGTTTTGTGATCCTTTTTGCTTTTTGAAAAGTTTTTGTTATTCAGTGCAGTGTGCCATATGCAGGTGGAAACTCCAGCTATGCTATCTGATCTGCATGACGTGCATAACGTCGTATTGTAATTTTGGGGATTGGCTCATCTGCTATCTCCAAAGATTTGTAGATGCATTTCTGGTTGAATAATTTGCTGCATGTGAATCACAACATACACCAAAACTGCAATATCTTGCTGCACTTTGAAGTGAAGCACGCAATATTGTGCATAACAATCTATAAATTCATGTTAAGGATCAACTGCACTTGAATGGAACAAAACTTGTTAAGTGTACTAAAATTTATGAGGCAAACCTTGAGGATGAATAAAGTTGACATTGGTGTTGGCATTTCAGCTCCCAGTTGGTCTTTTGATGCATGTACTATATCAGGTGAAATGAATTGTTTGTGGGCATGCAGAGTGTTAACGTCTCAGTAAGACCATGCTGATTAATGCATTACCATTTTTCCAAGCATTACATATTCTGTATTGTGGTTGATAATTTTAGAATCTTTCCAATTACCTGAGTACAGAAATACATCAATATATTGCCCACATTTACTTGCCCATGGTATGTTATGCCTTAATGTGCCTGGGCTCAAAGAAAGCTCCCATTGAGTGATAGCACAACGACAAGTCAATTGCTGTTTCCGTTCCAGTGGGTGGGCGGTGGTAAGTGTTATTGCCTTTGTTGAACAGTGCTAAATTGTGGGTATCAGTAAAGTCTTCAGCCAAGTGTCCTCAGCGATCGAAGGCCTGGCTGCCGTCACCCCACGCTGGACTATGGGCGTGGAAATCATCGAGGATGGGAGAAGGGCTTCGAAATTGAGCAACGAGCTGGTCAAGTTGCCGTAAGAGCTCCGTGTTGTCATAATTTGGTGTAACGTATATAGAACATACATCGATGGTACGGCCATGCAGCTGAACTAAACATGGAACAGCCTGAAGAAGCGTGTTAAGAGTGAGTGGCCTATGCCCCTCGAAACTAGAAAAAGTAATATTTAGACTATTGCCTGCGTCTACCTATCTAATGGCATGCTCCATTAAAGGGAATGTTCCACAGTTGTATGGCGTTTTCAACTGAAATAGCCATCCTGAGGACATTTGGATGCAGTTCACGGATATGCCCTTTTTAAGATCCAAAACGCTCTGGTTCCTGAGTTACACGCCCGCAAAGTACGAAAAGGCTTATTTACAGCCAACTTCAAAATCGCCTCTTGGTTAATGACGCCATGGAAACGTCATTAGATCCCCTTGCCATAACAGGCTGTTTTTTTGTTCATGGTCAAAACAGCATGGCTGCCGATACGTTCGTAAAGGCGATGATGCTGCACATGTGGTACAGTCCGCGGATGATGATTGACTGTTAGTGAGATTTTACTGTTGAATGCGTGTCGCGAACATAAGCGTGAGCGATTTCGGATTGTGCGGCACTCGTCGACGGGGCATTTTTCCCCACGCCTAGGCAGTGTCCTATTTGCATCGGTGCGGGATGCCTACCAGGAAGTGCTGGGTGTGTGGTAATCGCAGGACAAGCGAGAATAATTTGACCGTTTTCGCGTAAGTACCTCGCTCCCAATCTGCCCAATCTGTTAAAAACACTTCATGCCGACTACGTCTGGCGTATCACTGCCATCGCAGCAATAAGTTCAGGGTATGCACGTCTCAATATCGCATGCCGTTTCGAGTATGGTGTGTGGTCGCTTTCAATTTTTGTCACAGTTTGAGGAATGGATATGCAATTATAGCAATGTCCGGCAAAAGTGCCTTCAAAAATAAAACAAAGTCAATGAAAAGCAGATGCGCGCGTCAACTGAACAGCGGGTGCAAGCGCAAGGAGCTGGGCTTACGGTTGCCACCAAGTTGAGAAATGGTTTTGTTTAAGTAGTTTATTGTTACGACAAAAGTTCTTACAGCAACAACACCATGTTAATTTCGGGAGCAATTGGCTAGGCCCATGTATGGCACATGGGCGCAGGTTTGGCGCACAAATGTTGATGTTAGGTGGGTGCGGCAGAGTTGATCGGTTTTTTGGAGTGAGAAGGCAGGGATAACAGCACTGCCACTACACATCAGCTATGTGATGCATAATGATGTGTAACAACATGTGATGTGTAAGAGCAACACCTCCACATGTCCAATATGAGTGACGACAAACATATATGCAGGGAATATTTCCTACCCATGTTGTGCGTGAAATATTGGAGTAGCTTTGTTTTTGCGTTTTTAGGTACGTTAAAATATTTATGTTTGCTTCCATCTCCTACCTTTCTCACTAAGCTCATGGAGCTACATCTTGACTATTTGATGTAACCGCTTGCGTAAACAGATATGTAATTTAAGATGAAATTTGGCAGTCAGGCCAGGACAGGGATATCAGTCTCAAAAATTATTCCTTTGTTCCAAATTATAGATATCAGTGTGCCCAACCTAACACTGAACTCTATGTGCTGTAATCAGATGTGCACTGAACTGAGTGCCCAGTTGTCATATTCCGGCAATGGCATTACTGTTTGGATGTTGGTGCCACTATTTCAAAACACTAAATTTGCTCACCATTTACTAAAATTGGTGACATTCATGCACCATGCTCACACCTCACAGAGTTCATGGGTGCATGCCCTCAGCTTGTATGGCTTATTTTTGGGATATCAAGCATTTCAACATGTGTCAGGCATCTTTGGCAGCCTACACGGTGGCTGTAGTCTGTACTGTACTCCTGATGAATTGACACTCAGTACAATTATTACAGCACACCCTGTAGGTAGATATTTTCAGTTTGTATTGCTCATTTGAAGTAGATGTCGATTGTATTGTATATTAATCCGATTTCCTAATTATTGTGGTCCTTTCAGACCCCGGCTCAACAGGCCCACGTACAGGAGTGGCTTGAAGCATGCCGCATCAGTGTCGTGGAGCCACACGTACGCGCGTGGAGCCACACATACATGTCGTGGCATACAGGAGTGGCTTGAAGCATGTCACATCAGTGTTGTGGCTCCTGATCATGAAGTGTGACAGGCACATTTTTCATCAGAAGTTTCAGACCCCGGCTCAACAAGCCCACGTACAGGAGTGGCTTGAAGCATGTTGCATCAGTGTCGTGGCTCCCGGTCATGGAGTGTGACAGGCACATTTTTCATCAGAAGTTTCAGACCCCGGCTCAACAAGCCCACGTACAGGAGTGGCTTGAAGCATGTCGCATCAGTGTCGTGGCTCCTGGTCATGAAGTGCCACAGGCACATTTTTCATCAGAAGCTTTCTCCAGCCTATCAGCTAAAATGAAAAGGCTGGAGGCCAATGCTGTGCCATCTCTGCAGGTTTGTGAATGGCTGGGGTTTCTTTATTTCTTTTTTGCCAGACCCTTCTTATATAGCCTTGGCATTCAGGCTTGAACTTAGTTAACATACGAACACACATGAAATTTCTGTGACCATCTTTTGTCTCATTGATTTCCATGTCCTCTTCTAGTAATTGTTCACTCATGCATTTCAGAGTGGTGCCTTTAAACAAATGTCTGCCAGTTAGAATACTGTAAAATGCATGGCAAGGCATTCAGCCATTTACAGGGCAGTCATGCTTTCAATGTAGCATTGAGATAGATTTATGATGTGTTGGTCTTAAATGGTGTAATATTAATGGTTCATGTTTCCTAAGTTGGCTGAGGTTTTCATTTCTGACGTCAACATTCATACGATGTAAGTAAAACATTGTTCTGTGTTATGCTTGGAGCACATGTCATAGTGCTGTCCTATAACCTGTACATTGTGTCGCAGCTCTATTCGTTGTTAATCTTACTGATAATGACTGATACTGAATACTGAATTGTTTTCAGCACAGAGAAGGTGTTCCAGACACTCCAGTACTTCCAGCGTCTACACCATCTCTAAGACCAGAATCTAGGTCAGCGTGTTTTCTTGTTTAGTTGAATTTTGAATGTTAGTTTACTTTTTGAGCAAAAAGATTGTAATTTATCTTAGAAACAATACCAAAAACTGAATGAAGCAGTGGCATAAAGATGGCATAATGGCATAATGACATGGCATGGCATAATGAATGATTTTGACGTTGTCCTATAATAACCGTAGCATGCCAAACACGAGGCACTTTGTAAGACCTATAGGGACTATAAGACGTATAAGACCTATAAGGACTACATGGCACACCTAAAGGACTAAAGGGACTAGCAGCCCAATATCTGTCTCTAATAAGCCAAATTGCACATTTTCGTGCAGTACTGCACAGACAATGCTGTATAAGACACTAATGCAGCTTGTTTGCTCCAATGCTCTAAAGCCAGAGGGGAGTTATCAATATGTCCCCACCTGAGTTGTAGTCATCGTCATAGGTATGTCTCCACGGCTGCAGTCTATTACAATCTCCATATCACACTGTTACGTTCCAGACTCTTGGCAACAAGAAAGAAGCTGGTGGTATTCAACAGCACATACATGATCCTTCGACGTGCGATGCGAAAGGCCGGCTTGCGAACAGTCAAGCGTACTATCCTGCATCTTGCTAAAGGGTAACCATTGGTTTGTTCAGGCAGCAAAATGCTGTTAAAACTACACAACCTTGCACCGTGCAGTGTGTGCACAGCTTCAGGAGCACTGCTTGTATGTATTGCACTTGGCTATGATTGTTTTACAGGCGCCTAGGCCTACAAGGAAGATGTTGTCACCCATTATTCTATGCAAATTTTCTCGTATCTCAAAGATCTTAATAGTACGATGTGAGTTGTTCCAAACATGCTGCACCTTACCGGTGTGAATGAAATTAGACTTTAGCACTTAATTCCGAGCCTGTGAATGGCGTTTGCCATCTGCACGATTTTAGTAAGTACCGAATAAATTCGCAGCTTTCAGTCATGTTCATCCTGTGCTTCTCCTGTTTTGCGTTTTTAAACAGTGTTTCACTTCACTACAGGTACCTGAAGGAACCTGATGGCGGCGATGGCGGCAGGGGGCATGCCAGCGGCTATAATATGGGTGGCGATGGCGACACGGGTGACGCTGCTCACTTGGCCATGCCGAGTACATCATGGGCGTTTCATGTGCCGATGTTAGTACTGTCCTCTAATGGTGTGCACGTCTCTTTGCTTATTAAGAAAAATTGATAACATGATCGGAACAATTTCTGTTGTGATGTAGGTCTCCGGCGCCGGGTCAGGTGACCCGTCAGATCACTTGGCGGGTCACCAGCTGACTCGTGCCCGAGCCCGCGGGGCAGCGGTAATCCGGTCGCTCGTGCGCGCGCGCATCGCTGTCGTGAGGTTATGTACGAGCCAAGCTCGTAAGATCCCGTCGGTGAGAACAAAGCAACTTCAACGCTGTTGATTTCAAGCCAGTGTCAATGCTAGTTAATGGCAATGATGGGTAATCAGCTTGTCACCAAGGCTCCGTACATTTCTTCGCGGATTGTGGTCAGCCCTCTCGAACAATGCATATGACCTCCATAAGCTGAAGCCTTAAGCTAAAGCCAAGTCGAAGCGTGATGTTTCCACCGCTCTTTATCTTTTGCTTGCAGAACCTCACAGGCTACTAAGGAGCCAGCCGACGTTGCATGGACCCCGAGCGCCTTCACACCCGGCGGCAGTCAGGGCTCGGCATGGACTCCCGACCATGCAACCATTTTGGACGCAGCAGCGGAGCTCGAGCAGATGTACGATGACGAAATTACTAGTGAACTTGCACTACGTCATGTCACTCAGCTTGATGCGTGAATGTACTGTTTCGTCACAACATGATGATGTTGTAGACGCATGTAGAAGTCCTCACTTGTTTCCATATCGCTTAGCTGTGGTATGGAAAGATTTTAACGCATGTCATGCGTATTGCACTACCATGGTCTTTCTTCAGGTGTTTTCTCTTTGGTATTCTCGCGTTTGTGGCTCTAAAGCATACATTCCCAAATCTGAAGAATGCCGCAAGCCCATCAGGCGACGTTCCTGCTGGTGCTCTTGCTTATCATATCATAGTACGGACCTGTTTCCAGTGATGCTAACGTGGAGGTGGAAACCGCGGAGGAAGAAGATGTGAACGTCGGAGCGACGGAGGAGGACGGCCGTCCTTGGGGCACCCGCAGTGCTGGCATCTCCGAGCCTCAGCTGCGGGAGCTGGCCGAAGCCGCCGCGGTGCTCTGCACCCGTTGCGGTGCTAGGTGCGACGTGAACGTCACTCGCATCACCGTATCGTTCACGGTCACATGGGTGAGTCTCAGTTAGGATGCTGTCAGAAATGCACATTGATATCAGTGACCAGAATAAATTTGAAAATGACTTGTCTTCCTTTTTTTATTGCATTCTAGCAACGTTGTACAGTGTGCTAGTTTTTGTTCTTTTTTTGCAAGCTGTGCTTGACGTAATTGACTTCAATACTTGACTTTACGTCACTCACACATCACTAGCTGCGGGCAACGTAAGTTGTGCGCAGTGGTTTTCACCATTTCTTAGTTATTTACGTCTTTTTAGTTCCGTATTCGTCAAATAAATGCCCATCTATGCTTGAAACTATATTGGTGTAAGCCATAGCATGATCGGTGCTGTAAGTATTGGCTGCCAGAGGCCTGTCGCATCTGCAACGTCCTGGTTGTGACGTCACGCTGCTACTCGTGCGGAGATGCATGCCGCTTTCATGATAGGCTGGTATTTCAATCTTTTTTTTTGGCTATCTGCCTTAGGAATGCAAAGCATGTGCCACTGTCACCAATAAGTGGGTGTCAATGCCGAAGGAGGGCCACACAATGATCAGCAACACGCTACTTGCTGCGGCCGTCGCACTCAGTGGCAGTCATCTGGAAAAGCTGAACAAGTTATTGGCCTTCGCAAACATAGGGCACCTCAGTCGGACGGCGTACAGCCGTATCACACAAAAGGTTGTAGCACCAGTAATTGAGGAGTCGTTCAACAAAACTCTGACTGAAAATCGAGAGGCGGCTCTCGCGGCATCACTTCATGGTCTTGTCGTTGCTTGTAAGTCCCCATGGCTGGGCGATAACCCCAATGTATGTGCTTCTGTACTGGGTGCACCCTGTCCGACTCACTTCGCCTCGATTTGGCACGATGCGGCGCGTCCATGCTTTTCTCCACGTCTTATTACGCTCGTTCTGATCGCTGTACCCGCACTTAGTAGGCTGTCCAGTACGGGAAACCGACGAACGCTCGCTCTGTGCAACCAACATTTGTCACGAGTTGTTCGGTATCCGAAACTGCCCATGCCCCCTGGTAGGAAGTTTGACGCGTCACTGTACAAGACATACCTGTTTGCAGCACTGCTATCTGCTTACAGCCTGTTTTCGACGATCACCCGAGTGGTGGTAACAAACCACTCGGAAAGAGTCCAGGTAGCAAAACCATCTCATCTGATGACAAAGATCATACTGATGTGAAAGATCGTGTTTTCCGCCTCAGGTGACCGCCAAAGTGACGGCCCTGGCTTCTCGGCGTCATATGGGTGCTACACCATAATGGGCCGCACAACTGGCCACATCATAGCACAGGTATGGCAGTCAGCATTCGCGTAATGATTTCTCCGGGAATGTCTGTCCGGTGAGCACTGGCGATTTACCGATCAAATTCGGGTGCTGTCTGTGATGGGTTAAACTGAGACCAGAAGTTTTATGGGGTGCCTTTGGTATACATTGTTAGGCTATGGTACGTCAAGGCAGTCAGTTCCTAACATCTGAATGACACAGATATCCATTTTTGAGATGTATTCTGGTTAGAATTTCGCTTACAACTTATTCACCATAAAACATCTGTGTACTCACCGTGGTCGTTGCATGGCCAATCGTAGTCGACGCGCCCGAAAGCTCCAAACCGTCGTGGACATCCAGCATTTCCATTTGTGTTGCCAATGCTGAGCCATTTGCAAACGTGCATGCACACAGAACACTGTGTGTCGTGAGGAGGTCGGCTTCTCCAGCCCGGAACTGGAGATGGAAGGTCTGTCACGCTGCCTTAGCGACCTCCAGTCACTGCCCATCAAGGAGTTCATATCTGATCAGCACTTGGGTGTCGGGAAGGTTGTCAGCAAGTCGAACACAACGGCGACGGTTGTGATAAGTTATCAGTCAGACTTGCTTCGTAGCCTGTCACCAGCTGTTTTGTTTTCTTAGGCTCTGCGTTTCCTCCTGTGTTTCCTGTTTTCTCTATCAGTCATGTGTGTTGCACTAAACGCTGTATGGCCATATTGGTAATCACAACATTCGGAAATGTTTCGGAGACAAACTGATGATTCGGAGACATCCTGATGATTCGGAGACAAACTGTCCCTCGCACTGAAATAGCTATCTTGTATCGGATCGTTGGCATGGAGATCGAAGTCTTAATGTCATCATCACCTTCGCCACTTTAGGGCAACGTCCACCAGAAGTGCAGCACTCGTATGACGTCTGGCACGCTGCAAAGAACGTGGCGAAGTGCCTGCGCCAACATGCAGCGAGGGCTCCAAACCGGACGCTGGGACCTTGGGTGCGCCACGTCAAAAATCACTTCTGGTGGTGCGCCCAAACATCACATGGATACGTCGACGTGTTCAAGGTAACAATGTCGCATTGCAGCATTGGGGGCCATCAACTGAATACACCTGGGGCGTGCCAGATAAGAAAAGTGGCACGATATTGACTCGCACGGGGCATGGCAACGCACGTGGGGCTCGTTGTCGTTGTGTGACAACCCACTGCTGCAGAAAAAATTCAACACAATTCATGATTATTATGTAGAATAATCGCGAATCTGGGTACGACGCAAATGCCCCCAAAGTCCGATAGCATGCTGAACATGTATCTAGCACATTCAGTTTCGCTGTGGCTCCGGTGTTTCTGTCATGTGGCTTCCTTACTTTACCTAGCACACCCAATGCGTCGTAAATGCATCACCCCAATCCAGGGGATGGGGGCATAGGACAGCCTATTCAGTCCCATCAGATTGCAGCCTTTGTATTTCTTCTTCAGAAGCGGTGGATGATGATCATGAACCACGTGGTAAACATCCACGCTACACTCAGCGGCCTCAACCGTTGTCACCATGATGACCTGCCGGAGGGCGAGTCCCGGGACCCGCCGTGGCTGCTGCCGGGATCTTCGGCGCACAACGCCCTGTGGGAGGTCGTGGCTAGCTACCGCACACTGAACCTCGCTGCCTTCGTAGTAAACTACAGGTGTCTGAATAAGTCCCCGTGTTCCCAGTCGTACGGCTTTCCTACGATGTCGTCTTCTGATGCGTTAAGTTCTGAATAAGTTCCTTCGTTCCCAGTCGCACAGCTTTCCTACCATGTCGTCTTCTGATGCGTTAGATTTCGGTATCCAGGGCATCTAGCCAATGTACGATGAACAGTTTAAGTAAAACCCGCTCATTAGTTCGACGTTTTGAATGGATGGATTTCTGGGACCAGCGCTCACGCTAAGCAGTGCTTGTTTGAACCCTGACCTTCACCATCCGATAGCACGATTTCAGGAAACGGCGGAATTTAATGGTGAACGTTTAACGTGCCGCAATGCTCGGCACGGTCCGTCCTGCCCTCTGACGTCAACTGACCTTTATCACGACTGCTGCCACCGGACACAGGCCATACCTGTCCAGGGCAAATAGTGAGCGCCCTAAAGCGACTCGAGCCCACCCGCCACGGGTGGGTGGATCGAAAGGCAGGCGCTCTAACCAACTGAGCCACCGGGACGGACAAATTCCTGATTACTGACGTGCTACTGGGAACAGAGTTGTCGCTTTGGCGGTGCTGCATGTACTTAAATTGCTGTCGTTGGTTGCAAAATTGCGGTACCAGCAGCGGTGATATTTGCATCACGGCTAACACTGCACAGACCACATCCGGCATGCCTGAAATCATCATGTGACGTTCGTGCGTCACACTTAGTGTATGCATCATTGCAGACACACTGGCAACCTTGAGGTCTTTCACGCAGCCAGCCTTGTGTACGCTCCAAAGCTGACATACTTCGCGTAGGTTTTAAATGGCATGCGTTCAGTTACGATGATCTTTTCCTTTTGGGACAGCGCCTGGTCTAGGTTCTTCCTGACTGGCCAGCCGCTACAATCGCAACATGTCAGCGGCTTCAACAATGCCCCTGTTTCTGTCGTATCCAAAGCCATGCCATGATTCACAGTCATAATTCTGATCTTGTCAGTATGCGCTTTTGCGCGGTGCTGAGCACGACATATACGTAACATATCTTGTTACAGGCCTCCCAACTTTGTTACCCGGAAGCGCGCAGCTGTGCTGGACTGGTCCGCACATCGCAGCCGAAACTATGCCCGGGACGAGGGAGCGCAACGTCAAGTGAGCAGTCATTCACTGCAGTGTTTGTGTCTCGCTGTGAGGTAGTGCCGGACGTGGCGTCACTGCCCTCAGCCACCACCCGAAATGGAATGAATGCGATGTACCTAGCGGTGAATCCCATTGGCGTTTGTCCGCCTCAGTTTGTGGGTCTGTCTTAGTACACATGGCGCCGTGGGTGAGTGCGAACAGCTGTGTTGCTCGCTGTTTTTCCAATGGCTGGGATGGCCTGCATTTGGTGGCAGTGGCGGCTCAAGGCCAGTTGATGTCAAAGGGCAGGGTGGACTCTGCCAGGCGGTGCGGCACATGAAGGAACACCATGCAGTCGTCTGCGAACTGTACGCTCACGATCAGACGGTGTGCCCAGGGTGATTACCATGTTTTTGTTATTTTGGACACTGATGCCATAAATTAATTCATGAGAAACGGTGTGGGCAAGACTAAAAACTGCTATCATTTCACTGCTTGCAATTGCTTGGCGACAAGTCATTTCTGCACTATTATGCTGTGTTGTGCTTGCTTTTATTTTCTTGTTTTTGCCAGACATCTTTGTTGGACGGTGTTAGTCAGGCTAGTTAGAAGGTAACGAAAAAGTCGGGGTGATGAATGTCAATATGAATAAGTTATGGTCCAACTGTGTCGCATGGTTCCAGAACGTCTCGCGTCTCCAGCCGTGTCTCTGACCAGTACATCCCACGGCCGGTGAAGACGTCCAAGACCTTCCCGCACGCGCGTCCGCCCCTGGGGGCCATCGTGGACAGGCGTATGCAGGTCACCATCACCGGTCCGTCGGAGCACTCCGGTATGGCACACCCGCTTGTGCACCGCGGACCCCGGGCAGACGAAAGCCGGGAGAGCCCGGGGGACAGTCGCTCCCGGCACAGCCGATTCGAGTAGCTTTTTTGTAATTTGCCACACCATTGTCATGTCGTGTCGTGTCATGGTTGCTTTGTTTTGTTCTGTCATATACGCTGTTTTGTCATTTGCCAAGACTGCTAGCCCAGCTTTGCTTACCCTGGTGGACGTAATGCGATGTTTATGAAGGACCGGAGGCTCCTGATGAATTGCCACGTCAGGTTTGTGGGCGAGCGACAGGTCAGTTTTCATTATCGTTGGGTGCATAATCACCGAAGATGTGTGTGTTTCTTTGTTACTTACGTTTTGTGGATTCGGACAACAGGCTGAACAAGTGACTCCGCTTGGTTGTGTGCCCTGCAGAAAGCGATATGTGCATTGCATGGGGGTGTTTTTGGCCCATGATACATAGGATACAGAGTTAATACAGGAGTGCACGCTTGACCAGTTTTGTCACCTTGTAATGTATTGTGAAGGCAGGAATCGCAGCACAAAAACTTGGTATCATTGTTCGGTACGCCACGCACAATACGACACTGGGGTAGCGCCACAATGACGTCGTTGGCGTTGACGCGCGCGATTACACAATGCACTACGTTGATTGGCTAGTCTCCATCCGTGAGATGACAGCTTGTAATTTATGAATGACTGATAGCAACTGATCTAACGCCATGCCAGAGTACTATCGCCAGCAAAAATGCGGTTTCATCACAATGGTTGCCAGGGATGACTAGCGATCCTGAGCAAGAAAGACATTCTGGGTTGTCCATGTGCCACCACTGTACGCCATGAGCCGTTTGTCCACACTGTCTGGGTTGACATGGAGCATTATCTTAAGCTGACATGAAAGACATTCTTGGTTGCGTCCCTGTACATCGCTCATTGTAGTATTGGTTATACTTGTTTACAGCGTTGTCTTGGTTAAATACTTGTCTACTAAATATTGGTCTTGGTTAGAGCACTGTCTCAAGGTACTGGAAGCCGACATAAATGTCGGCCGGGTCCGGCCACTTTTGTCGGAGAGCCGACACTACGCAGGCCGAAACCAGCCGGCGCACGCCTCGGCCGGGCCGGCCCCATCTGTCGACAGCCAGGTTGACAGAGTATCACCACATACCACTCCAAAACTGGAGCACAGCGGGTGATTTACGGCTGAGTGGTAACAACTAGACACCTAATACAGTTATAGTGCAATGGGCTATGGCGTGATATCTGCCGTTACACCCCTTTTTCACTCAAAGGGACAAGTACGTCGCACGTCGTCATGCCCCTTGCATAGAGCACCAGCGATTGCATTGGCTGTATTAGTGCTCAGAGCCTATGACGTAACGGGATTTGAACCCGCCTCCCCTCCCTCCCCCCGCGGGAGTCCGACGCGCTGACCACTCGGTCGTGACATTCCCACCATCATATCACAATGGTTGCATCCGGCCGTATCAGTTGGAAATGCACGGCCAATTTCATGGCCAAAACAAAAATATATTGCCGTCATGATGCCTTTGGCTGTACCAGTCACTCACATACCTCCACAGCATGAACTCGTGTGCCTGGTGCCGCAACGGTCGGTCGATGGCACCAGGCTCGTCCGCCCTCTGGAGAGGGCTGGCCGGCTGACCGCGCATGTCGGCGTTATGCATGCCAACGACCACCGCTGCTTCGCTGAGGCAGACCAGCCGCATTTGGTGCCACATACAAGGCAAACAGTGCAAGCATATGCTTGATAGATGCTTGTATGGCCCAAGTCACCTAGCAAATATTGGAACAACTGTGGTGGTTGATCATGTCCCGGGACGGTGTTAACATGTCAAGCCGAGTGGGGCGATGATTCATGTCTGAATGAGGTGAACGGTCACGGCTCGGAACGGTGCGTTAACCCGTAGACACGCCGACAGGGGTGGGACACGGTGGTGCCGGCCATCCCACGCAGATCGCGTTGCGCGTATGAGTCTTGGAAGGGGTATAAGAGGTGCTGCTCGGGTGCGTGGGTGGAGTCTCCCTGTCGATGGCGTGTGCGGCAGCGCACTGTTGTGTGTGAGGTAGTCCGGCCGATAATTATTTTGATCATCGAATGCAACAACAGCAATTGATCGGTTATGTAGCCTGCCTTACGTGAAATTAAGATTGTCTCAAAATAAGAATGCAGCATATGCGGCACTGCACACCACAAATGCGGTATCTAAATGTTTAGTAATACAGTTGCTACTACAAGTTATGTTCTGGGCAGTCATTTCCAAACTGACGCATGATGAAGCATTTACCATGCTTGACCAAGTGCCAGACATACCTGGTCTGCCACAACACAGAGGTTCATGCCGCACCATGTGCTCTCGGCGGTGGTGGGCATCGGCTGGCATCTGAAGATCACAAAGTGTCAACCGCCTTCCACACAAGAATGGGAAGTAGTGATGCAAGGGGCCAGGGCATCTGTTGGCCAGGTTTTGCCGCAGTAACAGGTCAGTAACAGGCCTTCTGCAGGCCAGTACGGGCCATCTACAGGCCAGAATGGGCCATCTACAGGCCAGAATGGGCCATCTACAGGCCAGAGTGGGCCCAATGAAAGCTACATTGGACAGTCCTAGGGTAGAATGGATACTTTAAAGACCAGATAGACCATACAGGCCAGACCAGGCCCTCCACAGGCAATGGGCCATGAACGGATCAGAATAGGCCTCTACAGGCAGGAGTGAGCACTCCACAGTTAATAATAGCCCTTCTGCAGATCCTCCACCCTTAAGCTTGTGATAATATTTAAATGGGGCAAAAACGGAACGGCGTGCATACTAGTACGCCCGCCTGGTAATGGTCCCACGCACTGGCGAATTATATTGGCAAGAGCCCACTGGGTGGTGGCCCTGGGACCCCCCCCCCCCCCAGCCTTAACTTATCCACGCAGACTCAATGCACTCAGCGCCCCACCACACTCCAAGCATTCACATTCGCTGGCGCCCACATCATCCCATTCATCCTTGGCTTGCACACGGGTGCCCCCCCCCCCCCCCCACACACACACTTATTTCCTACGTCTTGGCATTATAATTGGCTCGTCGGCGTGGGTCCTCGTTAAGTTAAGTCAAATTCATTTATCACATTTCGACCTGGCCATAAAGCGACCCATAATGTTCAAGCCCTGTTCTCAGATAGGCGTGACACTGCTCCGCCGACACAACGAATGTCCTACCCGCTACATGAATTTCCTGCGAGTTTCTAGTTCCCGTTCCTGGCGGCTCAGCCTTTCCTGCAGTCTCGACGCTTAGTTTAGGATCTCGTCGAGTTTTGTCAGCGGGCAGCCCCGTGTCTGTCTTCGTTTAGGTGCCTCTCTCCAGTCGTGCTGCTCCTGGGTTCGGAGACGTGGGTGGTCTGTTTGTGGGGCTGTGACTTCGTAATGCTGCCAATGAAAGGCGCCCCACGTTCGGGCGCCAGCTCTGTGAATGCTTGGAGTGAGTGTGGTGGGGCGCCGAGTGCATGGAGTCTGCGTGGATTAGTTAAGGCCGGGGGGGGGGGGGGGTCCCAGGGCCATTACCCAGTGGTCTCTTGCCGATATAATTCGCCAGCGCGTAGGACCCTTGCCAGTTGGGCGTACTAGTACGCATACGGTTCCGTTTTTGGCCCATTTAAATATTATCGCAAGCTAAAGGGTGGGGGTGGGGTACCGTGGTTAAGGACGCACAGCCATGGGCGGGGAGACAGCCGTTCATGGTGCCTGACCGGACCCACCATCCCTCCAATGCCCCCGTCACCCGCTTCATCCTAGCTCTGTGGCTCACTTGAGTGTGTGTTGGTGTCGGGTGTACCGGAGCCACAACGTGCC